>NW_027222394.1:10953333-11271111 GCF_041296265.1 Equus caballus | reverse complement strand
TGCTCTGGGTGTGCTACTTTGCCCTAGACCTGAAAGGCACAACGTGCAGGCTTCTTTCCAAAGGGCGAGTTGGCCCCACAGCATCTTGCTTCCAGCTCTTTGGGAAGCTAAGAAACAACTCGCTCTGCACAGTGCTCTTACAGCCTACCGGGAACATCTCTTCCAAAGGCCTGTGAAACGCAGTTTCTTTGCAGGCCTGATCTGGCTGAAGTAGGACTTCTGCTCTGGGTGTGCTACTTTGCCCTAGAGCTGAAAGGCACAACGTGCAGGCTTCTTTCCAAAGGGCGAGTTGGGCCCCACAGCATCTTGCTTCCAGCTCTTTGGGAAGCTAAGAAACAACTCACTCTGCACAGTGCTCTTACAGCCTAGTGGGAACATCTCTTCCAAAGGCCTGTGAAACGCAGTTTCTTTGCAGGCCTGATCTGGCTGAAGTAGGACTTCTGCTCTGGGTGTGCTACTTTGCCCTAGACCTGAAAGGCACAACGTGCAGGCTTCTTTCCAAAGGGCGAGTTGGGCCACACAGCATCTTGCTTCCAGCTCTTTGGGAAGCTAAGAAACAACTCGCTCTGCACAGTGCTCTTACAGCCTACCGGGAACATCTCTTCCAAAGGCCTGTGAAACGCAGTTTCTTTGCAGGCCTGATCTGGCTGAAGTAGGAATTCTGCTCTGGGTGTGCTACTTTGCCCTAGAGCTGAAAGGCACAACGTGCAGGCTTCTTTCCAAAGGGCGAGTTGGGCCCCACAGCATCTTGCTTCCAGCTCTTTGGGAAGCTAAGAAACAACTCGCTCTGCACAGTGCTCTTACAGCCTACCGGGAACATGTCTTCCAAAGGCCTGTGAAACGCAGTTTCTTTGCAGGCCTGATCTGGCTGAAGTAGGACTTCTGCTCTGGGTGTGCTACTTTGCCCTAGAGCTGAAAGGCACAACGTGCAGGCCTATTTCCAAAGGGCGAGTTGGGCCCCACAGCATCTTGCTTCCAGCTCTTTGGGAAGGTAAGAAACAACTCGCTCTACACAGTGCTCTTACAGCCTAGTGGGAACATCTCTTCCAAAGGCCTGTGAAACGCAGTTTCTTTGCAGGCCTGATCTGGCTGAAGTAGGACTTCTGCTCTGGGTGTGCTTCTTTGCCCTAGAGCTGAAAGGCACAACGTGCAGGCTTCTTTCCAAAGGGCGAGTTGGGCCCCAGAGCATCTTGCTTCCAGCTCTTTGGGAAGCTAAGAAACAACTCGCTCTGCTCAGTGCTCTTACAGCCTACCGGGAGCATCTCTTCCAAAGGCCTGTGAAACGCAGTTTCTTTGCAGGCCTGATCTGGCTGAAGTAAGACTTCTGCTCTGGGTGTGCTACTTTGCCCTAGAGCTGAAAGGCACAACGTGAAGGCTTCTTTCCAAAGGGCGAGTTGGGCCCCACAGCATCTTGCTTCCAGCTCTTTGGGAAGCTAAGAAACAACTCGCTCTGCACAGTGCTCTTACAGCCTAGTGGGAACATCTCTTCCAAAGGCCTGTGAAACGCAGTTTCTTTGCAGGCCTGATCTGGCTGAAGTAGGACTTCTGCTCTGGGTGTGCTCCTTTGCCCTAGAGCTGAAAGGCACAACGTGCAGGCTTCTTTCCAAAGGGCGAGTTGGGCCCCACAGCATCTTGCTTCCAGCTCTTTGGGAAGCTAAGAAACAACTCGCTCTGCACAGTGCTCTTACAGCCTAGTGGGAACATCTCTTCCAAAGGCCTGTGAAACGCAGTTTCTTTGCAGGCCTGATCTGGCTGAAGTAGGACTTCTGCTCTGGGTGTGCTACTTTGCCCTAGAGCTGAAAGGCACAACGTGCAGGCTTCTTTCCAAAGGGCGAGTTGGGCCCCACAGCATCTTGCTTCCAGCTCTTTGGGAAGCTAAGAAACAACTCGCTCTGCACAGTGCTCTTACAGCCTACGGGGAACATCACTTCCAAAGGCCTGTGAAACGCAGTTTCTTTGCAGGCCTGATCTGGCTGAAGTAGGACTTCTGCTCTGGGTGTGCTACTTTGCCCTAGAGCTGAAAGGCACAACGTGCAGGCTTCTTTCCAAAGGGCGAGTTGGGCCCCACAGCATCTTGCTTCCAGCTCTTTGGGAAGCTAAGAAACAACTCGCTCTGCACAGTGCGCTTACAGCCTACCGGGTACATCTCTTCCAAAGGCCTGTGAAACGCAGTTTCTTTGCAGGCCTGATCTGGCTGAAGTAGGACTTCTGCTCTGGGTGTGCTACTTTGCCCTAGAGCTGAAAGGCACAACGTGCAGGCTTCTTTCCAAAGGGCGAGTTGGGCCCCACAGCATCTTGCTTCCAGCTCTTTGGGAAGCTAAGAAACAACTCGCTCTGCACAGTGCTCTTACAGCCTACCGGGAACATCTCTTCCAAAGGCCTGTGAAACGCAGTTTCTTTGCAGGCCTGATCTGGCTGAAGTAGGACTTCTGCTCTGGGTGTGCTACTTTGCCCTAGAGCTGAAAGGCACAACGTGCAGGCTTCTTTCCAAAGGGCGAGTTGGGCCCCACAGCATCTTGCTTCCAGCTCTTTGGGAAGCTAAGAAACAACTCGCTCTGCACAGTGCTCTTACAGCCTAGTGGGAACATCTCTTCCAAAGGCCTGTGAAACGCAGTTTCTTTGCAGGCCTGATCTGGCTGAAGTAGGACTTCTGCTCTGGGTGTGCTACTTTGCCCTAGAGCTGAAAGGCACAACGTGCAGGCTTCTTTCCAAAGGGCGAGTTGGGCCCCACAGCATCTTGCTTCCAGCTCTTTGGGAAGCTAAGAAACAACTCGCTCTGCACAGTGCTCTTACAGCCTACCGGGAACATCTCTTCCAAAGGCCTGTGAAACGCAGTTTCTTTGCAGGCCTGATCTGGCTGAAGTAGGACTTCTGCTCTGGGTGTGCTACTTTGCCCTAGAGCTGAAAGGCACAACGTGCAGGCTTCTTTCCAAAGGGCGAGTTGGGCCCCACAGCATCTTGCTTCCAGCTCTTTGGGAAGCTAAGAAACAACTCGCTCTGCACAGTGCTCCTGCAGCGTACCGGGAACATCTCTTCCAAAGGCCTGTGAAACGCAGTTTCTTTGCAGGCCTGATCTGGCTGAAGTAGGACTTCTGCTCTGGGTGTGCTACTTTGCCCTAGAGCTGAAAGGCACAACGTGCAGGCTTCTTTCCAAAGGGCGAGTTGGGCCCCACAGCATCTTGCTTCCAGCTCTTTGGGAAGCCAAGAAACAACTCGCTCTGCACAGTGCTGTTACAGCCTACCGGGAACATCTCTTCCAAAGGCCTGTGAAACGCAGTTTCTTTGCAGGCCTGATCTGGCTGAAGTAGGACTTCTGCTCTGGGTGTGCTACTTTGCCCTAGAGCTGAAAGGCACAACGTGCAGGCTTCTTTCCAAAGGGCGAGTTGGGCCCCACAGCATCTTGCTTCCAGCTCTTTGGGAAGCTAAGAAACAACTCGCTCTGCACAGTGCTCTTACAGCCTACCGGGAACATCTCTTCCAAAGGCCTGTGAAACGCAGTTTCTTTGCAGGCCTGATCTGGCTGAAGTAGGACTTCTGCTCTGGATGTGCTACTTTGCCCTAGAGCTGAAAGGCACAACGTGCAGGCTTCTTTCCAAAGGGCGAGTTGGGCCCCACAGCATCTTGCTTCCAGCCCTTTGGGAAGCTAAGAAACAACTCGCTCTGCACAGTGCTCTTACAGCCTACCGGGAACATCTCTTCCAAAGGCCTGTGAAACGCAGTTTCTTTGCAGGCCTGATCTGGCTGAAGTAGGACTTCTGCTCTGGGTGTGCTACTTTGCCCTAGAGCTGAAAGGCACAACGTGCAGGCTTCTTTCCAAAGGGCGAGTTGGGCCCCACAGCATCTTGCTTCCAGCTCTTTGGGAAGCTAAGAAACAACTCGCTCTGCACAGTGCTCTTACAGCCTAGTGGGAACATCTCTTCCAAAGGCCTGTGAAACGCAGTTTCTTTGCAGGCCTGATCTGGCTGAAGTAGGACTTCTGCTCTGGGTGTGCTACTTTGCCCTAGAGCTGAAAGGCACAACGTGCAGGCTTCTTTCCAAAGGGCGAGTTGGGCCCCACAGCATCTTGCTTCCAGCTCTTTGGGAAGCTAATAAACAACTCGCTCTGCACAGTGCTCTTACAGCCTGGTGGGAACATCTCTTCCAAAGGCCTGTGAAACGCAGTTTCTTTGCAGGCCTGATCTGGCTGAAGTAGGACTTCTGCTCTGGGTGTGCTACTTTGCCCTAGAGCTGAAAGGCACAACGTGCAGGCTTCTTTCCAAAGGGCGAGTTGGGCCCCACAGCATCTTGCTTCCAGCTCTTTGGGAAGCTAAGAAACAACTCGCTCTGCACAGTGCTCTTACAGCCTACCGGGAACATCTCTTCCAAAGGCCTGTGAAACGCAGTTTCTTTGCAGGCCTGATCTGGCTGAAGTAGGACTTCTGCTCTGGGTGTGCTACTTTGCCCTAGAGCTGAAAGGCACAACGTGCAGGCTTCTTTCCAAAGGGCGAGTTGGGCCCCAGAGCATCTTGCTTCCAGCTCTTTGGGAAGCTAAGAAACAACTCGCTCTGCACAGTGCTCTTACAGCCTACCGGGAACATCTCTTCCAAAGGCCTGTGAAACGCAGTTTCTTTGCAGGCCTGATCTGGCTGAAGTAGGACTTCTGCTCTGGGTGTGCTACTTTGCCCTAGAGCTGAAAGGCACAACGTGCAGGCTTCTTTCCAAAGGGCGAGTTGGGCCCCACAGCATCTTGCTTCCAGCTCTTTGGGAAGCTAAGAAACAACTCGCTCTGCACAGTGCTCTTACAGCCTACCGGGAACATCTCTTCCAAAGGCCTGTGAAACGCAGTTTCTTTGCAGGCCTGATCTGGCTGAAGTAGGACTTCTGCTCTGGGTGTGCTACTTTGCCCTAGAGCTGAAAGGCACAACGTGCAGGCTTCTTTCCAAAGGGCGAGTTGGGCCCCACAGCATCTTGCTTCCAGCTCTTTGGGAAGCTAAGAAACAACTCGCTCTGCACAGTGCTCTTACAGCCTACCGGGAACATCTCTTCCAAAGGCCTGTGAAACGCAGTTTCTTTGCAGGCCTGATCTGGCTGAAGTAGGACTTCTGCTCTGGGTGTGCTACTTTGCCCTAGAGCTGAAAGGCACAACGTGCAGGCTTCTTTCCAAAGGGCGAGTTGGGCCCCACAGCATCTTGCTTCCAGCTCTTTGGGAAGCTAAGAAACCACTCGCTCTGCACGGTGCTCTTAGAGCCTAGTGAGAACATCTCTTGCACAGGCCTGTGAAACGCAGTTTCTTTGCAGGCCTGATCTGGCTGAAGTAGGACTTCTGCTCTGGGTGTGCTACTTTGCCCTAGAGCTGAAAGGCACAACGTGCAGGCTTCTTTCCAAAGGGCGAGTTGGGCCACACAGCATCTTGCTTCCAGCTCTTTGGGAAGCTAAGAAACCACTCGCTCTGCACGGTGCTCTTAGAGCCTAGTGAGAACATCTCTTGCACAGGCCTGTGAAACGCAGTTTCTTTGCAGGCCTGATCTGGCTGAAGTAGGACTTCTGCTCTGGGTGTGCTACTTTGCCCTAGAGCTGAAAGGCACAACGTGCAGGCTTCTTTCCAAAGGGCGAGTTGGGCCCCACAGCATCTTGCTTCCAGCTCTTTGGGAAGCCAAGAAACAACTCGCTCTGCACAGTGCTGTTACAGCCTACCGGGAACATCTCTTCCAAAGGCCTGTGAAACGCAGTTTCTTTGCAGGCCTGATCTGGCTGAAGTAGGACTTCTGCTCTGGGTGTGCTACTTTGCCCTAGAGCTGAAAGGCACAACGTGCAGGCTTCTTTCCAAAGGGCGAGTTGGGCCCCACAGCATCTTGCTTCCAGCTCTTTGGGAAGCTAAGAAACAACTCGCTCTGCACAGTGCTCTTACAGCCTACCGGGAACATCTCTTCCAAAGGCCTGTGAAACGCAGTTTCTTTGCAGGCCTGATCTGGCTGAAGTAGGACTTCTGCTCTGGATGTGCTACTTTGCCCTAGAGCTGAAAGGCACAACGTGCAGGCTTCTTTCCAAAGGGCGAGTTGGGCCCCACAGCATCTTGCTTCCAGCCCTTTGGGAAGCTAAGAAACAACTCGCTCTGCACAGTGCTCTTACAGCCTACCGGGAACATCTCTTCCAAAGGCCTGTGAAACGCAGTTTCTTTGCAGGCCTGATCTGGCTGAAGTAGGACTTCTGCTCTGGGTGTGCTACTTTGCCCTAGAGCTGAAAGGCACAACGTGCAGGCTTCTTTCCAAAGGGCGAGTTGGGCCCCACAGCATCTTGCTTCCAGCTCTTTGGGAAGCTAAGAAACAACTCGCTCTGCACAGTGCTCTTACAGCCTAGTGGGAACATCTCTTCCAAAGGCCTGTGAAACGCAGTTTCTTTGCAGGCCTGATCTGGCTGAAGTAGGACTTCTGCTCTGGGTGTGCTACTTTGCCCTAGAGCTGAAAGGCACAACGTGCAGGCTTCTTTCCAAAGGGCGAGTTGGGCCCCACAGCATCTTGCTTCCAGCTCTTTGGGAAGCTAATAAACAACTCGCTCTGCACAGTGCTCTTACAGCCTGGTGGGAACATCTCTTCCAAAGGCCTGTGAAACGCAGTTTCTTTGCAGGCCTGATCTGGCTGAAGTAGGACTTCTGCTCTGGGTGTGCTACTTTGCCCTAGAGCTGAAAGGCACAACGTGCAGGCTTCTTTCCAAAGGGCGAGTTGGGCCCCACAGCATCTTGCTTCCAGCTCTTTGGGAAGCTAAGAAACAACTCGCTCTGCACAGTGCTCTTACAGCCTACCGGGAACATCTCTTCCAAAGGCCTGTGAAACGCAGTTTCTTTGCAGGCCTGATCTGGCTGAAGTAGGACTTCTGCTCTGGGTGTGCTACTTTGCCCTAGAGCTGAAAGGCACAACGTGCAGGCTTCTTTCCAAAGGGCGAGTTGGGCCCCAGAGCATCTTGCTTCCAGCTCTTTGGGAAGCTAAGAAACAACTCGCTCTGCACAGTGCTCTTACAGCCTACCGGGAACATCTCTTCCAAAGGCCTGTGAAACGCAGTTTCTTTGCAGGCCTGATCTGGCTGAAGTAGGACTTCTGCTCTGGGTGTGCTACTTTGCCCTAGAGCTGAAAGGCACAACGTGCAGGCTTCTTTCCAAAGGGCGAGTTGGGCCCCACAGCATCTTGCTTCCAGCTCTTTGGGAAGCTAAGAAACAACTCGCTCTGCACAGTGCTCTTACAGCCTACCGGGAACATCTCTTCCAAAGGCCTGTGAAACGCAGTTTCTTTGCAGGCCTGATCTGGCTGAAGTAGGACTTCTGCTCTGGGTGTGCTACTTTGCCCTAGAGCTGAAAGGCACAACGTGCAGGCTTCTTTCCAAAGGGCGAGTTGGGCCCCACAGCATCTTGCTTCCAGCTCTTTGGGAAGCTAAGAAACAACTCGCTCTGCACAGTGCTCTTACAGCCTACCGGGAACATCTCTTCCAAAGGCCTGTGAAACGCAGTTTCTTTGCAGGCCTGATCTGGCTGAAGTAGGACTTCTGCTCTGGGTGTGCTACTTTGCCCTAGAGCTGAAAGGCACAACGTGCAGGCTTCTTTCCAAAGGGCGAGTTGGGCCACACAGCATCTTGCTTCCAGCTCTTTGGGAAGCTAAGAAACCACTCGCTCTGCACGGTGCTCTTAGAGCCTAGTGAGAACATCTCTTGCACAGGCCTGTGAAACGCAGTTTCTTTGCAGGCCTGATCTGGCTGAAGTAGGACTTCTGCTCTGGGTGTGCTACTTTGCCCTAGAGCTGAAAGGCACAACGTGCAGGCTTCTTTCCAAAGGGCGAGTTGGGCCCCACAGCATCTTGCTTCCAGCTCTTTGGGAAGCTAAGAAACAACTCGCTCTGCACAGTGCTCTTACAGCCTAGTGGGAACATCTCTTCCAAAGGCCTGTGAAACGCAGTTTCTTTGCAGGCCTGATCTGGCTGAAGTAGTACTTCTGCTCTGGGTGTGCTACTTTGCCCTAGAGCTGAAAGGCACAACGTGCAGGCTTCTTTCCAAAGGGCGAGTTGGGCCCCACAGCATCTTGCTTCCAGCTCTTTGGGAAGCTAAGAAACCACTCGCTGTGCACAGTGCTCTTACAGCCTAGAGGGAACATCTCTTCCAAAGGCCTGTGAAACGCAGTTTCTTTGCAGGCCTGATCTGGCTGAAGTAGGACTTCTGCTCTGGGTGTGCTACTTTGCCCTAGAGCTGAAAGGCACAACGTGCAGGCTTCTTTCCAAAGGGCGAGCTGGGCCCCACAGCATCTTGCTTCCATCTCTTTGGGAAGCTAAGAAACAACTCTCTCTGCACAGTGCTCTTACAGCCTAGTGGGAACATCTCTTCCAAAGGCCTGTGAAACGCAGTTTCTTTGCAGGCCTGATCTGGCTGAAGTAGCACTTCTGCTCTGGGTGTGCTACTTTGCCCTAGAGCTGAAAGGCACAACGTGCAGGCCTCTTTCCAAAGGGCGAGTTGGGCCCCACAGCATCTTGCTTCCAGCTCTTTGGGAAGGTAAGAAACAACTCGCTCTACACAGTGCTCTTACAGCCTAGTGGGAACATCTCATCCAAAGGCCTGTGAAACGCAGTTTCTTTGCAGGCCTGATCTGTCTGAAGTAGGACTTCTGCTCTGGGTGTGCTACTTTGCCCTAGAGCTGAAAGGCACAACGTGCAGGCTTCTTTCCAAAGGGCGAGTTGGGCCCCACAGCATCTTGCTTCCAGCTCTTTGGGAAGCTAAGAAACAACTCGCTCTGCTCAGTGCTCTTACAGCCTACCGGGAGCATCTCTTCCAAAGGCCTGTGAAACGCAGTTTCTTTGCAGGCCTGATCTGGCTGAAGTAAGACTTCTGCTCTGGGTGTGCTACTTTGCCCTAGAGCTGAAAGGCACAACGTGCAGGCTTCTTTCCAAAGGGCGAGTTGGGCCCCACAGCATCTTGCTTCCAGCTCTTTGGGAAGCTAAGAAACAACTCGCTCTGCACAGTGCTCTTACAGCCTACCGGGAACATCTCTTCCAAAGGCCTGTGAAACGCAGTTTCTTTGCAGGACTGATCTGGCTGAAGTAGGACTTCTGCTCTGGGTGTGCTCCTTTGCCCTAGAGCTGAAAGGCACAACGTGCAGGCTTCTTTCCAAAGGGCGAGTTGGGCCCCACAGCATCTTGCTTCCAGCTCTTTGGGAAGCTAAGAAACAACTCGCTCTGCACAGTGCTCTTACAGCCTAGTGGGAACATCTCTTCCAAAGGCCTGTGAAACGCAGTTTCTTTGCAGTCCTGATCTGGCTGAAGTAGGACTTCTGCTCTGGGTGTGCTACTTTGCCCTAGAGCTGAAAGGCACAACGTGCAGGCTTCTTTCCAAAGGGCGAGTTGGGCCCCACAGCATCTTGCTTCCAGCTCTTTGGGAAGCTAAGAAACAACTCGCTCTGCACAGTGCTCTTACAGCCTACCGGGAACATCTCTTCCAAAGGCCTGTGAAACGCAGTTTCTTTGCAGGCCTGATCTGGCTGAAGTAGGACTTCTGCTCTGGGTGTGCTACTTTGCCCTAGAGCTGAAAGGCACAACGTGCAGGCTTCTTTCCAAAGGGCGAGTTGGGCCCCACAGCATCTTGCTTCCAGCTCTTTGGGAAGCTAAGAAACAACTCGCTCTGCACAGTGCTCTTACAGCCTACCGGGAACATCTCTTCCAAAGGCCTGTGAAACGCAGTTTCTTTGCAGGCCTGATCTGGCTGAAGTAGGACTTCTGCTCTGGGTGTGCTACTTTGCCCTAGAGCTGAAAGGCACAACGTGCAGGCTTCTTTCCAAAGGGCGAGTTGGGCCCCACAGCATCTTGCTTCCAGCTCTTTGGGAAGCTAAGAAACAACTCGCTCTGCACAGTGCTCTTACAGCCTACGGGGAACATCACTTCCAAAGGCCTGTGAAACGCAGTTTCTTTGCAGGCCTGATCTGGCTGAAGTAGGACTTCTGCTCTGGGTGTGCTACTTTGCCCTAGAGCTGAAAGGCACAACGTGCAGGCTTCTTTCCAAAGGGCGAGTTGGGCCCCACAGCATCTTGCTTCCAGCTCTTTGGGAAGCTAAGAAACAACTCGCTCTGCACAGTGCGCTTAAAGCCTACCGGGTACATCTCTTCCAAAGGCCTGTGAAACGCAGTTTCTTTGCAGGCCTGATCTGGCTGAAGTAGGACTTCTGCTCTGGGTGTGCTACTTTGCCCTAGAGCTGAAAGGCACAACGTGCAGGCTTCTTTCCAAAGGGCGAGTTGGGCCCCACAGCATCTTGCTTCCAGCTCTTTGGGAAGCTAAGAAACAACTCGCTCTGCACAGTGCTCCTGC
Source organism: Equus caballus (assembly GCF_041296265.1). Classification (NCBI taxonomy): domain Eukaryota; kingdom Metazoa; phylum Chordata; class Mammalia; order Perissodactyla; family Equidae; genus Equus; species Equus caballus. The sequence continues at coordinate 11,260,804 of NW_027222394.1, read as the reverse complement.
AGCCTACCGGGAACATCTCTTCCAAAGGCCTGTGAAACGCAGTTTCTTTGCAGGCCTGATCTGGCTGAAGTAGGACTTCTGCTCTGGGTGTGCTACTTTGCCCTAGAGCTGAAAGGCACCACGCGCAGGCTTCTTTCCAAAGGGCGAGTTGGGCCCCACAGCATCTTGCTTCCAGCTCTTTGGGAAGCTAAGAAACAACTCGCTCTGCACAGTGCTCTTACAGCCTAGTGGGAACATCTCTTCCAAAGGCCTGTGAAACGCAGTTTCTTTGCAGGCCTGATCTGGCTGAAGTAGGACTTCTGCTCTGGGTGTGCTACTTTGCCCTAGAGCTGAAAGGCACAACGTGCAGGCTTCTTTCCAAAGGGCGAGTTGGGCCCCACAGCATCTTGCTTCCAGCTCTTTGGGAAGCTAAGAAACAACTCGCTCTGCACAGTGCTCTTACAGCCTAGTGGGAACATCTCTTCCAAAGGCCTGTGAAACGCAGTTTCTTTGCAGGCCTGATCTGGCTGAAGTATGACTTCTGCTCTGGGTGTGCTACTTTGCCCTAGAGCTGAAAGGCACAACGTGCAGGCTTCTTTCCAAAGGGCGAGTTGGGCCCCACAGCATCTTGCTTCCAGCTCTTTGGGAAGCTAAGAAACAACTCGCTCTGCTCAGTGCTCTTACAGCCTAGTGGGAACATCTCTTCCAAAGGCCTGTGAAACGCAGTTTCTTTGCAGGCCTGATCTGGCTGAAGTAGGACTTCTGCTCTGGGTGTGCTACTTTGCCCTAGAGCTGAAAGGCACAACGTGCAGGCTTCTTTCCAAAGGGCGAGTTGGGCCCCACAGCATCTTGCTTCCAGCTCTTTGGGAAGCTAAGAAACAACTCGCTCTGCACAGTGCTCTTACAGCCTAGTGGGAACATCTCTTCCAAAGGCCTGTGAAACGCAGTTTCTTTGCAGGCCTGATCTGGCTGAAGTAGGACTTCTGCTCTGGGTGTGCTACTTTGCCCTAGAGCTGAAAGGCACAACGTGCAGGCTTCTTTCCAAAGGGCGAGTTGGGCCCCACAGCATCTTGCTTCCAGCTCTTTGGGAAGCTAAGAAACAACTCGCTCTGCACAGTGCTCTTACAGCCTACCGGGAACATCTCTTCCAAAGGCCTGTGAAACGCAGTTTCTTTGCAGGCCTGATCTGGCTGAAGTAGGACTTCTGTTCAGGGTGTGCTACTTTGCCCTAGAGCTGAAAGGCACAACGTGCAGGCTTCTTTCCAAAGGGCAAGTTGGGCCCCACAGCATCTTGCATCCAGCTCTTTGGGAAGCTAAGAAACAACTCGCTCTGCACAGTGCTCTTACAGCCTAGTGGGAACATCTCTTCCAAAGGCCTGTGAAACGCAGTTTCTTTGCAGGCCTGATCTGGCTGAAGTAGGACTTCTGCTCTGGGTGTGCTAATTTGCCCTAGAGCTGAAAGGCACAACGTGCAGGCTTCTTTCCAAAGGGCGAGTTGGGCCCCACAGCATCTTGCTTCCAGCTCTTTGGGAAGCTAAGAAACAACTCGCTCTGCACAGTGCTCCTGCAGCGTACCGGGAACATCTCTTCCAAAGGCCTGTGAAACGCAGTTTCTTTGCAGGCCTGATCTGGCTGAAGTAGGACTTCTGCTCTGGGTGTGCTACTTTGCCCTAGAGCTGAAAGTCACAACGTGCAGGCTTCTTTCCAAAGGGCGAGTTGGGCCCCACAGCATCTTGCTTCCAGCTCTTTGGGAAGCTAAGAAACAACTCGCTCTGCACAGTGCTCTTACAGCCTAGTGGGAACATCTCTTCCAAAGGCCTGTGAAACGCAGTTTCTTTGCAGGCCTGATCTGGCTGAAGTAGGACTTCTGCTCTGGGTGTGCTACTTTGCCCTAGAGCTGAAAGGCACAACGTGCAGGCTTCTTTCCAAAGGGCGAGTTGGGCCCCACAGCATCTTGCTTCCAGCTCTTTGGGAAGCTAAGAAACAACTCGCTCTGCACAGTGCTCTTACAGCCTACCGGGAGCATCTCTTCCAAAGGCCTGTGAAACGCAGTTTCTTTGCAGGCCTGATCTGGCTGAAGTAGGACTTCTGCTCTGGGTGTGCTACTTTGCCCTAGAGCTGAAAGGCACAACGTGCAGGCTTCTTTCCAAAGGGCGAGTTGGGCCCCACAGCATCTTGCTTCCAGCTCTTTGGGAAGCTAAGAAACAACTCGCTCTGCACAGTGCTCTTACAGCCTAGTGGGAACATCTCTTCCAAAGGCCTGTGAAACGCAGTTTCTTTGCAGGCCTGATCTGGCTGAAGTAGGACTTCTGCTCTGGGTGTGCTACTTTGCCCTAGAGCTGAAAGGCACAACGTGCAGGCTTCTTTCCAAAGGGCGAGTTGGGCCCCACAGCATCTTGCTTCCAGCTCTTTGGGAAGCTAAGAAACAACTCGCTCTGCACAGTGCTCCTGCAGCGTACTGGGAACATCTCTTCCAAAGGCCTGTGAAACGCAGTTTCTTTGCAGGCCTGATCTGGCTGAAGTAGGACTTCTGCTCTGGGTGTGCTACTTTGCCCTAGAGCTGAAAGGCACAACGTGCAGGCTTCTTTCCAAAGGGCGAGTTGGGCCCCACAGCATCTTGCTTCCAGCTCTTTGGGAAGCTAAGAAACAACTCGCTCTGCACAGTGCTCTTACAGCCTAGTGGGAACATCTCTTCCAAAGGCCTGTGAAACGCAGTTTCTTTGCAGGCCTGATCTGGCTGAAGTAGGACTTCTGCTCTGGGTGTGCTACTTTGCCCTAGAGCTGAAAGGCACAACGTGCAGGCTTCTTTCCAAAGGGCGAGTTGGGCCCCACAGCATCTTGCTTCCAGCTCTTTGGGAAGCCAAGAAACAACTCGCTCTGCACAGTGCTCTTACAGCCTACCGGGAACATCTCTTCCAAAGGCCTGTGAAACGCAGTTTCTTTGCAGGCCTGATCTGGCTGAAGTAGGACTTCTGCTCTGGGTGTGCTACTTTGCCCTAGAGCTGAAAGGCACAACGTGCAGGCTTCTTTCCAAAGGGCAAGTTGGGCCCCACAGCATCTTGCTTCCAGCTCTTTGGGAAGCTAAGAAACAACTCGCTCTGCACAGTGCTCTTACAGCCTACCGGGAACATCTCTTCCAAAGGCCTGTGAAACGCAGTTTCTTTGCAGGCCTGATCTGGCTGAAGTAGGACTTCTGCTCTGGGTGTGCTACTTTGCCCTAGAGCTGAAAGGCACAACGTGCAGGCTTCTTTCCAAAGGGCGAGTTGGGCCCCACAGCATCTTGCTTCCAGCCCTTTGGGAAGCTAAGAAACAACTCGCTCTGCACAGTGCTCTTACAGCCTACCGGGAACATCTCTTCCAAAGGCCTGTGAAACGCAGTTTCTTTGCAGGCCTGATCTGGCTGAAGTAGGACTTCTGCTCTGGGTGTGCTACTTTGCCCTAGAGCTGAAAGGCACAACGTGCAGGCTTCTTTCCAAAGGGCGAGTTGGGCCCCACAGCATCTTGCTTCCAGATCTTTGGGAAGCTAAGAAACAACTCGCTCTGCACAGTGCTCTTACAGCCTAGTGGGAACATCTCTTCCAAAGGCCTGTGAAACGCAGTTTCTTTGCAGGCCTGATCTGGCTGAAGTAGGACTTCTGCTCTGGGTGTGCTACTTTGCCCTAGAGCTGAAAGGCACAACGTGCAGGCTTCTTTCCAAAGGGCGAGTTGGGCCCCACAGCATCTTGCTTCCAGCTCTTTGGGAAGCTAAGAAACAACTCGCTCTGCACAGTGCTCTTACAGCCTGGTGGGAACATCTCTTCCAAAGGCCTGTGAAACGCAGTTTCTTTGCAGGCCTGATCTGGCTGAAGTAGGACTTCTGCTCTGGGTGTGCTACTTTGCCCTAGAGCTGAAAGGCACAACGTGCAGGCTTCTTTCCAAAGGGCGAGTTGGGCCCCACAGCATCTTGCTTCCAGCTCTTTGGGAAGCTAAGAAACAACTCGCTCTGCACAGTGCTCTTACAGCCTACCGGGAACATCTCTTCCAAAGGCCTGTGAAACGCAGTTTCTTTGCAGGCCTGATCTGGCTGAAGTAGGACTTCTGCTCTGGGTGTGCTACTTTGCCCTAGAGCTGAAAGGCACAACGTGCAGTCTTCTTTCCAAAGGGCGAGTTGGGCCCCACAGCATCTTGCTTCCAGCTCTTTGGGAAGCTAAGAAACAACTCGCTCTGCACAGTGCTCTTACAGCCTAGTGGGAACATCTCTTCCAAAGGCCTGTGAAACGCAGTTTCTTTGCAGGCCTGATCTGGCTGAAGTAGGACTTCTGCTCTGGGTGTGCTACTTTGCCCTAGAGCTGAAAGGCACAACGTGCAGGCTTCTTTCCAAAGGGCGAGTTGGGCCACACAGCATCTTGCTTCCAGCTCTTTGGGAAGCTAAGAAACCACTCGCTCTGCACGGTGCTCTTAGAGCCTAGTGAGAACATCTCTTGCACAGGCCTGTGAAACGCAGTTTCTTTGCAGGCCTGATCTGGCTGAAGTAGGACTTCTGCTCTGGGTGTGCTACTTTGCCCTAGAGCTGAAAGGCACAACGTGCAGGCTTCTTTCCAAAGGGCGAGTTGGGCCCCACAGCATCTTGCTTCCAGCTCTTTGGGAAGCTAAGAAACAACTCGCTCTGCACAGTGCTCTTACAGCCTAGTGGGAACATCTCTTCCAAAGGCCTGTGAAACGCAGTTTCTTTGCAGGCCTGATCTGGCTGAAGTAGGACTTCTGCTCTGGGTGTGCTACTTTGCCCTAGAGCTGAAAGGCACAACGTGCAGGCTTCTTTCCAAAGGGCGAGTTGGGCCCCACAGCATCTTGCTTCCAGCTCTTTGGGAAGCTAAGAAACAACTCGCTCTGCACAGTGCTCTTACAGCCTAGAGGGAACATCTCTTCCAAAGGCCTGTGAAACGCAGTTTCTTTGCAGGCCTGATCTGGCTGAAGTAGGACTTCTGCTCTGGGTGTGCTACTTTGCCCTAGAGCTGAAAGGCACAACGTGCAGGCTTCTTTCCAAAGGGCGAGCTGGGCCCCACAGCATCTTGCTTCCAGCTCTTTGGGAAGCTAAGAAACAACTCTCCCTGCACAGTGCTCTTACAGCCTAGTGGGAACATCTCTTCCAAAGGCCTGTGAAACGCAGTTTCTTTGCAGGCCTGATCTGGCTGAAGTAGCACTTCTGCTCTGGGTGTGCTACTTTGCCCTAGAGCTGAAAGGCACAACGTGCAGGCCTCTTTCCAAAGGGCGAGTTGGGCCCCACAGCATCTTGCTTCCAGCTCTTTGGGAAGCTAAGAAACAACTCGCTCTACACAGTGCTCTTACAGCCTAGTGGGAACATCTCTTCCAAAGCCCTGTGAAACGCAGTTTCTTTGCAGGCCTGATCTGGCTGAAGTAGGACTTCTGCTCTGGGTGTGCTACTTTGCCCTAGAGCTGAAAGGCACAACGTGCAGGCTTCTTTCCAAAGGGCGAGTTGGGCCCCACAGCATCTTGCTTCCAGATCTTTGGGAAGCTAAGAAACAACTCGCTCTGCACAGTGCTCCTGCAGCCTACCGGGAACATCTCTTCCAAAGGCCTGTGAAACGCAGTTTCTTTGCAGGCCTGATCTGGCTGAAGTAGGACTTCTGCTCTGGGTGTGCTACTTTGCCCTAGAGCTGAAAGGCACAACGTGCAGGCTTCTTTCCAAAGGGCGAGTTGGGCCCCACAGCATCTTGCTTCCAGCTCTTTGGGAAGCTAAGAAACAACTCGCTCTGCACAGTGCTCTTACAGCCTAGTGGGAACATCTCTTCCAAAGGCCTGTGAAACGCAGTTTCTTTGCAGGCCTGATCTGGCTGAAGTAGGACTTCTGCTCTGGGTGTGCTACTTTGCCCTAGAGCTGAAAGGCACAACGTGCAGGCTTCTTTCCAAAGGGCGAGTTGGGCCCCACAGCATCTTGCTTCCAGCTCTTTGGGAAGCTAAGAAACAACTCGCTCTGCACAGTGCTCTTACAGCCTAGTGGGAACATCTCTTCCAAAGGCCTGTGAAACGCAGTTTCTTTGCAGGCCTGATCTGGCTGAAGTAGGACTTCTGCTCTGGGTGTGCTACTTTGCCCTAGAGCTGAAAGGCACAACGTGCAGGCTTCTTTCCAAAGGGCGAGTTGGGCCCCACAGCATCTTGCTTCCAGCTCTTTGGGAAGCTAAGAAACAACTCGCTCTGCTCAGTGCTCTTACAGCCTAGTGGGAACATCTCTTCCAAAGGCCTGTGAAACGCAGTTTCTTTGCAGGCCTGATCTGGCTGAAGTAGGACTTCTGCTCTGGGTGTGCTACTTTGCCCTAGAGCTGAAAGGCACAACGTGCAGGCTTCTTTCCAAAGGGCGAGTTGGGCCCCACAGCATCTTGCTTCCAGCTCTTTGGGAAGCTAAGAAACAACTCGCTCTGCACAGTGCTCTTACAGCCTAGTGGGAACATCTCTTCCAAAGGCCTGTGAAACGCAGTTTCTTTGCAGGCCTGATCTGGCTGAAGTAGGACTTCTGCTCTGGGTGTGCTACTTTGCCCTAGAGCTGAAAGGCACAACGTGCAGGCTTCTTTCCAAAGGGCGAGTTGGGCCCCACAGCATCTTGCTTCCAGCTCTTTGGGAAGCTAAGAAACAACTCGCTCTGCACAGTGCTCTTACAGCCTACCGGGAACATCTCTTCCAAAGGCCTGTGAAACGCAGTTTCTTTGCAGGCCTGATCTGGCTGAAGTAGGACTTCTGTTCAGGGTGTGCTACTTTGCCCTAGAGCTGAAAGGCACAACGTGCAGGCTTCTTTCCAAAGGGCAAGTTGGGCCCCACAGCATCTTGCATCCAGCTCTTTGGGAAGCTAAGAAACAACTCGCTCTGCACAGTGCTCTTACAGCCTAGTGGGAACATCTCTTCCAAAGGCCTGTGAAACGCAGTTTCTTTGCAGGCCTGATCTGGCTGAAGTAGGACTTCTGCTCTGGGTGTGCTAATTTGCCCTAGAGCTGAAAGGCACAACGTGCAGGCTTCTTTCCAAAGGGCGAGTTGGGCCCCACAGCATCTTGCTTCCAGCTCTTTGGGAAGCTAAGAAACAACTCGCTCTGCACAGTGCTCCTGCAGCGTACCGGGAACATCTCTTCCAAAGGCCTGTGAAACGCAGTTTCTTTGCAGGCCTGATCTGGCTGAAGTAGGACTTCTGCTCTGGGTGTGCTACTTTGCCCTAGAGCTGAAAGTCACAACGTGCAGGCTTCTTTCCAAAGGGCGAGTTGGGCCCCACAGCATCTTGCTTCCAGCTCTTTGGGAAGCTAAGAAACAACTCGCTCTGCACAGTGCTCTTACAGCCTAGTGGGAACATCTCTTCCAAAGGCCTGTGAAACGCAGTTTCTTTGCAGGCCTGATCTGGCTGAAGTAGGACTTCTGCTCTGGGTGTGCTACTTTGCCCTAGAGCTGAAAGGCACAACGTGCAGGCTTCTTTCCAAAGGGCGAGTTGGGCCCCACAGCATCTTGCTTCCAGCTCTTTGGGAAGCTAAGAAACAACTCGCTCTGCACAGTGCTCTTACAGCCTAGTGGGAACATCTCTTCCAAAGGCCTGTGAAACGCAGTTTCTTTGCAGGCCTGATCTGGCTGAAGTAGGACTTCTGCTCTGGGTGTGCTACTTTGCCCTAGAGCTGAAAGGCACAACGTGCAGGCTTCTTTACAAAGGGCGAGTTGGGCCCCACAGCATCTTGCTTCCAGCTCTTTGGGAAGCTAAGAAACAACTCGCTCTGCACAGTGCTCCTGCAGCGTACCGGGAACATCTCTTCCAAAGGCCTGTGAAACGCAGTTTCTTTGCAGGCCTGATCTGGCTGAAGTAGGACTTCTGCTCTGGGTGTGCTACTTTGCCCTAGAGCTGAAAGGCACAACGTGCAGGCTTCTTTCCAAAGGGCGAGTTGGGCCCCACAGAATCTTGCTTCCAGCTCTTTGGGAAGCTAAGAAACAACTCGCTCTGCACAGTGCTCTTACAGCCTAGTGGGAACATCTCTTCCAAAGGCCTGTGAAACGCAGTTTCTTTGCAGGCCTGATCTGGCTGAAGTAGGACTTCTGCTCTGGGTGTGCTACTTTGCCCTAGAGCTGAAAGGCACAACGTGCAGGCTTCTTTCCAAAGGGCGAGTTGGGCCCCACAGCATCTTGCTTCCAGCTCTTTGGGAAGCTAAGAAACCACTCGCTGTGCACAGTGCTCTTACAGCCTACCGGGAACATCTCTTCCAAAGGCCTGTGAAACGCAGTTTCTTTGCAGGCCTGATCTGGCTGAAGTAGGACTTCTGCTCTGGGTGTGCTACTTTGCCCTAGACCTGAAAGGCACAACGTGCAGGCTTCTTTCCAAAGGGCGAGTTGGGCCCCACAGCATCTTGCTTCCAGCTCTTTGGGAAGCTAAGAAACAACTCGCTCTGCACAGTGCTCTTACAGCCTACCGGGAACATCTCTTCCAAAGGCCTGTGAAACGCAGTTTCTTTGCAGGCCTGATCTGGCTGAAGTAGGACTTCTGCTCTGGGTGTGCTACTTTGCCCTAGAGCTGAAAGGCACAACGTGCAGGCTTCTTTCCAAAGGGCGAGTTGGGCCCCACAGCATCTTGCTTCCAGCTCTTTGGGAAGCTAAGAAACAACTCGCTCTGCACAGTGCTCTTACAGCCTAGTGGGAACATCTCTTTCAAAGGCCTGTGAAACGCAGTTTCTTTGCAGGCCTGATCTGGCTGAAGTAGGACTTCTGCTCTGGGTGTGCTACTTTGCCCTAGAGCTGAAAGGCACAACGTGCAGGCTTCTTTCCAAAGGGCGAGTTGGGCCCCACAGCATCTTGCTTCCAGCTCTTTGGGAAGCTAAGAAACAACTCGCTCTGCACAGTGCTCTTACAGCCTACCAGGAACATCTCTTCCAAAGGCCTGTGAAACGCAGTTTCTTTGCAGGCCTGATCTGGCTGAAGTAGGACTTCTGCTCTGGGTGTGCTACTTTGCCCTAGAGCTGAAAGGCACAACGTGCAGGCTTCTTTCCAAAGGGCGAGTTGGGCCCCACAGCATCTTGATTCCAGCTCTTTGGGAAGCTAAGAAACAACTCGCTCTGCACAGTGCTCTTACAGCCTAGTGGGTACATCTCTTCCAAAGGCCTGTGAAACGCAGTTTCTTTGCAGGCCTGATCTGGCTGAAGTAGGACTTCTGCTCTGGGTGTGCTACTTTGCCCTAGAGCTGAAAGGCACAACGAGCAGGCTTCTTTACAAAGGGCGAGTTGGGCCCCACAGCGTCTTGCTTCCAGCTCTTTGGGAAGCTAAGAAACAACTCGCTCTGCACAGTGCTCTTACAGCCTACCGGGAACATCTCTTCCAAAGGCCTGTGAAACGCAGTTTCTTTGCAGGCCTGATCTGGCTGAAGTAGGACTTCTGCTCTGGGTGTGCTACTTTGCCCTAGAGCTGAAAGGCACAACGTGCAGGCTTCTTTCCAAAGGGCGAGTTGGGCCCCACAGCATCTTGCTTCCAGCTCTTTGGGAAGCTAAGAAACAACTCGCTCTGCACAGTGCTCTTACAGCCTAGTGGCAACATCTCTTCCAAAGGCCTGTGAAACGCAGTTTCTTTGCAGGCCTGATCTGGCTGAAGTAGGACTTCTGCTCTGGGTGTGCTACTTTGCCCTAGAGCTGAAAGGCACAACGTGCAGGCTTCTGTCCAAAGGGCGAGTTGGGCCCCACAGCATCTTGCTTCCAGCTCTTTGGGAAGCTAAGAAACAACTCGCTCTGCACAGTGCTCTTACAGCCTAGTGGGAACATCTCTTCCAAAGGCCTGTGAAACGCAGTTTCTTTGCAGGCCTGATCTGGCTGAAGTAGGACTTCTGCTCTGGGTGTGCTACTTTGCCCTAGAGCTGAAAGGCACAACGTGCAGGCTTCTTTCCAAAGGGCGAGTTGGGCCCCACAGCATCTTGCTTCCAGCTCTTTGGGAAGCTAAGAAACAACTCGCTCTGCACAGTGCTCCTGCAGCGTACCGGGAACATCTCTTCCAAAGGCCTGTGAAACGCAGTTTCTTTGCAGGCCTGATCTGGCTGAAGTAGGACTTCTGCTCTGGGTGTGCTACTTTGCCCTAGAGCTGAAAGGCACAACGTGCAGGCTTCTTTCCAAAGGGCGAGTTGGGCCCCACAGCATCTTGCTTCCAGCTCTTTGGGAAGCTAAGAAACAACTCGCTCTGCACAGTGCTCTTACAGCCTAGTGGGAACATCTCTTCCAAAGGCCGGTGAAACGCAGTTTCTTTGCAGGCCTGATCTGGCTGAAGTAGGACTTCTGCTCTGGGTGTGCTACTTTGCCCTAGAGCTGAAAGGCACAACGTGCAGGCTTCTTTCCAAAGGGCGAGTTGGGCCCCACAGCATCTTGCTTCCAGCTCTTTGGGAAGCTAAGAAACCACTCGCTGTGCACAGTGCTCTTACAGCCTACCGGGAACATCTCTTCCAAAGGCCTGTGAAACGCAGTTTCTTTGCATGCCTGATCTGGCTGAAGTAGGACTTCTGCTCTGGGTGTGCTACTTTGCCCTAGACCTGAAAGGCACAACGTGCAGGCTTCTTTCCAAAGGGCGAGTTGGGCCCCACAGCATCTTGCTTCCAGCTCTTTGGGAAGCTAAGAAACAACTCGCTCTGCACAGTGCTCTTACAGCCTACCGGGAACATCTCTTCCAAAGGCCTGTGAAACGCAGTTTCTTTGCAGGCCTGATCTGGCTGAAGTAGGACTTCTGCTCTGGGTGTGCTACTTTGCCCTAGAGCTGAAAGGCACAACGTGCAGGCTTCTTTCCAAAGGGCGAGTTGGGCCCCACAGCATCTTGCTTCCAGCTCTTTGGGAAGCTAAGAAACAACTCGCTCTGCACAGTGCTCTTACAGCCTAGTGGGAACATCTCTTTCAAAGGCCTGTGAAACGCAGTTTCTTTGCAGGCCTGATCTGGCTGAAGTAGGACTTCTGCTCTGGGTGTGCTACTTTGCCCTAGAGCTGAAAGGCACAACGTGCAGGCTTCTTTCCAAAGGGCGAGTTGGGCCCCACAGCATCTTGCTTCCAGCTCTTTGGGAAGCTAAGAAACAACTCGCTCTGCACAGTGCTCTTACAGCCTACCGGGAACATCTCTTCCAAAGGCCTGTGAAACGCAGTTTCTTTGCAGGCCTGATCTGGCTGAAGTAGGACTTCTGCTCTGGGTGTGCTACTTTGCCCTAGAGCTGAAAGGCACAACGTGCAGGCTTCTTTCCAAAGGGCGAGTTGGGCCCCACAGCATCTTGATTCCAGCTCTTTGGGAAGCTAAGAAACAACTCGCTCTGCACAGTGCTCTTACAGCCTAGTGGGGACATCTCTCCCAAAGGCCTGTGAAACGCAGTTTCTTTGCAGGCCTGATCTGGCTGAAGTAGGACTTCTGCTCTGGGTGTGCTACTTTGCCCTAGAGCTGAAAGGCACAACGAGCAGGCTTCTTTACAAAGGGCGAGTTGGGCCCCACAGCGTCTTGCTTCCAGCTCTTTGGGAAGCTAAGAAACAACTCGCTCTGCACAGTGCTCTTACAGCCTACCGGGAACATCTCTTCCAAAGGCCTGTGAAACGCAGTTTCTTTGCAGGCCTGATCTGGCTGAAGTAGGACTTCTGCTCTGGGTGTGCTACTTTGCCCTGGAGCTGAAAGGCACAACGTGCAGGCTTCTTTCCAAAGGGCGAGTTGGGCCCCACAGCATCTTGCTTCCAGCTCTTTGGGAAGCTAAGAAACAACTCGCTCTGCACAGTGCTCTTACAGCCTACCGGGAACATCTCTTCCAAAGGCCTGTGAAACGCAGTTTCTTTGCAGGCCTGATCTGGCTGAAGTAGGACTTCTGCTCTGGGTGTGCTACTTTGCCCTAGAGCTGAAAGGCACAACGTGCAGGCTTCTTTCCAAAGGGCGAGTTGGGCCCCACAGCGTCTTGCTTCCAGCTCTTTGGTAAGCTAAGAAACAACTCGCTCTGCACAGTGCTCTTACAGCCTAGTGGGAACATCTATTCCAAAGGCCGGTGAAACGCAGTTTGTTTGCAGGCCTGATCTGGCTGAAGTAGGACTTCTGCTCTGGGTGTGCTACTTTGCCCTAGAGCTGAAAGGCACAACGTGCAGGCTTCTTTCCAAAGGGCGAGTTGGGCCCCACAGCATCTTGCTTCCAGCTCTTTGGGAAGCTAAGAAACAACTCGCTCCGCAAAGTGCTCTTACAGCCTAGTGGGAACATCTCTTCCAAAGGCCGGTGAAACACAGTTTCTTTGCAGGCCTGATCTGGCTGAAGTAGGACTTCTGCTCTGGGTGTGCTACTTTGCCCTAGAGCTGAAAGGCACAACGTGCAGGCTTCTTTCCAAAGGGCGAGTTGGGCCCCACAGCATCTTGCTTCCAGCTCTTTGGGAAGCTAAGAAAAAACTCGCTCTGCACAGTTCTCTTACAGCCTAGTGGGGACATCTCTTCCAAAGGCCTGTGAAACGCAGTTTCTTTGCAGGCCTGATCTGGCTGAAGTAGGACTTCTGCTCTGGGTGTGCTATTTTGCCCTAGAGCTGAAAGGCACAACGTGCAGGCTTCTTTCCAAAGGGCGAGTTGGGCCCCACAGCATCTTGCTTCCAGCTCTTTGGGAAGCTAAGAAACAACTCGCTCTGCACAGTGCTCTTACAGCCTACCGGGAACATCTCTTCCAAAGGCCTGTGAAACGCAGTTTCTTTGCAGGCCTGATCTGGCTGAAGTAGGACTTCTGCTCTGGGTGTGCTACTTTGCCCTAGAGCTGAAAGGCACAACGTGCAGTCTTCTTTCCAAAGGGCGAGTTGGGCCCCACAGCATCTTGCTTCCAGCTCTTTGGGAAGCTAAGAAACAACTCGCTCTGCACAGTGCTCTTACAGCCTAGTGGGAACATCTCTTCCAAAGGCCTGTGAAACGCAGTTTCTTTGCAGGCCTGATCTGGCTGAAGTAGGACTTCTGCTCTGGGTGTGCTACTTTGCACTAGAGCTGAAAGGCACAACGAGCAGGCTTCTTTCCAAAGGGCGAGTTGGGCCCCACAGCATCTTGCTTCCAGCTCTTTGGGAAGCTAAGAAACAACTCGCTCTGCTCAGTGCTCTTACAGCCTAGTGGGAACATCTCTTCCAAAGGCCTGTGAAACGCAGTTTCTTTGCAGGCCTGATCTGGCTGAAGTAGGACTTCTGCTCTGGGTGTGCTACTTTGCCCTAGAGCTGAAAGGCACAACGTGCAGGCTTCTTTCCAAAGGGCGAGTTGGGCCCCACAGCATCTTGCTTCCAGCTCTTTGGGAAGCTAAGAAACAACTCGCTCTGCACAGTGCTCTTACAGCCTACCGGGAACATCTCTTCCAAAGGCCTGTGAAACGCAGTTTCTTTGCAGGCCTGATATGGCTGAAGTAGGACTTCTGCTCTGGGTGTGCTACTTTGCCCTAGAGCTGAAAGGCACAACGTGCAGTCTTCTTTCCAAAGGGCGAGTTGGGCCCCACAGCATCTTGCTTCCAGCTCTTTGGGAAGCTATGAAACAACTCGCTCTGCACAGTGCTCTTACAGCCTAGTGGGAACATCTCTTCCAAAGGCCGGTGAAACTCAGTTTCTTTGCAGGCCTGATCTGGCTGAAGTAGGACTTCTGCTCTGGGTGTGCTACTTTGCCCTAGAGCTGAAAGGCACAACGAGCAGGCTTCTTTCCAAAGGGCGAGTTGGGCCCCACAGCATCTTGCTTCCAGCTCATTGGGAAGCTAAGAAACAACTCGCTCTGCTCAGTGCTCTTACAGCCTAGTGGGAACATCTCTTCCAAAGGACTGTGAAACGCAGTTTCTTTGCAGGCCTGATCTCGCTGAAGTAGGACTTCTGCTCTGGGTGTGCTACTTTGCCCTAGAGCTGAAAGGCACAACGTGCAGGCTTCTTTCCAAAGGGTGAGTTTGGCCCCACAGCATCTTGCTTCCAGCTCTTTGGGAAGCTAAGAAACAACTCGCTCTGCACAGTGCTCTTACAGCCTAGTGGGAACATCTCTTCCAAAGTCCTGTGAAACGCAGTTTCTTTGCAGGCCTGATCTGGCTGAAGTAGGACTTCTGCTCTGGGTGTGCTACTTTGCCCCAGAGCTGCAAGGCACAACGTGCAGGCTTCTTTCCAAAGGGCGAGTTGGGCCCCACAGCGTCTTTCTTCCAGCTCTTTGGGAAGCTAAGAAACAACTCGCTCTGCACAGTGCTCTTACAGCCTACCGGGAACATCTCTTCCAAAGGCCTGTGAAACGCAGTTTCTTTGCAGGCCTGATCTGGCTGAAGTAGGACTTCTGCTCTGGGTGTGCTACTTTGCCCTAGAGCTGAAAGGCACAACGTGCAGCCTGCTTTCCAAAGGGCGAGTTGGGCCCCACAGCATCTTGCTTCCAGCTCTTTGGGAAGCTAAGAAACAACTCGCTCTGCACAGTGCTCTTACAGCCTAGTGGGAACATCTCTTCCAAAGTCCTGTGAAACGCAGTTTCTTTGCAGGCCTGATCTGGCTGAAGTAGGACTTCTGCTCTGGGTGTGCTACTTTGCCCCAGAGCTGCAAGGCACAACGTGCAGGCTTCTTTCCAAAGGGCGAGTTGGGCCCCACAGCGTCTTTCTTCCAGCTCTTTGGGAAGCTAAGAAACAACTCGCTCTGCACAGTGCTCTTACAGCCTACCGGGAACATCTCTTCCAAAGGCCTGTGAAACGCAGTTTCTTTGCAGGCCTGATCTGGCTGAAGTAGGACTTCTGCTCTGGGTGTGCTACTTTGCCCTAGAGCTGAAAGGCACAACGTGCAGGCTTCTTTCCAAAGGGCGAGTTGGGCCCCACAGCATCTTGCTTCCAGCTCTTTGGGAAGCTAAGAAACAACTCGCTCTGCACAGTGCTCTTACAGCCTACCGCGAACATCTCTTCCAAAGGCCTGTGAAACGCAGTTTCTCTGCAGGCCTGATCTGGCTGAAGTAGGACTTCTGCTCTGGGTGTGCTACTTTGCCCTAGAGCTGAAAGGCACAACGTGCAGGCTTCTTTCCAAAGGGCGAGTTGGGCCCCACAGCGTCTTGCTTCCAGCTCTTTGGGAAGCTAAGAAACAACTCGCTCTGCACAGTGCTCTTACAGCCTACCGGGAACATCTCTTCCAAAGGCCTGTGAAACGCAGTTTCTTTGCAGGCCTGATCTGGCTGAAGTAGGACTTCTGCTCTGGGTGTGCTACTTTGCCCTAGAGCTGAAAGGCACAACGTGCAGGCTTCTTTCCAAAGGGCGAGTTGGGCCCCAGAGCATCTTGCCTCCAGCTCTTTGGGAATGTAAGAAACAACTCGCTCTGCACAGTGCTCTTACAGCCTAGTGGGAACATCTCTTCCAAAGGCCTGTGAAACGTAGTTTCTTTGCAGGCCTGATCTGACTGAAGTAGGACTTCTGCTCTGGGTGTGCTACTTTGCCCTAGAGCTGAAAGGCACAACGTGCAGGCTTCTTTCCAAAGGGCGAGTTGGGCCCCACAGCATCTTGCTTCCAGCTCTTTGGGAAGCTAAGAAACAACTCGCTCTGCACAGTGCTCTTACAGCCTACCGGGAACATCTCTTCCAAAGGCCTGTGAAACGCAGTTTCTTTGCAGGCCTGATCTGGCTGAAGTAGGACTTCTGCTCTGGGTGTGCTACTTTGCCCTAGAGCTGAAAGGCACAACGTGCCGGCTTCTTTCCAAAGGGCGATTTGGGCCCCACAGCATCTTGCTTCCAGCTCTTTGGGAAGCTAAGAAACAACTCGCTCTGCACAGTGCTCTTACAGCCTACCGGGAACATCTCTTCCAAAGGCCTGTGAAACGCAGTTTCTTTGCAGGCCTGATCTGGCTGAAGTAGGACTTCTGCTCTGGGTGTGCTACTTTGCCCTAGAGCTGAAAGGCACAACGTGCAGGCTTCTTTCCAAAGGGCGAGTTGGGCCCCACAGCATCTTGCTTCCTGCTCTTTGGGAAGCTAAGAAACAACTCGCTCTGCACAGTGCTCTTACAGCCTACCGGGAACATCTCTTCCAAAGGCCTGTGAAACGCAGTTTCTTTGCAGGCCTGATCTGGCTGAAGTAGGACTTCTGCTCTGGGTGTGCTACTTTGCCCTAGAGCTGAAAGGCACAACGTGCAGGCTTCTTTCCAAAGGGCGAGTTGGGCCCCACAGCATCTTGCTTCCAGCTCTTTGGGAAGCTAAGAAACAACTCGCTCTGCACAGTGCTCTTACAGCCTACCGGGAACATCTCTTCCAAAGGCCTGTGAAACGCAGTTTCTTTGCAGGCCTGATCTGGCTGAAGTAGGACTTCTGCTCTGGGTGTGCTACTTTGCCCTAGAGCTGAAAGGCACAACGTGCAGGCTTCTTTCCAAAGGGCGAGTTGGGCCCCACAGCATCTTGCTTCCAGCTCTTTGGGAAGCTAAGAAACCACTCGCTCTGCACGGTGCTCTTAGAGCCTAGTGAGAACATCTCTTGCACAGGCCTGTGAAACGCAGTTTCTTTGCAGGCCTGATCTGGATGAAGTAGGACTTCTGCTCTGGGTGTGCTACTTTGCCCTAGAGCTGAAAGGCACAACGTGCAGGCTTCTTTCCAAAGGGCGAGTTGGGCCCCACAGCATCTTGCTTCCAGCTCTTTGGGAAGCTAAGAAACAACTCGCTCTGCACAGTGCTCTTACAGCCTAGTGGGAACATCTATTCCAAAGGCCGGTGAAACGCAGTTTCTTTGCAGGCCTGATCTGGCTGAAGTAGGACTTCTGCTCTGGGTGTGCTACTTTGCCCTAGAGCTGAAAGGCACAACGTGCAGGCTTCTTTCCAAAGGGCGAGTTGGGCCCCACAGCATCTTGCTTCCAGCTCTTTGGGAAGCTAAGAAACAACTCGCTCTGCACAGTGCTCTTACAGCCTAGTGGGAACATCTCTTCCAAAGGCCGGTGAAACACAGTTTCTTTGCAGGCCTGATCTGGCTGAAGTAGGACTTCTGTTCTGGGAGTGCTACTTTGTCCTAGAGCTGAAAGGCACAACGTGCAGGCTTCTTTCCAAAGGGCGAGTTGGGCCCCACAGCATCTTGCTTCCAGCTCTTTGGGAAGCTAAGAAACAACTCGCTCTGCACAGTGCTCTTACAGCCTACCGGGAACATCTCTTCCAAAGGCCTGTGAAACGCAGTTTCTTTGCAGGCCTGATCTGGCTGAAGTAGGACTTCTGCTCTGGGTGTGCTACTTTGCCCTAGAGCTGAAAGGCACAACGTGCAGGCTTCTTTCCAAAGGGCGAGTTGGGCCCCACAGCATCTTGCCTCCAGCTCTTTGGGAAGGTAAGAAACAACTCGCTCTGCACAGTGCTCTTACAGCCTAGTGGGAACATCTCTTCCAAAGGCCTGTGAAACGCAGTTTCCTTGCAGGCCTGATCTGGCTGAAGTAGGACTTCTGCTCTGGGTGTGCTACTTTGCCCTAGAGCTGAAAGGCACAACGTGCAGGCTTCTTTCCAAAGGGCGAGTTGGGCCCCACAGCATCTTGCTTCCAGCTCTTTGGGAAGCTAAGAAAAAACTCGCTCTGCACAGTGCTCTTACAGCTTACCGGGAACATCTCTTCCAAAGGCCTGTGAAACGCAGTTTCTTTGCAGGCCTGATCTGGCTGAAGTAGGACTTCTGCTCTGGGTGTGCTACTTTGCCCTAGAGCTGAAAGGCACAACGTGCCGGCTTCTTTCCAAAGGGCGAGTTTGGCCCCACAGAATCTTGCTTCCAGCTCTTTGGGAAGCTAAGAAACAACTCGCTCTGCACAGTGCTCTTACAGCCTACCGGGAACATCTCTTCCAAAGGCCTGTGAAACGCAGTTTCTTTGCAGGCCTGATCTGGCTGAAGTAGGACTTCTGCTCTGGGTGTGCTACTTTGCCCTAGAGCTGAAAGGCACAACGTGCAGGCTTCTTTCCAAAGGGCGCGTTGGGCCCCACAGCATCTTGCTTCCAGCTCTTTGGGAAGCTAAGAAACAATTCGCTCTGCACAGTGCTCTTACAGCCTACCGGGAACATGTCTTCCAAAGGCCTGTGAAATGCAGTTTCTTTGCAGGCCTGATCTGGCTGAAGTAGGACTTCTGCTCTGGGTGTGCTACTTTGCCCTAGAGCTGAAAGGCACAGCGTGCAGGCTTCTTTCCAAAGGGCGAGTTGGGCCCCACAGCATCTTGCTTCCAGCTCTTTGGGAAGCTAAGAAACAACTCGCTCTGCACAGTGCTCTTACAGCCTAGTGGGAACATCTCTTCCAAAGGCCTGTGAAACGCAGTTTCTTTGCAGGCCTGATCTGGCTGAAGTAGGACTTCTGCTCTGGGTGTGCTACTTTGCCCTAGAGCTGAAAGTCACAACGTGCAGGCTTCTTTCCAAAGGGCGAGTTGGGCCCCACAGCATCTTGCTTCCAGCTCTTTGGGAAGCTAAGAAACAACTCGCTCTGCACAGTGCTCTTACAGCCTACCGGGAACATCTCTTCCAAAGGCCTGTGAAACGCAGTTTCTTTGCAGGCCTGATCTGGCTGAAGTAGGACTTCTGCTCTGGGTGTGCTACTTTGCCCTAGAGCTGAAAGGCACAACGTGCAGGCTTCTTTCCAAAGGGCGAGTTGGGCCCCACAGCATCTTGCTTCCAGCTCTTTGGGAAGCTAAGAAACAACTCGCTCTGCACAGTGCTCTTACAGCCTACCGGGAACATCTCTTCCAAAGGCCTGTGAAACACAGTTTCTTTGCAGGCCTGATCTGGCTGAAGTAGGACTTCTGCTCTGGGTGTGCTACTTTGCCCTAGAGCTGAAAGGCACAACGTGCAGGCTTCTTTCCAAAGGGCGAGTTGGGCCCCACAGCATCTTGCTTCCAGCTCTTTGGGAAGCTAAGAAACAACTCGCTCTGCACAGTGATCTTACAGCCTACCGGGAACATCTCTTCCAAAGGCCTGTGAAACGCAGTTTCTTTGCAGGCCTGATCTGGCTGAAGTAGGACTTCTGCTCTGGGTGTGCTACTTTGCCCTAGAGCTGAAAGGCACAACGTGCAGGCTTCTTTCCAAAGGGCGAGTTGGGCCCCACAGCATCTTGCTTCCAGCTCTTTGGGAAGCTAAGAAACAACTCGCTCTGCACAGTGCTCTTACAGCCTACCGGGAACATCTCTTCCAAAGGCCTGTGAAACGCAGTTTCTTTGCAGGCCTGATCTGGCTGAAGTAGGACTTCTGCTCTGGGTGTGCTACTTTGCCCTAGAGCTGAAAGGCACAACGTGCAGGCTTCTTTCCAAAGGGCGAGTTGGGCCCCACAGCATCTTGCTTCCAGCTCTTTGGGAAGCTAAGAAACAACTCGCTCTGCACAGTGCTCTTACAGCCTACCGGGAACATCTCTTCCAAAGGCCTGTGAAACGCAGTTTCTTTGCAGGCCTGATCTGGCTGAAGTAGGACTTCTGCTCTGGGTGTGCTACTTTGCCCTAGAGCTGAAAGGCACAACGTGCAGGCTTCTTTCCAAAGGGCGAGTTGGGCCCCACAGCATCTTGCTTCCAGCTCTTTGGGAAGCTAAGAAACAACTCGCTCTGCACAGTGCTCTTACAGCCTACCGGGAACATCTCTTCCAAAAGCCTGTGAAACGCACTTTCTTTGCAGGCCTGATCTGGCTGAAGTAGGACTTCTGCTCTGGGTGTGCTACTTTGCCCTAGAGCTGAAAGGCACAACGTGCAGGCTTCTTTCCAAAGGGCGAGTTGGGCCCCACAGCATCTTGCTTCCAGCTCTTTGGGAAGCTAAGAAACAACTCGCTCTGCACAGTGCTCTTACAGCCTAGTGGGGACATCTCTTCCAAAGGCCTGTGAAACGCAGTTTCCTTGCAGGCCTGATCTGGCTGAAGTAGGACTTCTGCTCTGGGTGTGCTACTTTGCCCTAGAGCTGAAAGGCACAACGTGCAGGCTTCTTTCCAAAGGGCGAGTTGGGCCCCACAGCATCTTGTTTCCAGCTCTTTGGGAAGCTAAGAAAAAACTCGCTCTGCACAGTGCTCTTACAGCTTACCGGGAACATCTCTTCCAAAGGCCTGTGAAACGCAGTTTCTTTGCAGGCCTGATCTGGCTGAAGTAGGACTTCTGCTCTGGGTGTGCTACTTTGCCCTAGAGCTGAAAGGCACAACGTGCCGGCTTCTTTCCAAAGGGCGAGTTGGGCCCCACAGCATCTTGCTTCCAGCTCTTTGGTAAGCTAAGAAACCACTCGCTCTGCACGGTGCTCTTAGAGCCTAGTGAGAACATCTCTTGCACAGGCCTGTGAAACGCAGTTTCTTTGCAGGCCTGATCTGGATGAAGTAGGACTTCTGCTCTGGGTGTGCTACTTTGCCCTAGAGCTGAAAGGCACAACGTGCAGGCTTCTTTCCAAAGGGCGAGTTGGGCCCCACAGCATCTTGCTTCCAGCTCTTTGGGAAGCTAAGAAACAACTCGCTCTGCACAGTGCTCTTACAGCCTAGTGGGAACATCTATTCCAAAGGCCGGTGAAACGCAGTTTCTTTGCAGGCCTGATCTGGCTGAAGTAGGACTTCTGCTCTGGGTGTGCTACTTTGCCCTAGAGCTGAAAGGCACAACGTGCAGGCTTCTTTCCAAAGGGCGAGTTGGGCCCCACAGCATATTGCTTCCAGCTCTTTGGGAAGTTAAGAAACAACTCGCTCTGCACAGTGCTGTTACAGCCTACCGGGAACATCTCTTCCAAAGGCCTGTGAAACGCAGTTTCTTTGCAGGCCTGATCTGGCTGAAGTAGGACTTCTGCTCTGGGTGTGCTACTTTGCCCTAGAGCTGAAAGGCACAACGTGCAGGCTTCTTTCCAAAGGGCGAGTTGGGCCCCGCAGCATCTTGCTTCCAGCTCTTTGGGAAGCTAAGAAACAACTCGCTCTGCACAGTGCTCTTACAGCCTACCGGGAACATCTCTTCCAAAGGCCTGTGAAACGCAGTTTCTTTGCAGGCCTGATCTGGCTGAAGTAGGACTTCTGCTCTGGGTGTGCTACATTGCCCTAGAGCTGAAAGGCACAACGTACAGGCTTCTTTCCAAAGGGCGAGTTGGGCCCCACAGCATCTTGCTTCCAGCTCTTTGGGAAGCTAAGAAACAACTCGCTCTGCACAGTGCTCTTACAGCCTACCGGGAACATCTCTTCCAAAGGCCTGTGAAACGCAGTTTCTTTGCAGGCCTGATCTGGCTGAAGTAGGACTTCTGCTCTGGGTGTGCTACTTTGCCCTAGAGCTGAAAGGCACAACGTGCAGGCTTCTTTCCAAAGGGTGAGTTGGGCCCCACAGCATCTTGCTTCCAGCTCTTTGGGAAGCTAAGAAACAACTCGCTCTGCACAGTGCTCTTACAGCCTAGTGGGAACATCTCTTCCAAAGGCCTGTGAAACGCAGTTTCTTTGCAGGCCTGATCTGGCTGAAGTAGGACTTCTGCTCTGGGTGTGCTACTTTGCCCTAGAGCTGAAAGGCACAACGTGCAGGCTTCTTTCCAAAGGGCGAGTTGGGCCCCACAGCATCTTGCTTCCAGCTCTTTGGGAAGCTAAGAAACAACTCGCTCTGCACAGTGCTCTTACAGCCTACCGGGAACATCTCTTCCAAAGGCCTGTGAAACGCAGTTTCTTTGCAGGCCTGATCTGGCTGAAGTAGGACTTCTGCTCTGGGTGTGCTACTTTGCCCTAGAGCTGAAAGGCGCAACGTGCAGGCTTCTTTCCAAAGGGCGAGTTGGGCCCCACAGCATCTTGCTTCCAGCTCTTTGGGAAGCTAAGAAACAACTCGCTCTGCACAGTGCTCTTACAGCCTACCGGGAACATCTCTTCCAAAGGCCTGTGAAACGCAGTTTCTTTGCAGGCCTGATCTGGCTGAAGTAGGACTTCTGCTCTGGGTGTGCTACTTTGCCCTAGAGCTGAAAGGCACAACGTGCAGGCTTCTTTCCAAAGGGCGAGTTGGGCCCCACAGCATCTTGCTTCCAGCTCTTTGGGAAGCTAAGAAACAACTCGCTCTGCACAGTGCTCTTACAGCCTACCGGGAACATCTCTTCCAAAGGCCTGTGAAACGCAGTTTCTTTGCAGGCCTGATCTGGCTGAAGTAGGACTTCTGCTCTGGGTGTGCTACTTTGCCCTAGAGCTGAAAGGCACAACGTGCAGGCTTCTTTCCAAAGGGCGAGTTGGGCCCCACAGCATCTTGCTTCCAGCTCTTTGGGAAGCTAAGAAACAACTCGCTCTGCACAGTGCTCTTACAGCCTACCGGGAACATGTCTTCCAAAGGCCTGTGAAACGCAGTTTCTTTGCAGGCCTGATCTGGCTGAAGTAGGACTTCTGCTCTGGGTGTGCTACTTTGCCCTAGAGCTGAAAGGCACAACGTGCAGGCTTCTTTCCAAAGGGCGAGTTGGGCCCCACAGCATCTTGCTTCCAGCTCTTTGGGAAGCTAAGAAACAACTCGCTGTGCACAGTGCTCTTACAGCCTAGTGGGAACATCTATTCCAAAGGCCTGTGAAACGCAGTTTCTTTGCAGGCCTGATCTGGCTGAAGTACGACTTCTGCTCTGGGAGTGCTACTTTGCCCTAGAGCTGAAAGGCACAACGTGCAGGCTTCTTTCCAAAGGGCGAGTTGGGCCCCACAGCATCTTGCTTCCAGCTCTTTGGGAAGCTAAGAAACAACTCGCTCTGCACAGTGCTCTTACAGCCTACCGGGAGCATCTCTTCCAAAGGCCTGTGAAACGCAGTTTCTTTGCAGGCCTGATCTGGCTGAAGTAGGACTTCTGCTCTGGGTGTGCTACATTGCCCTAGGTCTGAAAGGCCCAACGTGCAGGCTTCTTTCCAAAGGGCGAGTTGGGCCCCACAGCATCTTGCTTCCAGCTCTTTGGGAAGCTAAGAAACAACTCGCTCTGCACAGTGCTCTTACAGCATACCGGGAATATCTCTTCCAAAGGCCTGTGAAACGCAGTTTCTTTGCAGGCCTGATCTGGCTGAAGTAGGACTTCTGCTCTGGGTGTGCTACTTTGCCCTAGAGCTGAAAGGCACAACGTGCAGGCTTCTTTACAAAGGGCGAGTTGGGCCCCAAAGCATCTTGCTTCCAGCTCTTTGGGAAGCTAAGAAACAACTCGCTCTTCAGAGTGCTCTTACAGAGTACAGGGAACATCTCTTCCAAAGGCCTGTGAAATGCAATTTCTTTGCAGGCCTGATCGGGCTGAAGTAGGACTTCTGCTCTGGGTGTGCTACTTTGCCCTAGAGCTGAAAGGCACAACGTACAGGCTTCTTTCCAAAGGGCGAGTTGGGCCCGACAGCATCTTGCTTCCAGCGCTTTGGGAAGCTAAGAAACAACTCGCTCTGCACAGTGCTCTTACAGCCTAGTGGGAACATCTCTTCCAAAGGCCTGTGAAACGCAGTTTCTTTGAAGGCCTGATCTGGCTGAAGTAGGACTTCTGCTCTGGGTGTGCTACTTTGCCCTAGAGCTGAAAGGCACAACGTGCAGGCTTCTTTCCAAAGGGCGAGTTGGGCCCCACAGCATCTTGCTTCCAGCTCTTTGGGAAGCTAAGAAACAACTCGCTCTGCACAGTGCTCTTACAGCCTACCGGGAACATGTCTTCCAAAGGCCTGTGAAACGCAGTTTCTTTGCAGGCCTGATCTGGCTGAAGTAGGACTTCTGCTCTGGGTGTGCTACTTTGCCCTAGAGCTGAAAGGCACAACGTGCAGGCTTCTTTCCAAAGGGCGAGTTGGGCCCCACAGCATCTTGCTTCCAGCTCTTTGGGAAGCTAAGAAACAACTCGCTCTGCACAGTGCTCTTACAGCCTACCGGGAACATCTCTTCCAAAGGCCTGTGAAACGCAGTTTCTTTGCATGCCTGATCTGGCCGAAGTAGGACTTCTGCTCTGGGTGTGCTACTTTGCCCTAGAGCTGAAAGGCACAACGTGCAGGCTTCTTTCCAAAGGGCGAGTTGGGCCCCACAGCATCTTGCTTCCAGCTCTTTGGGAAGCTAAGAAACAACTCGCTCTGCACAATGCTCTTACAGCCTACCGGGAACATCTCTTCCAAAGGCCTGTGAAACGCAGTTTCTTTGAAGGCCTGATCTGGCTGAAGTAGGGCTTCTGCTCTGGGTGTGCTACTTTGCCCTAGAGCTGAGAGGCACAACGTGCAGGCTTGTTTCCAAAGGGCGAGTTGGGCCCCACAGCATCTTGCTTCCAGCTCTTTGGGAAGCTAAGAAACAACTCGCTCTGCACAGTTCTCTTACAGCCTACCGGGAACATCTCTTCCAAAGGCCTGTGAAACGCAGTTTCTTTGCAGGTCTGATCTGGCTGAAGTACGACTTCTGCTCTGGGTGTGCTACTTTGCCCCAGAGCTGAAAGGCACAACGTGCAGGCTTCTTTCCAAAGGGCGAGTTGGGCCCCACAGCATCTTGCTTCCAGCTCTTTGGGAAGCTAAGAAACAACTCGCTCTGCACAGTGCTCTTACAGCCTACCGGGAACATCTCTTCCAAAGGCCTGTGAAACGCAGTTTCTTTGCAGGCCTGACCTGGCTGAAGTAGGACTTCTGCTCTGGGAGTGCTACTTTGCCCTAGAGCTGAAAGGCACAACGTGCAGGCTTCTTTCCAAAGGGCGAGTTGGGCCCCACAGCATCTTGCTTCCAGCTCTTTGGGAAGCTAAGAAACAACTCGCTCTGCACAGTGCTCTTACAGAGTACAGGGAACATCTCTTCCAAAGGCCTGTGAAATGCAATTTCTTTGCAGGCCTGATCTGGCTGAAGTAGGACTTCTGCTCTGGGTGTGCTACATTGCCCTAGAGCTGAAAGGCACAACGTGCAGGCTTCTTTCCAAAGGGCGAGTTGGGCCACACAGCATCTTGCTTCCAGCTATTTGGGATCTAAGAAACAACTCGCTCTGCACAGTGCTCTTACAGCCTACCAGGAGCATCTCTTCCAAAGACCTGTGAAACGCAGTTTCTTTGCAGGCCTGATCTGGCTGAAGTAGGACTTCTGCTCTGGGTGTGCTACTTTGCCCTAGAGCTAAAAGGCACAACGTGCAGGCTTCTTTCCAAAGGGCGAGTTGGGCCCCACAGCATCTTGCTTCCAGCTCTTTGGCAAGCTACGAAACAACTCGCTCTGCACAGTGCTCTTACAGCCTACCGGGAACATCTCTTCCAAAGGCCTGTGAAACGCAGTTTCTTTGCAGGCCTGATCTGGCTGAAGTAGGACTTCTGCTCTGGGTGTGCTACTTTGCCCTAGAGCTGAAAGGCACAACGTGCAGGCTTCTTTCCAAAGGGCGAGTTGGGCCCCACAGCATCTTGCTTCCAGCTCTTTGGGAAGCTAAGTAACAACTCGCTCTGCACAGTGCTCTTACAGCCTACCGGGAACATCTCTTCCAAAGGCCTGTGAAACGCAGTTTCTTTGCATGCCTGATCTGGCTGAAGAAGGACTTCTGCTCTGGGTGTGCTACATTGCCGTAGAGCTGAAAGGCACAACGTGCAGGCTTTTTTCCAAAGGGCGAGTTGGGCCCCACAGCATCTTGCTTCCAGCTCTTTGGGAAGCTAAGAAACAACTCGCTCTGCACAGTGCTCTTACAGCATACCGGGAATATCTCTTCCAAAGGCCTGTGAAACGCAGTTTCTTTGCAGGCCTGATCTGGCTGAAGTAGGACTTCTGCTCTGGGTGTGCTACTTTGCCCTAGAGCTGAAAGGCACAACGTGCAGGCTTCTTTCCAAAGGGCGAGTTGGGCCCCAAAGCATCTTGCTTCCAGCTCTTTGGGAAGCTAACAAACAACTCGCTCTGCAGAGTGCTCTTACAGAGTACAGGGAACATCTCTTCCAAAGGCCTGTGAAACGCAGTTTCTTTGCAGGCCTGATCTGGCTGAAGTAGAACTTCTGCTCTGGGTGTGCTACTTTGCCCTAGAGCTGAAAGGCACAACGTGCCGGCTTCTTTCCAAAGGGCGAGTTGGGCCCCACAGAATCTTGCTTCCAGCTCTTTGGGAAGCTAAGAAACAACTCGCTCTGCACAGTGCTCTTACAGCCTACCGGGAACATCTCTTCCAAAGGCCTGTGAAACGCAGATTCTTTGCAGGCCTGATCTGGCTGAAGTAGGACTTCTGCTCTGGGTGTGCTACTTTGCCCTAGAGCTGAAAGGCACAACGTGCAGGCTTCTTTCCAAAGGGCGCGTTGGGCCCCACAGCATCTTGCTTCCAGCTCTTTGGGAAGCTAAGAAACAACTCGCTCTGCACAGTGCTCTTACAGCCTACCGGGAACATGTCTTCCAAAGGCCTGTGAAACGCAGTTTCTTTGCAGGCCTGATCTGGCTGAAGTAGGACTTCTGCTCTGGGTGTGCTACTTTGCCCTAGAGCTGAAAGGCACAGCGTGCAGGCTTCTTTCCAAAGGGCGAGTTGGGCCCCACAGCATCTTGCTTCCAGCTCTTTGGGAAGCTAAGAAACAACTCGCTCTGCACAGTGCTCTTACAGCCTAGTGGGAACATCTCTTCCAAAGGCCTGTGAAACGCAGTTTCTTTGCAGGCCTGATCTGGCTGAAGTAGGACTTCTGCTCTGGGTGTGCTACTTTGCCCTAGAGCTGAAAGGCACAACGTGCAGGCTTCTTTCCAAAGGGCGAGTTGGGCCCCACAGCATCTTGCTTCCAGCTCTTTGGGAAGCTAAGAAACAACTCGCTCTGCACAGTGCTCTTACAGCCTACCGGGAACATCTCTTCCAAAGGCCTGTGAAACGCAGTTTCTTTGCAGGCCTGATCTGGCTGAAGTAGGACTTCTGCTCTGGGTGTGCTACTTTGCCCTAGAGCTGAAAGGCACAACGTGCAGGCTTCTTTCCAAAGGGCGCGTTGGGCACCACAGCATCTTGCTTCCAGCTCTTTGGGAAGCTAAGAAACAACTCGCTCTGCACAGTGCTCTTACAGCCTACCGGGAACATGTCTTCCAAAGGCCTGTGAAACGCAGTTTCTTTGCAGGCCTGATCTGGCTGAAGTAGGACTTCTGCTCTGGGTGTGCTACTTTGCCCTAGAGCTGAAAGGCACAGCGTGCAGGCTTCTTTCCAAAGGGCGAGTTGGGCCCCACAGCATCTTGCTTCCAGCTCTTTGGGAAGCTAAGAAACAACTCGCTCTGCACAGTGCTCTTACAGCCTACCGGGAACATCTCTTCCAAAGGCCTGTGAAACGCAGTTTCTTTGCAGGCCTGATCTGGCTGAAGTAGGACTTCTGCTCTGGGTGTGCTACTTTGCCCTAGAGCTGAAAGGCACAACGTGCAGGCTTCTTTCCAAAGGGCGAGTTGGGCCCCACAGCATCTTGCTTCCAGCTCTTTGGGAAGCTAAGAAACAACTCGCTCTGCACAGTGCTCTTACAGCCTACCGGGAACATCTCTTCCAAAGGCCTGTGAAACGCAGTTTCTTTGCAGGCCTGATCTGGCTGAAGTAGGACTTCTGCTCTGGGTGTGCTACTTTGCCCTAGAGCTGAAAGGCACAACGTGCAGGCTTCTTTCCAAAGGGCGAGTTGGGCCCCACAGCATCTTGCTTCCAGCTCTTTGGGAAGCTAAGAAACAACTCGCTCTGCACAGTGCTCTTACAGCCTAGTGGTAACATCTATTCCAAAGGCCGGTGAAACGCAGTTTCTTTGCAGGCCTGATCTGGCTGAAGTAGGACTTCTGCTCTGGGTGTGCTACTTTGCCCTAGAGCTGAAAGGCACAACGTGCAGGCTTCTTTCCAAAGGGCGAGTTGGGCCCCACAGTATCTTGCTTCCAGCTCTTTGGGAAGGTAAGAAACAACTCGCTCTGCACAGTGGTCTTACAGCCTAGTGGGAACATCTCTTCCAAAGGCCTGTGAAACGCAGTTTCTTTGCAGGCCTGATCTGGCTGAAGTAGCACTTCTGCTCTAGGTGTGCTACTTTGCCCTAGAGCTGAAAGGCACAACGTGCAGTCTTCTTTCCAAAGGGCGAGTTGGGCCCCACAGCATCTTGCTTCCAGCTCTTTGGGAAGCTAAGAAACAACTCGCTCTGCACAGTGCTCTTACAGCCTACCGGGAACATCTCTTCCAAAGGCCTGTGAAACGCAGTTTCTTTGCAGGCCTGATCTGGCTGAAGTAGGACTTCTGCTCTGGGTGTGCTACTTTGCCCTAGAGCTGAAAGGCACAACGTGCAGGCTTCTTTCCAAAGGGCGAGTTGGGCCCCACAGCATCTTGCTTCCAGCTCTTTGGGAAGCTAAGAAACAACTCGCTCTGCACAGTGCTCTTACAGCCTACCGGGAACATGTCTTCCAAAGGCCTGTGAAACGCAGTTTCTTTGCAGGCCTGATCTGGCTGAAGTAGGACTTCTGCTCTGGGTGTGCTACTTTGCCCTAGAGCTGAAAGGCACAACGTGCAGGCTTCTTTCCAAAGGGCGAGTTGGGCCCCACAGCATCTTGCTTCCAGCTCTTTGGGAAGCTAAGAAACCACTCGCTCTGCACGGTGCTCTTAGAGCCTAGTGAGAACATCTCTTGCACAGGCCTGTGAAACGCAGTTTCTTTGCAGGCCTGATCTGGATGAAGTAGGACTTCTGCTCTGGGTGTGCTACTTTGCCCTAGAGCTGAAAGGCACAACGTGCAGGCTTCTTTCCAAAGGGCGAGTTGGGCCCCACAGCATCTTGCTTCCAGCTCTTTGGGAAGCTAAGAAACAACTCGCTCTGCACAGTGCTCTTACAGCCTAGTGGGAACATCTATTCCAAAGGCCGGTGAAACGCAGTTTCTTTGCAGGCCTGATCTGGCTGAAGTAGGACTTCTGCTCTGGGTGTGCTACTTTGCCCTAGAGCTGAAAGGCACAACGTGCAGGCTTCTTTCCAAAGGGCGAGTTGGGCCCCACAGCATATTGCTTCCAGCTCTTTGGGAAGTTAAGAAACAACTCGCTCTGCACAGTGCTGTTACAGCCTACCGGGAACATCTCTTCCAAAGGCCTGTGAAACGCAGTTTCTTTGCAGGCCTGATCTGGCTGAAGTAGGACTTCTGCTCTGGGTGTGCTACTTTGCCCTAGAGCTGAAAGGCACAACGTGCAGGCTTCTTTCCAAAGGGCGAGTTGGGCCCCACAGCATCTTGCTTCCAGCTCTTTGGGAAGCTAAGAAACAACTCGCTCTGCACAGTGCTCTTACAGCCTACCGGGAACATCTCTTCCAAAGGCCTGTGAAACGCAGTTTCTTTGCAGGCCTGATCTTCCTGAAGTAGCAGTTCTGCTCTGGGTGTGCTACTTTGCCCTAGAGCTGAAAGGCACAACGTGCAGGCTTCTTTCCAAAGGGCGAGTTGGGCCCCACAGCATCTTGCTTCCAGCTCTTTGGGAAGCTATGAAACAACTCTCTCTGCACAGTGCTCTTACAGCCTACCGGGAACATCTCTTCCAAAGGCCGGTGAAACGCAGTTCCTTTGCAGGCCTGATCTGGCTGAAGTAGGACTTCTGCTCTGGGTGTGCTACTTTGCCCTAGAGCTGAAAGGCACAACGTGCAGGCTTCTTTCCAAAGGGCGAGTTGGGCCCCACAGCATCTTGCTTCCAGCTCTTTGGGAAGCTAAGAAACAACTCGCTCTGCACAGTGCTCTTACAGCCTAGTGGGAACATCTCTTCCAAAGGCCTGTGAAACGCAGATTCTTTGCAGGCCTGATTTGGCTGAAGTAGGACTTCTGCTCTGGGTGTGCTACTTTGCCCTAGAGCTGAAAGGCACAACGTGCAGGCTTCTTTCCAAAGGGCGAGTTGGGCCCCACAGCATCTTGCTTCCAGCTCTGTGGGAAGCTAAGAAACAACTCGCTCTGCACAGTGCTCTTACAGCCTACCGGGAACATCTCTTCCAAAGGCCTGTGAAACGCAGTTTCTTTGCAGGCCTGATCTGGCTGAAGTAGGACTTCTGCTCTGGGTGTGCTACTTTGCCCTAGAGCTGAAAGGCACAACGTGCAGGCTTCTTTCCAAAGGGCGAGTTGGGCCCCACAGCATCTTGGTTCCAGCTCTTTGGGAAGCTAAGAAACAACTCGCTCTGCACAGTGCTCTTACAGCCTAGTGGGAACATCTCTTCCAAAGGCCTGTGAAACGTAGTTTCTTTGCAGGCCTGATCTGGCTGAAGTAGGACTTCTGCTCTGGGTGTGCTACTTTGCCCTAGAGCTGAAAGGCACAACGTGCAGGCTTCTTTCCAAAGGGCGAGTTGGGCCCCACAGCATCTTGCTTCCAGCTCTTTGGGAAGCTAAGAAACAACTCGCTCTGCACAGTGCTCTTACAGCCTACCGGGAACATCTCTTCCAAAGGCCTGTGAAACGCAGTTTCTTTGCAGGCCTGATCTGGCTGAAGTAGGACTTCTGCTCTGGGTGTGCTACTTTGCCCTAGAGCTGAAAGGCACAACGTGCAGGCTTCTTTCCAAAGGGCGAGTTGGGCCCCACAGCATCTTGCTTCCAGCTCTTTGGGAAGCTAAGAAACAACTCGCTCTGCACAGTGCTCTTACAGCCTACCGGGAACATCTCTTCCAAAGGCCTGTGAAACGCAGTTTCTTTGCAGGCCTGATCTGGCTGAAGTAGGACTTCTGCTCTGGGTGTGCTACTTTGCCCTAGAGCTGAAAGGCACAACGTGCAGGCTTCTTTCCAAAGGGCGAGTTGGGCCCCACAGCATCTTGCTTCCAGCTCTTTGGGAAGCTAAGAAACAACTCGCTCTGCACAGTGCTCTTACAGCCTACCGGGAACATGTCTTCCAAAGGCCTGTGAAACGCAGTTTCTTTGCAGGCCTGATCTGGCTGAAGTAGGACTTCTGCTCTGGGTGTGCTACTTTGCCCTAGAGCTGAAAGGCACAACGTGCAGGCTTCTTTCCAAAGGGCGAGTTGGGCCCCACAGCATCTTGCTTCCAGCTCTTTGGGAAGCTAAGAAACAACTCGCTGTGCACAGTGCTCTTACAGCCTAGTGGGAACATCTCTTCCAAACGCCTGTGAAACGCAGTTTCTTTGCAGGCCTGATCTGGCTGAAGTACGACTTCTGCTCTGGGAGTGCTACTTTGCCCTAGAGCTGAAAGGCACAACGTGCAGGCTTCTTTCCAAAGGGCGAGTTGGGCCCCACAGCATCTTGCTTCCAGCTCTTTGGGAAGCTAAGAAACAACTCGCTCTGCACAGTGCTCTTACAGCCTACCGGGAGCATCTCTTCCAAAGGCCTGTGAAACGCAGTTTCTTTGCAGGCCTGATCTGGCTGAAGTAGGACTTCTGCTCTGGGTGTGCTACATTGCCCTAGGTCTGAAAGGCCCAACGTGCAGGCTTCTTTCCAAAGGGCGAGTTGGGCCCCACAGCATCTTGCTTCCAGCTCTTTGGGAAGCTAAGAAACAACTCGCTCTGCACAGTGCTCTTACAGCATACCGGGAATATCTCTTCCAAAGGCCTGTGAAACGCAGTTTCTTTGCAGGCCTGATCTGGCTGAAGTAGGACTTCTGCTCTGGTTGTGCTACTTTGCCCTAGAGCTGAAAGGCACAACGTGCAGGCTTCTTTACAAAGGGCGAGTTGGGCCCCAAAGCATCTTGCTTCCAGCTCTTTGGGAAGCTAAGAAACAACTCGCTCTTCAGAGTGCTCTTACAGAGTACAGGGAACATCTCTTCCAAAGGCCTGTGAAATGCAATTTCTTTGCAGGCCTGATCGGGCTGAAGTAGGACTTCTGCTCTGGGTGTGCTACTTTGCCCTAGAGCTGAAAGGCACAACGTACAGGCTTCTTTCCAAAGGGCGAGTTGGGCCCGACAGCATCTTGCTTCCAGCTCTTTGGGAAGCTAAGAAACAACTCGCTCTGCACAGTGCTCTTACAGCCTAGTGGGAACATCTCTTCCAAAGGCCTGTGAAACGCAGTTTCTTTGAAGGCCTGATCTGGCTGAAGTAGGACTTCTGCTCTGGGTGTGCTACTTTGCCCTAGAGCTGAAAGGCACAACGTGCAGGCTTCTTTCCAAAGGGCGAGTTGGGCCCCACAGCATCTTGCTTCCAGCTCTTTGGGAAGCTAAGAAACAACTCGCTCTGCACAGTGCTCTTACAGCCTACCGGGAACATCTCTTCCAAAGGCCTGTGAAACGCAGTTTCTTTGCAGGCCTGACCTGGCTGAAGTAGGACTTCTGCTCTGGGAGTGCTACTTTGCCCTAGAGCTGAAAGGCACAACGTGCAGGCTTCTTTCCAAAGGGCGAGTTGGGCCCCACAGCATCTTGCTTCCAGCTCTTTGGGAAGCTAAGAAACAACTCGCTCTGCACAGTGCTCTTACAGAGTACAGGGAACATCTCTTCCAAAGGCCTGTGAAATGCAATTTCTTTGCAGGCCTGATCTGGCTGAAGTAGGACTTCTGCTCTGGGTGTGCTACATTGCCCTAGAGCTGAAAGGCACAAAGTGCAGGCTTCTTTCCAAAGGGCGAGTTGGGCCACACAGCATCTTGCTTCCAGCTATTTGGGATCTAAGAAACAACTCGCTCTGCACAGTGCTCTTACAGCCTACCAGGAGCATCTCTTCCAAAGACCTGTGAAACGCAGTTTCTTTGCAGGCCTGATCTGGCTGAAGTAGGACTTCTGCTCTGGGTGTGCTACTTTGCCCTAGAGCTAAAAGACACAACGTGCAGGCTTCTTTCCAAAGGGCGAGTTGGGCCCCACAGCATCTTGCTTCCAGCTCTTTGGCAAGCTACGAAACAACTCGCTCTGCACAGTGCTCTTACAGCCTACCGGGAACATCTCTTCCAAAGGCCTGTGAAACGCAGTTTCTTTGCAGGCCTGATCTGGCTGAAGTAGGACTTCTGCTCTGGGTGTGCTACTTTGCCCTAGAGCTGAAAGGCACAACGTGCAGGCTTCTGTCCAAAGGGCGAGTTGGGCCCCACAGCATCTTGCTTCCAGCTCTTTGGGATCTAAGAAACAACTCACTCTGCACAGTGCTATTACAGCTTACCGGGAACATCTCTTCCAAAGTCCTGTGAAACGCAGTTTCTTTGCAGGCCTGATCTGTCTGAAGTAGGACTGCTGCTCTGGGTGTGCTACTTTGCCCTAGAGCTGAAAGGCACAACGTGCAGGCTTCTTTCCAAAGGGCGAGTTGGGCCCTACAGCATCCTGCTTCCAGCTCTTTGAGAAGCTAAGAAACAACTCGCTCTGCAAAGTGCTCTTACAGCCTACCGGGAACATCTCTTCCAAAGGCCTGTGAAACGCAGTTTCTTTGCAGGCCTGATCTGGCTGAAGTAGGACTTCTGCTCTGGGTGTGCTACATTGCCCTAGAGCTGAAAGGCACAACGTGCAGGCTTCTTTCCAAAGGGCGAGTTGGGCCCCACAGCATCGTGCTTCCAGATCTTTGGGAAGCTAAGAAACAACTCGCTCTGCACAGTTCTATTACAGCCTACCGGGAACAACTCTGCCAAAGGCCTGTGAAACGCAGTTTCTTTGCAGGCCTGATCTGGCTGAAGTAGGACTTCTGCTCTGGGTGTGCTACTTTGCCCTAGAGCTGAAAGGCACAACGTGCAGGCTTCTTTCCAAAGGGCGAGTTGGGCCCCACAGCATCTTGCTTCCAGCCCTTTGGGAAGCTACGAAACAACTCGCTCTTCACAGTGCTCTTACAGCCTACCGGGAACATCTCTTCCAAAGTACTGTGAAACGCAGTTTCTTTGCAGGCCGGATCTGGCTGAAGTTGGACTTTTGCTCTGGGTGTGCTACTTTGCCCTAGAGCTGAAAGGCACAACGTGCAGGCTTCTTTCCAAAGGGCGAGTTGGGCCCCACAGCATCTGGCTTCCAGCTCTTTGGGAAGCTAAGAAACAACTCGCTCTGCACAGTGCTCTTACAGCCTACCGGGAACATCTCTTCCAAAGGCCTGTGAAACGCAGTTTCTTTGCAGGCCTGATCTGGCTGAAGAAGGACTTCTGCTCTGGGTGTGCTACTTTGCCCTAGAGCTGAAAGGCAAAACGTGCAGGCTTCTTTCCAAAGGGCGAGTTGGGCCCAACAGCATCTTGCTTCCAGCTCTTTGGGAAGCTAAGATACAACTCGCTCTGCACAGTGCTCTTACAGCCTACCGGGAACATCACTTCCAATGGCCTGTGAAATGCAGTTTCTTTGCAGGCCTGATCTGGCTGAAGTAGGACTTCTGCTCTGGGTGTGCTACTTTGCCCTAGAGCTGAAAGGCACAACGTGCAGGCTTCTTTCCAAAGGGCGAGTTGGGCCCCACAGCATCTTCCTTCCAGCTCTTTGGGAAGCTAAGAAACATCTCGCTCTGCACAGTGCTCTTACAGCCTACCGGGAACATCTCTTCCAAAGGCCTGTGAAACGCAGATTCTTTGCAGGCCTGATCTGGCTGAAGTAGGACTTCTGCTCTGGGTGTGCTACTTTGCCCTAGAGCTGAGAGGCACAACGTGCAGGCTTGTTTCCAAAGGGCGAGTTGGGCCCCACAGCATCTTGCTTCCAGCTCTTTGGGAAGCTAAGAAACAACTCGCTCTGCACAGTTCTCTTACAGCCTACCGGGAACATCTCTTCCAAAGGCCTGTGAAACGCAGTTTCTTTGCAGGTCTGATCTGGCTGAAGTAGGACTTCTGCTCTGGGTGTGCTACTTTGCCCCAGAGCTGAAAGGCACAACGTGCAGGCTTCTTTCCAAAGGGCGAGTTGGGCCCCACAGCATCTTGCTTCCAGCTCTTTGGGAAGCTAAGAAACAACTCGCTCTGCACAGTGCTCTTACAGCCTACCGATAACATCTCTGCCAAAGGCCTGTGAAACGCAGTTTCTTTGCAGGCCTGACCTGGCTGAAGTAGGACTTCTGCTCTGGGAGTGCTACTTTGCCCTAGAGCTGAAAGGCACAACGTGCAGGCTTCTTTCCAAAGGGCGAGTTGGGCCCCACAGCATCTTGCTTCCAGCTCTTTGGGAAGCTAAGAAACAACTCGCTCTGCACAGTGCTCTTACAGCCTACCGGGAACATCTCTTCCAAAGGCCTGTGAAACGCAGTTTCTTTGCAGGCCTGATCTGGCTGAAGTAGGACTTCTGCTCTGGGTGTGCTACATTGCCCTAGAGCTGAAAGGCACAACGTGCAGGCTTCTTTCCAAAGGGCGAGTTGGGCCCCACAGCATCTTGCTTCCAGCTCTTTGGGAAGCTAAGAAACAACTCGCTCTGCACAGTGCTCTTACAGCCTACCGGGAACATCTCTTCCAAAGGCCTGTGAAATGCAATTTCTTTGCAGGCCTGATCGGGCTGAAGTAGGACTTCTGCTCTGGGTGTGCTACTTTGCCCTAGAGCTGAAAGGCACAACGTACAGGCTTCTTTCCAAAGGGCGAGGTGGGCCCCACAGCATCTTGCTTCCAGCTCTTTGGGAAGCTAAGATACAACTCGCTCTGCACAGTGCTCTTACAGCCTAGTGGGAACATCTCTTCCAAAGGCCTGTGAAACGCAGTTTCTTTGCAGGCCTGATCTGGCTGAAGTAGGGCTTCTGCTCTGGGTGTGCTATTTTGCCCTAGAGCTGAAAGGCACAACGTACAGGCTTCTTTCCAAAGGGCGAGTTGGGCCCTACAGCATCCTGCTTCCAGCTCTGTGAGAAGCTAAGAAACAACTCGCTCTGCACAGTGCTCTTACAGCCTACCGGGAACATCTCTTCCAAAGGCCTGTGAAACGCAGTTTCTTTGCAGGCCTGATCTGGCTGAAGTAGGACTTCTGCTCTGGGTGTGCTACATTGCCCTAGAGCTGAAAGGCACAACGTGCAGGCTTCTTTCCAAAGGGCGAGTTGGGCCCCACAGCATCGTGCTTCCAGATCTTTGGGAAGCTAAGAAACAACTCGCTCTGCACAGTTCTATTACAGCCTACCGGGAACATCTCTTCCAAAGGCCTGTGAAACGCAGTTTCTTTGCAGGCCTGATCTGGCTGAAGTAGGACTTCTGCTCTGGGTGTGCTACTTTGCCCTAGAGCTGAAAGGCACAACGTGCAGGCTTCTTTCCAAAGGGCGAGTTGGGCCCCACAGCATCTTGCTTCCAGCTCTTTGGGAAGCTAAGAATCAACTCGCTCTGCACAGTGCTCTTACAGCCTACCGGGAACATCTCTTCCAAAGTACTGTGAAACGCAGTTTCTTTGCAGGCCTGATCTGGCAGAATTATGATTTCTGCTCTGGGGGTGCTACTTTGCCCTAGAGCTGAAAGGCACAACGTGCAGGCTTCTTTCCAAAGGGCGAGTTGGGCCCCACAGCATCTGGCTTCCAGCTCTTTGGGAAGCTAAGAAACAACTCGCTCTGCACAGTGCTCTTACAGCCTACCGGGAACATCTCTTCCAAAGGCCTGTGAAACGCAGTTTCTTTGCAGGCCTGATCTGGCTGAAGAAGGACTTCTGCTCTGGGTGTGCTACTATGCCCTAGAGCTGAAAGGCACAAGGTGCAGGCTTCTTTCCAAAGGGCGAGTTGGGCCCCACAGCATCTTGCTTCCAGCTCTTTGGGAAGCTAAGAATCAACTCGCTCTGCACAGTGCTCTTACAGCCTACCGGGAACATCTCTTCCAAAGGCCTGTGAAACGCAGTTTCTTTGCAGGCCTGATCTGGCTGAAGTAGGACTTCTGCTCTGGGTGTGCTACTTTGCCCTAGAGCTGAAAGGCACAAC
This sequence comes from Equus caballus, assembly GCF_041296265.1. Classification (NCBI taxonomy): domain Eukaryota; kingdom Metazoa; phylum Chordata; class Mammalia; order Perissodactyla; family Equidae; genus Equus; species Equus caballus. The sequence continues at coordinate 11,224,441 of NW_027222394.1, read as the reverse complement.
GTGCAGGCTTCTTTCCAAAGGGCGAGTTGGGCCCCACAGCATCGTGCTTCCAGATCTTTGGGAAGCTAAGAAACAACTCGCTCTGCACAGTTCTCTTACAGCCTACCGGGAACATCTCTTCCAAAGGCCTGTGAAACGCAGGTTCTTTGCAGGTCTGATCTGGCTGAAGTACGACTTCTGCTCTGGGTGTGCTACTTTGCCCCAGAGCTGAAAGGCACAACGTGCAGGCTTCTTTCCAAAGGGCGAGTTGGGCCCCACAGCATCTTGCTTCCAGCTCTTTGGGAAGCTAAGAAACAACTCGCTCTGCACAGTGCTCTTACAGGCTACCGGGAACATCTCTGCCAAAGGCCTGTGAAACGCAGTTTCTCTGCAGGCCTGATCTGGCTGAAGTAGGACTTCTGCTCTGGGAGTGCTACTTTGCCCTAGAGCTGAAAGGCACAACGTGCAGGCTTCTTTCCAAAGGGCGAGTTGGGCCCCACAGCATCTTGCTTCCAGCTCTTTGGGAAGCTAAGAAACAGCTCGCTCTGCACAGTGCTCTTACAGCCTACCGGGAGCATCTCTTCCAAAGGCCTGTGAAACGCAGTTTCTTTGCAGGCCTGATCTGGCTGAAGTAGGACTTCTGCTCTGGGTGTGCTACATTGCCCTAGGTCTGAAAGGCCCAACGTGCAGGCTTCTTTCCAAAGGGCGAGTTGGGCCCCACAGCATCTTGCTTCCAGCTCTTTGGGAAGCTAAGAAACAACTCGCTCTGCACAGTGCTCTTACAGCCTACCGGGAATATCTCTTCCAAAGGCCTGTGAAACGCAGTTTCTTTGCAGGCCTGATCTGGCTGAAGTAGGACTTCTGCTCTGGGTGTGCTACTTTGCCCTAGAGCTGAAAGGCACAACGTGCAGGCTTCTTTCCAAAGGGCGAGTTGGGCCCCACAGCATCTTGCTTCCAGCTCTTTGGGAAGCTAAGAAACAACTCGCTCTGCACAGTGCTCTTACAGAGTACAGGGAACATCTCTTCCAAAGGCCTGTGAAATGCAATTTCTTTGCAGGCCTGATCTGGCTGAAGTAGGACTTCTGCTCTGGGTGTGCTACTTTGCCCTAGAGCTGAAAGGCACAACGTACAGGCTTCTTTCCAAAGGGCGAGGTGGGCCCCACAGCATCTTGCTTCCAGCTCTTTGGGAAGCTAAGATACAACTCGCTCTGCACAGTGCTCTTACAGCCTAGTGGGAACATCTCTTCCAAAGGCCTGTGAAACGCAGTTTCTTTGCAGGCCTGATCTGGCTGAAGTAGGGCTTCTGCTCTGGGTGTGCTACTTTGCCCTAGAGCTGAAAGGCACAATGTGCAGGCTTCTTTCCAAAGGGCGAGTTGGGCCCCACAGCATCTTGCTTCCAGCTCTTTGGGAAGCTAAGAAACAACTCGCTCTGCACAGTGCTCTTACAGCCTACCGGGAACATCTCTTCCAAAGGCCTGTGAAACGCAGTTTCTTTGCAGGCCTGATCTGGCTGAAGTAGGACTTCTGCTCTGGGTGTGCTACTTTGCCCTAGAGCTGAAAGGCACAACGTGCAGGCTTCTTTCCAAAGGGCGAGTTGGGCCCCACATCATCTTGCTTCCAGCTCTTTGGGATGTAAGAAACAACTCGCTCTGCACAGTGCTAACACAGCTTACCGGGAACATCTCTTCCAAAGTCCTGTGAAACGCAGTTTCTTTGCAGGCCTGATCTGTCTGAAGTAGGACTTCTGCTCTGGGTGTGCTACTTTGCCCTAGAGCTGAAAGGCACAACGTGCAGGCTTCTTTCCAAAGGGCGAGTTGGGCCCTACAGCATCCTGCTTCCAGCTCTGTGAGAAGCTAAGAAACAACTCGCTCTGCACAGTGCTCTTACAGCCTACCGGGAACAACTCTTCCAAAGGCCTGTGAAACGCAGTTTCTTTGAAGGCCTGATCTGGCTGAAGTAGGACTTCTGCTCTGGGTGTGCTACATTGCCCTAGAGCTGAAAGGCACAACGTGCAGGCTTCTTTCCAAAGGGCGAGTTGGGCCCCACAGCATCGTGCTTCCAGATCTTTGGGAAGCTAAGAAACAACTCGCTCTGCACAGTTCTATTACAGCCTACCGGGAACATCTCTGCCAAAGGCCTGTGAAACGCAGTTTCTTTGCAGGCCTGATCTGGCTGAAGTAGGACTTCTGCTCTGGGTGTGCTACTTTGCCCTAGAGCTGAAAGGCACAACGTGCAGGCTTCTTTCCAAAGGGCGAGTTGGGCCCCACAGCATCTTGCTTCCAGCCCTTTGGGAAGCTAAGAAACAACTCGCTCTGCACAGTGCTCTTACAGCCTACCGGGAACATCTCTTCCAAAGTACTGTGAAACGCAGTTTCTTTGCAGGCCTGATCTGGCAGAATTATGATTTCTGCTCTGGGTGTGCTACTTTGCCCTAGAGCTGAAAGGCACAACGTGCAGGCTTCTTTCCAAAGGGCGAGTTGGGCCCCACAGCATCTGGCTTCCAGCTCTTTGGGAAGCTAAGAAACAACTCGCTCTGCACAGTGCTCTTACAGCCTACCGGGAACATCTCTTCCAAAGGCCTGTGAAACGCAGTTTCTTTGCAGGTCTGATCTAGCTGAAGAAGGACTTCTGCTCTGGGTGTGCTACTTTGCCCTAGAGCTGAAAGGCACAAGGTGCAGGCTTCTTTCCAAAGGGCGAGTTGGGCCCCACAGCATCTTGCTTCCAGCTCTTTGGGAAGCTAAGAAACAACTCGCTCTGCACAGTGCTCTTACAGCCTACCGGGAACATCTCTTCCAAAGGCCTGTGAAACGCAGTTTCTTTGCAGGCCTGATCTGGCTGAAGTAGGACTTCTGCTCTGGGTGTGCTACTTTGCCCTAGAGCTGAAAGGCACAACGTGCAGGCTTCTTTCCAAAGGGCGAGTTGGGCCCCACAGCATCTTCCTTCCAGCTCTTTGGGAAGCTAAGAAACATCTCGCTCTGCACAGTGCTCTTACAGCCTACCGGGAACATCTCTTCCAAAGGCCTGTGAAACGCAGATTCTTTGCAGGCCTGATCTGGATGAAGTAGGGCTTCTGCTCTGGGTGTGCTACTTTGCCCTAGAGCTGAGAGGCACAACGTGCAGCCTTGTTTCCAAAGGGCGAGTTGGGCCCCACAGCATCTTGCTTCCAGCTCTTTGGGAAGCTAAGAAACAACTCGCTCTGCACAGTTCTCTTACAGCCTACCGGGAACATCTCTTCCAAAGGCCTGTGAAACGCAGTTTCTTTGCAGGCCTGACCTGGCTGAAGTAGGACTTCTGCTCTGGGTGTGCTACTTTGCCCTAGAGCTGAAAGGCACAACGTGCAGGCTTCTTTCCAAAGGGCGAGTTGGGCCCCACAGCATCTTGCTTCCAGCTCTTTGGGAAGCTAAGAAACAACTCGCTCTGCACAGTGCTCTTACAGCCTACCGGGAACATCTCTGCCAAAGGCCTGTGAAACGCAGTTTCTTTGCAGGACTGATCTGGCTGAAGTAGGACTTCTGCTCTGGGTGTGCTACATTGCCCTAGAGCTGAAAGGCACAACGTGCAGGCTTCTTTCCAAAGGGCGAGTTGGGCCCCACAGCATCTTGCTTCCAGCTCTTTGGGAAGCTAAGAAACAACTCGCTCTGCACAGTGCTCTTACAGCCTACCGGGAACATCTCTTCCAAAGGCCTGTGAAACGCAGTTTCTTTGCAGGCCTGATCTGGCTGAAGTAGGACTTCTGCTCTGGGGGTTCTACTTTGCCCTAGAGCTGAAAGGCACAACGTGCAGGCTTCTTTCCAAAGGGAGAGTTGGGCCCCACAGCATCTTGCTTCCAGCTCTTTGGGAAGCTAAGAAACAACTCGCTCTGCACAGTGCTCTTACAGCCTACCAGGAACATCTCTTCCAAAGGCCTGTGAAACACAGTTTCTTTGCAGGCCTGATCTGGCTGAAGTAGGACTTCTGCTCTGGGTGTGCTACATTGCCCTAGAGCTGAAAGGCACAACGTGCAGGCTTCTTTCCAAAGGGTGAGTTGGGCCCCACAGCATCTTGCTTCCAGCTCTTTGGGAAGCTAAGAAACAACTCGCTCTGCACAGTGCTCTTACAGCCTACCGGGAGCATCTCTTCCAAAGGCCTGCGAAACGCAGTTTCTTTGCAGGCCTGATCTGGCTGAAGTAGGACTTCTGCTCTGGGTGTGCTACTTTGCCCTAGGTCTGAAAGGCCCAACGTGCAGGCTTCTTTCCAAAGGGCGAGTTGGGCCCCACATCATCTTGCTTCCAGCTCTTTGGGAAGCTAAGAAACAACTCGCTCTGCACAGTGCTCTTACAGCATACCGGGAATATCTCTTCCAAAGGCCTGTGAAACGCAGTTTCTTTGCAGGCCTGATCTGGCTGAAGTAGGACTTCTGCTCTGGGTGTGCTACTTTGCCCTAGAGCTGAAAGGCACAACGTGCAGGCTTCTTTCCAAAGAGCGAGTTGGGCCCCACAGCATCTTGCTTCCAGCTCTTTGGGAAGCTAAGAAACAACTCGCTCTGCAGAGTGCTCTTACAGAGTACAGGGAACATCTCTTCCAAAGGCCTGTGAAATGCAATTTCTTTGCAGGCCTGATCTGGCTGAAGTAGGACTTCTGCTCTGGGTGTGCTACATTGCCCTAGAGCTGAAAGGCACAACGTGCAGGCTTCTTTCCAAAGGGCGAGTTGGGCCACACAGCATCTTGCTTCCAGCTCTTTGGGAAGCTAAGAAACAGCTCGCTCTGCACAGTGCTCTTACAGCCTACCGGGAGCATCTCTTCCAAAGGCCTGTGAAACGCAGTTTCTTTGCAGGCCTGATCTGGCTGAAGTAGGACTTCTGCTCTGGGTGTGCTACATTGCCCTAGGTCTGAAAGGCCCAACGTGCAGGCTTCTTTCCAAAGGGCGAGTTGGGCCCCACAGCATCTTGCTTCCAGCTCTTTGGGAAGCTAAGATACAACTCGCTCTGCACAGTGCTCTTACAGCCTACCGGGAATATCTCTTCCAAAGGCCTGTGAAACGCAGTTTCTTTGCAGGCCTGATCTGGCTGAAGTAGGACTTCTGCTCTGGGTGTGCTACTTTGCCCTAGAGCTGAAAGGCACAACGTGCAGGCTTCTTTCCAAAGGGCGAGTTGGGCCCCACAGCATCTTGCTTCCAGCTCTTTGGGAAGCTAAGAAACAACTCGCTCTGCACAGTGCTCTTACAGAGTACAGGGAACATCTCTTCCAAAGGCCTGTGAAATGCAATTTCTTTGCAGGCCTGATCTGGCTGAAGTAGGACTTCTGCTCTGGGTGTGCTACTTTGCCCTAGAGCTGAAAGACACAACGTACAGGCTTCTTTCCAAAGGGCGAGGTGGGCCCCACAGCATCTTGCTTCCAGCTCTTTGGGAAGCTAAGATACAACTCGCTCTGCACAGTGCTCTTACAGCCTAGTGGGAACATCTCTTCCAAAGGCCTGTGAAACGCAGTTTCTTTGCAGGCCTGATCTGGCTGAAGTAGGGCTTCTGCTCTGGGTGTGCTACTTTGCCCTAGAGCTGAAAGGCACAATGTGCAGGCTTCTTTCCAAAGGGCGAGTTGGGCCCCACAGCATCTTGCTTCCAGCTCTTTGGGAAGCTAAGAAACAACTCGCTCTGCACAGTGCTCTTACAGCCTACCGGGAACATCTCTTCCAAAGGCCTGTGAAACGCAGTTTCTTTGCAGGCCTGATCTGGCTGAAGTAGGACTTCTGCTCTGGGTGTGCTACTTTGCCCTAGAGCTGAAAGGCACAACGTGCAGGCTTCTTTCCAAAGGGCGAGTTGGGCCCCACAGCATCTTGCTTCCAGCTCTTTGGGAAGCTAAGAAACAACTCGCTCTGCACAGTGCTAACACAGCTTACCGGGAACATCTCTTCCAAAGTCCTGTGAAACGCAGTTTCTTTGCAGGCCTGATCTGTCTGAAGTAGGACTTCTGCTCTGGGTGTGCTACTTTGCCCTAGAGCTGAAAGGCACAACGTGCAGGCTTCTTTCCAAAGGGCGAGTTGGGCCCTACAGCATCCTGCTTCCAGCTCTGTGAGAAGCTAAGAAACAACTCGCTCTGCACAGTGCTCTTACAGCCTACCGGGAACAACTCTTCCAAAGGCCTGTGAAACGCAGTTTCTTTGAAGGCCTGATCTGGCTGAAGTAGGACTTCTGCTCTGGGTGTGCTACATTGCCCTAGAGCTGAAAGGCACAACGTGCAGGCTTCTTTCCAAAGGGCGAGTTGGGCCCCACAGCATCGTGCTTCCAGATCTTTGGGAAGCTAAGAAACAACTCGCTCTGCACAGTTCTATTACAGCCTACCGGGAACATCTCTGCCAAAGGCCTGTGAAACGCAGTTTCTTTGCAGGCCTGATCTGGCTGAAGTAGGACTTCTGCTCTGGGTGTGCTACTTTGCCCTAGAGCTGAAAGGCACAACGTGCAGGCTTCTTTCCAAAGGGCGAGTTGGGCCCCACAGCATCTTGCTTCCAGCCCTTTGGGAAGCTAAGAAACAACTCGCTCTGCACAGTGCTCTTACAGCCTACCGGGAACATCTCTTCCAAAGTACTGTGAAACGCAGTTTCTTTGCAGGCCTGATCTGGCAGAATTATGATTTCTGCTCTGGGTGTGCTACTTTGCCCTAGAGCTGAAAGGCACAACGTGCAGGCTTCTTTCCAAAGGGCGAGTTGGGCCCCACAGCATCTGGCTTCCAGCTCTTTGGGAAGCTAAGAAACAACTCGCTCTGCACAGTGCTCTTACAGCCTACCGGGAACATCTCTTCCAAAGGCCTGTGAAACGCAGTTTCTTTGCAGGTCTGATCTAGCTGAAGAAGGACTTCTGCTCTGGGTGTGCTACTTTGCCCTAGAGCTGAAAGGCACAAGGTGCAGGCTTCTTTCCAAAGGGCGAGTTGGGCCCCACAGCATCTTGCTTCCAGCTCTTTGGGAAGCTAAGAAACAACTCGCTCTGCACAGTGCTCTTACAGCCTACCGGGAACATCTCTTCCAAAGGCCTGTGAAACGCAGTTTCTTTGCAGGCCTGATCTGGCTGAAGTAGGACTTCTGCTCTGGGTGTGCTACTTTGCCCTAGAGCTGAAAGGCACAACGTGCAGGCTTCTTTCCAAAGGGCGAGTTGGGCCCCACAGCATCTTCCTTCCAGCTCTTTGGGAAGCTAAGAAACATCTCGCTCTGCACAGTGCTCTTACAGCCTACCGGGAACATCTCTTCCAAAGGCCTGTGAAACGCAGATTCTTTGCAGGCCTGATCTGGATGAAGTAGGGCTTCTGCTCTGGGTGTGCTACTTTGCCCTAGAGCTGAGAGGCACAACGTGCAGGCTTGTTTCCAAAGGGCGAGTTGGGCCCCACAGCATCTTGCTTCCAGCTCTTTGGGAAGCTAAGAAACAACTCGCTCTGCACAGTTCTCTTACAGCCTACCGGGAACATCTCTTCCAAAGGCCTGTGAAACGCAGTTTCTTTGCAGGCCTGACCTGGCTGAAGTAGGACTTCTGCTCTGGGTGTGCTACTTTGCCCTAGAGCTGAAAGGCACAACGTGCAGGCTTCTTTCCAAAGGGCGAGTTGGGCCCCACAGCATCTTGCTTCCAGCTCTTTGGGAAGCTAAGAAACAACTCGCTCTGCACAGTGCTCTTACAGCCTACCGGGAACATCTCTGCCAAAGGCCTGTGAAACGCAGTTTCTTTGCAGGACTGATCTGGCTGAAGTAGGACTTCTGCTCTGGGTGTGCTACATTGCCCTAGAGCTGAAAGGCACAACGTGCAGGCTTCTTTCCAAAGGGCGAGTTGGGCCCCACAGCATCTTGCTTCCAGCTCTTTGGGAAGCTAAGAAACAACTCGCTCTGCACAGTGCTCTTACAGCCTACCGGGAACATCTCTTCCAAAGGCCTGTGAAACGCAGTTTCTTTGCAGGCCTGATCTGGCTGAAGTAGGACTTCTGCTCTGGGGGTTCTACTTTGCCCTAGAGCTGAAAGGCACAACGTGCAGGCTTCTTTCCAAAGGGAGAGTTGGGCCCCACAGCATCTTGCTTCCAGCTCTTTGGGAAGCTAAGAAACAACTCGCTCTGCACAGTGCTCTTACAGCCTACCAGGAACATCTCTTCCAAAGGCCTGTGAAACACAGTTTCTTTGCAGGCCTGATCTGGCTGAAGTAGGACTTCTGCTCTGGGTGTGCTACATTGCCCTAGAGCTGAAAGGCACAACGTGCAGGCTTCTTTCCAAAGGGTGAGTTGGGCCCCACAGCATCTTGCTTCCAGCTCTTTGGGAAGCTAAGAAACAACTCGCTCTGCACAGTGCTCTTACAGCCTACCGGGAGCATCTCTTCCAAAGGCCTGCGAAACGCAGTTTCTTTGCAGGCCTGATCTGGCTGAAGTAGGACTTCTGCTCTGGGTGTGCTACTTTGCCCTAGGTCTGAAAGGCCCAACGTGCAGGCTTCTTTCCAAAGGGCGAGTTGGGCCCCACATCATCTTGCTTCCAGCTCTTTGGGAAGCTAAGAAACAACTCGCTCTGCACAGTGCTCTTACAGCATACCGGGAATATCTCTTCCAAAGGCCTGTGAAACGCAGTTTCTTTGCAGGCCTGATCTGGCTGAAGTAGGACTTCTGCTCTGGGTGTGCTACTTTGCCCTAGAGCTGAAAGGCACAACGTGCAGGCTTCTTTCCAAAGAGCGAGTTGGGCCCCACAGCATCTTGCTTCCAGCTCTTTGGGAAGCTAAGAAACAACTCGCTCTGCAGAGTGCTCTTACAGAGTACAGGGAACATCTCTTCCAAAGGCCTGTGAAATGCAATTTCTTTGCAGGCCTGATCTGGCTGAAGTAGGACTTCTGCTCTGGGTGTGCTACATTGCCCTAGAGCTGAAAGGCACAACGTGCAGGCTTCTTTCCAAAGGGCGAGTTGGGCCACACAGCATCTTGCTTCCAGCTATTTGGGATCTAAGAAACAACTCGCTCTGCACAGTGCTCTTACAGCCTACCAGGAGCATCTCTTCCAAAGACCTGTGAAACGCAGTTTCTTTGCAGGCCTGATCTGGCTGAAGTAGGACTTCTGCTCTGGGTGTGCTACTTTGCCCTAGAGCTAAAAGGCACAACGTGCAGGCTTCTTTCCAAAGGGCGAGTTGGGCCCTACAGCATCTTGCTTCCAGCTCTTTGGGAAGCTACGAAACAACTTGCTCTGCACAGTGCTCTTACAGCCTACCGGGAACATCTCTTCCAAAGGCCTGTGAAACGCAGTTTCTTTGCAGGCCTGATCTGGCTGAAGTAGGACTTCTGCTCTGGGTGTGCTACTTTGCCCTAGAGCTGAAAGGCACAACGTGCAGGCTTCTTTCCAAAGGGCGAGTTGGGCCCCACAGCATCTTGCTTCCAGCCCTTTGGGAAGCTAAGAAACAACTCGCTCTGCACAGTGCTCTTACAGCCTACCGGGAACATCTCTTCCAAAGGCCTGTGAAACGCAGTTTCTTTGCATGCCTGATCTGGCTGAAGTAGGACTTCTGCTCTGGGTGTGCTACATTGCCGTAGAGCTGAAAGGCACAACGAGCAGGCTTTTTTCCAAAGGGCGAGTTGGGCCCCACAGCATCTTGCTTCCAGCTCTTTGGGAAGCTAAGAAACAACTCGCTCTGCACAGTGCTCTTACAGCCTACCGGGAACATCTCTTCCAAAGTCCTGTGAAACGCAGTTTCTTTGCAGGCCTGATCTGGCTGAAGTAGGACTTCTGCTCTGGGTGTGCTACTTTGCCCTAGAGCTGAAAGGCACAACGTGCAGGCTTCTTTCCAAAGGGCGAGTTGGGCCCCACAGCATCTTGCTTCCAGCTCTTTGGGAAGCTAAGAAACAACTCGCTCTGCACAGTGCTCTTATAGCCTACCGGGAACATCTCTTCCAAAGGCCTGTGAAACGCAGTTTCTTTGCAGGCCTGATCTGGCTGAAGTAGGACTTCTGCTCTGGGTGTGCTACTTTGCCCTAGAGCTGAAAGGCACAACGTGCAGGCTTCTTTCCAAAGGGCGAGTTGGGCCCCACAGCATCTTGCTTCCAGCTCTTTGGGATCTAAGAAACAACTCGCTCTGCACAGTGCTATTACAGATTACCGGGAACATCTCTTCCAAAGTCCTGTGAAACGCAGTTTCTTTGCAGGCCTGATCTGTCTGAAGTAGGACTTCTGCTCTGGGTGTGCTACTTTGCCCTAGAGCTGAAAGGCACAACGTGCAGGCTTCTTTCCAAAGGGCGAGTTGGGCCCTACAGCATCCTGCTTCCAGCTCTGTGAGAGGCTAAGAAACAACTCGCTCTGCACAGTGCTCTTACAGCCTACCGGGAACATCTCTTCCAAAGGCCTGTGAAACGCAGTTTCTTTGCAGGCCTGATCTGGCTGAAGTAGGACTTCTGCTCTGGGTGTGCTACATTGCCCTAGAGCTGAAAGGCACAACGTGCAGGCTTCTTTCCAAAGGGCGAGTTGGGCCCCACAGCATCGTGCTTCCAGATCTTTGGGAAGCTAAGAAACAACTCGCTCTGCACAGTTCTATTACAGCCTACCGGGAACATCTCTGCCAAAGGCCTGTGAAACGCAGTTTCTTTGCAGGCCTGATCTGGCTGAAGTAGGACTTCTGCTCTGGGTGTGCTACTTTGCCCTAGAGCTGAAAGGCACAACGTGCAGGCTTCTTTCCAAAGGGCGAGTTTGGCCCCACAGCATCTTGCTTCCAGCCCTTTGGGAAGCTAAGAAACAACTCGCTCTGCACAGTGCTCTTACAGCCTACCGGGAACATCTCTTCCAAAGTACTGTGAAACGCAGTTTCTTTGCAGGCCTGATCTGGCAGAATTATGATTTCTGCTCTGGGTGTGCTACTTTGCCCTAGAGCTGAAAGGCACAACGTGCAGGCTTCTTTCCAAAGGGCGAGTTGGGCCCCACAGCATCTTGGTTCCAGCTCTTTGGGAAGCTAAGAAACAACTCGCTCTGCACAGTGCTCTTACAGCCTACCGGGAACATCTCTTCCAAAGGCCTGTGAAACGCAGTTTCTTTGCAGGCCTGATCTGGCTGAAGAAGGACTTCTGCTCTGGGTGTGCTACTTTGCCCTAGAGCTGAAAGGCACAAGGTGCAGGCTTCTTTCCAAAGGGCGAGTTGGGCCCCACAGCATCTTGCTTCCAGCTCTTTGGGAAGCTAAGATACAACTCGCTCTGCACAGTGCTCTTACAGCCTACCGGAAACATCACTTCCAATGGCCTGTGAAATGCAGTTTCTTTGCAGGCCTGATCTGGCTGAAGTAGGACTTCTGCTCTGGGTGTGCTACTTTGCCCTAGAGCTGAAAGGCACAACGTGCAGGCTTCTTTCCAAAGGGCGAGTTGGGCCCCACAGCATCTTCCTTCCAGCTCTTTGGGAAGCTAAGAAACATCTCGCTCTGCACAGTGCTCTTACAGCCTACCGGGAACATCTCTTCCAAAGGCCTGTGAAACGCAGATTCTTTGCAGGCCTGATCTGGATGAAGTAGGGCTTCTGCTCTGGGTGTGCTACTTTGCCCTAGAGCTGAGAGGCACAACGTGCAGGCTTGTTTCCAAAGGGTGAGTTGGGCCCCACAGCATCTTGCTTCCAGCTCTTTGGGAAGCTAAGAAACAACTCGCTCTGCACAGTTCTCTTACAGCCTACCGGGAACATCTCTTCCAAAGGCCTGTGAAACGCAGTTTCTTTGCAGGTCTGATCTGGCTGAAGTACGACTTCTGCTCTGGGTGTGCTACATTGCCCCAGAGCTGAAAGGCACAACGTGCAGGCTTCTTTCCAAAGGGCGAGTTGGGCCCCACAGCATCTTGCTTCCAGCTCTTTGGGAAGCTAAGAAACAACTCGCTCTGCACAGTGCTCTTACAGCCTACCGGGAACATCTCTGCCAAAGGCCTGTGAAACGCAGTTTCTTTGCAGGCCTGATCTGGCTGAAGTAGGACTTCTGCTCTGGGAGTGCTACTTTGCCCTAGAGCTGAAAGGCACAACGTGCAGGCTTCTTTCCAAAGGGCGAGTTGGGCCCCACAGCATCTTGCTTCCAGCTCTTTGGGAAGCTAAGAAACAACTCGCTCTGCACAGTGCTCTTACAGCCTACCGGGAACATCTCTTCCAAAGGCCTGTGAAACGCAGTTTCTTTGCAGGCCTGATCTGGCTGAAGTAGGACTTCTGCTCTGGGTGTGCTACATTGCCCTAGAGCTGAAAGGCACAACGTGCAGGCTTCTTTCCAAAGGGCGAGTTGGGCCCCACAGCATCTTGCTTCCAGCTCTTTGGGAAGCTAAGAAACAACTCGCTCTGCACAGTGCTCTTACAGCCTACCGGGAACATCTCTTCCAAAGGCCTGTGAAACGCAGTTTCTTTGCAGGCCTGATCTGGCTGAAGTAGGACTTCTGCTCTGGGTGTTCTACTTTGCCCTAGAGCTGAAAGGCACAACGTGCAGGCTTCTTTCCAAAGGGCGAGTTGGGCCCCACAGCATCTTGCTTCCAGCTCTTTGGGAAGCTAAGAAACAACTCGCTCTGCACAGTGCTCTTACAGCCTACCGGGAACATCTCTTCCAAAGGCCTGTGAAACGCAGTTTCTTTGCAGGCCTGATCTGGCTGAAGTAGGACTTCTGCTCTGGGTGTGCTACTTTGCCCTAGAGCTGAAAGGCACAACGTGCAGGCTTCTTTCCAAAGGGCGAGTTGGGCCCCACAGCATCTTGCTTCCAGCTCTTTGGGAAGCTAAGAAACAACTCGCTCTGCAGAGTGCTCTTACAGAGTACAGGGAACATCTCTTCGAAAGGCCTGTGAAATGCAATTTCTTTTCAGGCCTGATCTGGCTGAAGTAGGACTTCTGCTCTGGGTGTGCTACATTGTCCTAGAGCTGAAAGGCACAACGTGCAGGCTTCTTTCCAAACGGCGAGTTGGGCCACACAGCATCTTGCTTCCAGCTCTTTGGGAAGCTAAGAGACAACTCGCTCTGCACAGTGCTCTTACAGCCTACCGGGAACATGTCTTCCAAAGGCCTGTGAAACGCAGTTTCTTTGCAGGCCTGATCTGGCTGAAGTAGGACTTCTGCTCTGGGTGTGCTACTTTGCCCTAGACCTGAAAGGCACAACGTGCAGGCTTCTTTCCAAAGGGCGAGTTGGGCCCCACAGCATCTTGCTTCCAGCTCTTTGGGAAGCTAAGAAACCACTCGCTCTGCACGGTGCTCTTAGAGCCTAGTGAGAACATCTCTTGCACAGGCCTGTGAAACGCAGTTTCTTTGCAGGCCTGATCTGGATGAAGTAGGACTTCTGCTCTGGGTGTGCTACTTTGCCCTAGAGCTGAAAGGCACAACGTGCAGGCTTCTTTCCAAAGGGCGAGTTGGGCCCCACAGCATCTTTCTTCCAGCTCTTTGGGAAGCTAAGAAACAACTCGCTCTGCACAGTGCTCTTACAGCCTAGTGGGAACATCTATTCCAAAGGCCGGTGAAACGCAGTTTCTTTGCAGGCCTGATCTGGCTGAAGTAGGACTTCTGCTCTGGGTGTGCTACTTTGCCCTAGAGCTGAAAGGCACAACGTGCAGGCTTCTTTCCAAAGGGCGAGTTGGGCCCCACAGCATCTTGCTTCCAGCTGTTTGGGAAGCTAAGAAACAACTCGCTCTGCACAGTGCTCTTACAGCCTAGTGGGAACATCTCTTCCAAAGGCCGGTGAAACACAGTTTCTTTGCAGGCCTGATCTGGCTGAAGTAGGACTTCTGTTCTGGGAGTGCTACTTTGTCCTAGAGCTGAAAGGCACAACGTGCAGGCTTCTTTCCAAAGGGCGAGTTGGGCCCCACAGCTTCTTGCTTCCAGCTCTTTGGGAAGCTAAGAAACAACTCGCTCTGCACAGTGCTCTTACAGCCTAGTGGGAACATCTCTTCCAAAGGCCTGTGAAACGCAGTTTCTTTGCAGGCCTGATCTGGCTGAAGTAGGACTTCTGCTCTGGGTGTGCTACTTTGCCCTAGAGCTGAAAGGCACAACGTGCAGGCTTCTTTAAAAAGGGCGAGTTGGGCCCCACAGCATCTTGCTTCCAGCTCTTTGGGAAGCTAAGAAACAACTCGCTCTGCACAGTGCTCTTACAGCCTACCGGGAACATCTCTTCCAAAGGCCTGTGAAACACAGTTTCTTTGCAGGCCTGATCTGGCTGAAGTAGGACTTCTGCTCTGGGTGTGCTACTTTGCCCTAGAGCTGAAAGGCACAACGTGCAGGCTTCTTTCCAAAGGGCGAGTTGGGCCCCACAGCATCTTGCTTCCAGCTCTTTGGGAAGCTAAGAAACAACTCGCTCTGCACAGTTCTCTTACAGCCTAGTGGGAACATCTCTTCCAAAGGCCTGTGAAACGCAGTTTCTTTGCAGGCCTGATCTTCCTGAAGTAGCAGTTCTGCTCTGGGTGTGCTACTTTGCCCTAGAGCTGAAAGGCACAACGTGCAGGCTTCTTTCCAAAGGGCGAGTTGGGCCCCACAGCATCTTGCTTCCAGCTCTTTGGGAAGCTATGAAACAACTCTCTCTGCACAGTGCTCTTACAGCCTACCGGGAACATCTCTTCCAAAGGCCGGTGAAACGCAGTTCCTTTGCAGGCCTGATCTGGCTGAAGTAGGACTTCTGCTCTGGGTGTGCTACTTTGCCCTAGAGCTGAAAGGCACAACGTGCAGGCTTCTTTCCAAAGGGCGAGTTGGGCCCCACAGCATCTTGCTTCCAGCTCTTTGGGAAGCTAAGAAACAACTCGCTCTGCACAGTGCTCTTACAGCCTAGTGGGAACATCTCTTCCAAAGGCCTGTGAAACGCAGATTCTTTGCAGGCCTGATTTGGCTGAAGTAGGACTTCTGCTCTGGGTGTGCTACTTTGCCCTAGAGCTGAAAGGCACAACGTGCAGGCTTCTTTCCAAAGGGCGAGTTGGGCCCCACAGCATCTTGCTTCCAGCTCTTTGGGAAGCTAAGAAACAACTCGCTCTGCACAGTGATCTTACAGCCTACCGGGAACATCTCTTCCAAAGGCCTGTGAAACGCAGTTTCTTTGCAGGCCTGATCTGGCTGAAGTAGGACTTCTGCTCTGGGTGTGCTACTTTGCCCTAGAGCTGAAAGGCACAACGTGCAGGCTTCTTTCCAAAGGGCGAGTTGGGCCCCACAGCATCTTGGTTCCAGCTCTTTGGGAAGCTAAGATACAACTCGCTCTGCACAGTGCTCTTACAGCCTAGTGGGAACATCTCTTCCAAAGGCCTGTGAAACGTAGTTTCTTTGCAGGCCTGATCTGGCTGAAGTAGGACTTCTGCTCTGGGTGTGCTACTTTGCCCTAGAGCTGAAAGGCACAACGTGCAGGCTTCTTTCCAAAGGGCGAGTTGGGCCCCACAGCATCTTGCTTCCAGCTCTTTGGGAAGCTAAGAAACAACTCGCTCTGCACAGTGCTCTTACAGCCTACCGGGAACATCTCTTCCAAATGCCTGTGAAACGCAGTTTCTTTGCAGGCCTGATCTGGCTGAAGTAGGACTTCTGCTCTGGGTGTGCTACTTTGCCCTAGAGCTGAAAGGCACAACGTGCAGGCTTCTTTCCAAAGGGCGAGTTGGGCCCCACAGCATCTTGCTTCCAGCTCTTTGGGAAGCTAAGAAACAACTCGCTCTGCACAGTGCTCTTACAGCCTAGTGGGAACATCTCTTCCAAAGGCCTGTGAAACGCAGTTTCTTTGAAGGCCTGATCTGGCTGAAGTAGGACTTCTGCTCTGGGTGTGCTACTTTGCCCTAGAGCTGAAAGGCACAACGTGCAGGCTTCTTTCCAAAGGGCGAGTTGGGCCCCACAGCATCTTGCTTCCAGCCCTTTGGGAAGCTAAGAAACAACTCGCTCTGCACAGTGCTCTTACAGCCTACCGGGAACATCTCTTCCAAAGTACTGTGAAACGCAATTTCTTTGCAGGCCTGATCTGGCAGAATTATGATTTCTGCTCTGGGTGTGCTACTTTGCCCTAGAGCTGAAAGGCACAACGTGCAGGCTTCTTTCCAAAGGGCGAGTTGGGCCCCACAGCATCTTGCTTCCAGCTCTTTGGGAAGCTACGAAACAACTCGCTCTGCACAGTGCTCTTACAGCCTACCGGGAACATCTCTTCCAAAGGCCTGTGAAACGCAGTTTCTTTGCAGGCCTGATCTGGATGAAGAAGGACTTCTGCTCTGGGTGTGCTACTTTGCCCTAGAGCTGAAAGGCACAACGTGCAGGCTTCTTTCCAAAGGGCGAGTTGGGCCCCACAGCATCTTGCTTCCAGCTCTTTGGGAAGCTAAGAAACAACTCGCTCTGCACAATGCTCTTACAGCCTACCGGGAACATCTCTTCCAAAGGCCTGTGAAACGCAGTTTCTTTGAAGGCCTGATCTGGCTGAAGTTGGGCTTCTGCTCTGGGTGTGCTACTTTGCCCTAGAGCTGAGAGGCACAACGTGCAGGCTTGTTTCCAAAGGGCGAGTTGGGCCCCACAGCATCTTGCTTCCAGCTCTTTGGGAAGCTAAGAAACAACTCGCTTTGCACAGTTCTCTTACAGCCTACCGGGAACATCTCTTCCAAAGGCCTGTGAAACGCAGTTTCTTTGCAGGTCTGATCTGGCTGAAGTACGACTTCTGCTCTGGGTGTGCTACTTTGCCCCAGAGCTGAAAGGCACAACGTGCAGGCTTCTTTCCAAAGGGCGAGTTGGGCCCCACAGCATCTTGCTTCCAGCTCTTTGGGAAGCTAAGAAACAACTCGCTCTGCACAGTGCTCTTACAGCCTACCGGGAACATCTCTTCCAAAGGCCTGTGAAACGCAGTTTCTTTGCAGGCCTGACCTGGCTGAAGTAGGACTTCTGCTTTGGGAGTGCTACGTTGCCCTAGAGCTGAAAGGCACAACGTGCAGGCTTCTTTCCAAAGGGCGAGTTGGGCCCCACAGCATCTTGCTTCCAGCTCTTTGGGAAGCTAAGAAACAACTCGCTCTGCAGAGTGCTCTTACAGAGTACAGGGAACATCTCTTCCAAAGGCCTGTGAAATGCAATTTCTTTGCAGGCCTGATCTGGCTGAAGTAGGACTTCTGCTCTGGGTGTGCTACATTGCCCTAGAGCTGAAAGGCACAACGTGCAGGCTTCTTTCCAAAGGGCGAGTTGGGCCACACAGCATCTTGCTTCCAGCTATTTGGGATCTAAGAAACAACTCGCTCTGCACAGTGCTCTTACAGCCTACCAGGAGCATCTCTTCCAAAGACCTGTGAAACGCAGTTTCTTTGCAGGCCTGATCTGGCTGAAGTAGGACTTCTGCTCTGGGTGTGCTACTTTGCCCTAGAGCTAAAGGGCACAACGTGCAGGCTTCTTTCCAAAGGGCGAGTTGGGCCCCACAGCATCTTGCTTCCAGCTCTTTGGCAAGCTACGAAACAACTCGCTCTGCACAGTGCTCTTACAGCCTACCGGGAACATAACTTCCAAAGGCCTGTGAAACGCAGTTTCTTTGCAGGCCTGATCTGGCTGAAGTAGGACTTCTGCTCTGGGTGTGCTACTTTGCCCTAGAGCTGAAAGGCACAACGTGCAGGCTTCTTTCCAAAGGGCGAGTTGGGCCCCACAGCATCTTGCTTCCAGCTCTTTGGGAAGCTAAGTAACAACTCGCTCTGCACAGTGCTCTTACAGCCTAGCGGGAACATCTCTTCCAAAGGCCTGTGAAACGCAGTTTCTTTGCATGCCTGATCTGGCTGAAGAAGGACTTCTGCTCTGGGTGTGCTACATTGCCGTAGAGCTGAAAGGCACAACGAGCAGGCTTTTTTCCAAAGGGCGAGTTGGGCCCCACAGCATCTTGCTTCCAGCTCTTTGGGAAGCTATGAAACAACTCGCTCTGCACAGTGCTCTTACAGCATACCGGGAATATCTCTTCCAAAGGCCTGTGAAACGCAGTTTCTTTGCAGGCCTGATCTGGCTGAAGTAGGACTTCTGCTCTGGGTGTGCTACTTTGCCCTAGAGCTGAAAGGCACAACGTGCAGGCTTCTTTCCAAAGGGCGAGTTGGGCCCCAAAGCATCTTGCTTCCAGCTCTTTGGGAAGCTAAGAAACAACTCGCTCTGCAGAGTGCTCTTACAGAGTACAGGGAACATCTCTTCCAAAGGCCTGTGAAATGCAATTTCTTTGCAGGCCTGATCGGGCTGAAGTAGGACTTCTGCTCTGGGTGTGCTACTTTGCCCTAGAGCTGAAAGGCACAACGTACAGGCTTCTTTCCAAAGGGCGAGTTGGGCCCCACAGCATCTTGCTTCCAGCTCTTTGGGAAGCTAAGAAACAACTCGCTCTGCACAGTGCTCTTACAGCCTACCGGGAACATGTCTTCCAAAGGCCTGTGAAACGCAGTTTCTTTGCAGGCCTGATCTGGCTGAAGTAGGACTTCTGCTCTGGGTGTGCTACTTTGCCCTAGAGCTGAAAGGCACAACGTGCAGGCTTCTTTCCAAAGGGCGAGTTGGGCCACACAGCATCTTGCTTCCAGCTCTTTGGGAAGCTACGAAACAACTCGCTCTGCACAGTGCTCTTACAGCCTAGTGGGAACATCTCTTCCAAAGGCCTGTGAAACGCAGTTTCTTTGCAGGCCTGATCTGGCTGAAGTAGGACTTCTGCTCTGGGTGTGCTACTTTGCCCTAGAGCTGAAAGGCACAACGTGCAGGCTTCTTTCCAAAGGGCGAGTTGGGCCCCACAGCATCGTGCTTCCAGATCTTTGGGAAGCTAAGAAACAACTCGCTCTGCACAGTTCTCTTACAGCCTACCGGGAACATCTCTTCCAAAGGCCTGTGAAACGCAGGTTCTTTGCAGGTCTGATCTGGCTGAAGTACGACTTCTGCTCTGGGTGTGCTACTTTGCCCCAGAGCTGAAAGGCACAACGTGCAGGCTTCTTTCCAAAGGGCGAGTTGGGCCCCACAGCATCTTGCTTCCAGCTCTTTGGGAAGCTAAGAAACAACTCGCTCTGCACAGTGCTCTTACAGGCTACCGGGAACATCTCTGCCAAAGGCCTGTGAAACGCAGTTTCTCTGCAGGCCTGATCTGGCTGAAGTAGGACTTCTGCTCTGGGAGTGCTACTTTGCCCTAGAGCTGAAAGGCACAACGTGCAGGCTTCTTTCCAAAGGGCGAGTTGGGCCCCACAGCATCTTGCTTCCAGCTCTTTGGGAAGCTAAGAAACAGCTCGCTCTGCACAGTGCTCTTACAGCCTACCGGGAGCATCTCTTCCAAAGGCCTGTGAAACGCAGTTTCTTTGCAGGCCTGATCTGGCTGAAGTAGGACTTCTGCTCTGGGTGTGCTACATTGCCCTAGGTCTGAAAGGCCCAACGTGCAGGCTTCTTTCCAAAGGGCGAGTTGGGCCCCACAGCATCTTGCTTCCAGCTCTTTGGGAAGCTAAGAAACAACTCGCTCTGCACAGTGCTCTTACAGCATACCGGGAATATCTCTTCCAAAGGCCTGTGAAACGCAGTTTCTTTGCAGGCCTGATCTGGCTGAAGTAGGACTTCTGCTCTGGGTGTGCTACTTTGCCCTAGAGCTGAAAGGCACAACGTGCAGGCTTCTTTCCAAAGGGCGAGTTGGGCCCCACAGCATCTTGCTTCCAGCTCTTTGGGAAGCTAAGAAACAACTCGCTCTGCACAGTGCTCTTACAGAGTACAGGGAACATCTCTTCCAAAGGCCTGTGAAATGCAATTTCTTTGCAGGCCTGATCTGGCTGAAGTAGGACTTCTGCTCTGGGTGTGCTACTTTGCCCTAGAGCTGAAAGGCACAACGTACAGGCTTCTTTCCAAAGGGCGAGGTGGGCCCCACAGCATCTTGCTTCCAGCTCTTTGGGAAGCTAAGATACAACTCGCTCTGCACAGTGCTCTTACAGCCTAGTGGGAACATCTCTTCCAAAGGCCTGTGAAACGCAGTTTCTTTGCAGGCCTGATCTGGCTGAAGTAGGGCTTCTGCTCTGGGTGTGCTACTTTGCCCTAGAGCTGAAAGGCACAATGTGCAGGCTTCTTTCCAAAGGGCGAGTTGGGCCCCACAGCATCTTGCTTCCAGCTCTTTGGGAAGCTAAGAAACAACTCGCTCTGCACAGTGCTCTTACAGCCTACCGGGAACATCTCTTCCAAAGGCCTGTGAAACGCAGTTTCTTTGCAGGCCTGATCTGGCTGAAGTAGGACTTCTGCTCTGGGTGTGCTACTTTGCCCTAGAGCTGAAAGGCACAACGTGCAGGCTTCTTTCCAAAGGGCGAGTTGGGCCCCACATCATCTTGCTTCCAGCTCTTTGGGATGTAAGAAACAACTCGCTCTGCACAGTGCTATTACAGCTTACCGGGAACATCTCTTCCAAAGTCCTGTGAAACGCAGTTTCTTTGCAGGCCTGATCTGTCTGAAGTAGGACTTCTGCTCTGGGTGTGCTACTTTGCCCTAGTTCTGAAAGGCACAACGTGCAGGCTTCTTTCCAAAGGGCGAGTTGGGCCCTACAGCATCCTGCTTCCAGCTCTGTGAGAAGCTAAGAAACAACTCGCTCTGCACAGTGCTCTTACAGCCTACCGGGAACAACTCTTCCAAAGGCCTGTGAAACGCAGTTTCTTTGCAGGCCTGATCTGGCTGAAGTAGGACTTCTGCTCTGGGTGTGCTACATTGCCCTAGAGCTGAAAGGCACAACGTGCAGGCTTCTTTCCAAAGGGCGAGTTGGGCCCCACAGCATCGTGCTTCCAGATCTTTGGGAAGCTAAGAAACAACTCGCTCTGCACAGTTCTATTACAGCCTACCGGGAACATCTCTGCCAAAGGCCTGTGAAACGCAGTTTCTTTGCAGGCCTGATCTGGCTGAAGTAGGACTTCTGCTCTGGGTGTGCTACTTTGCCCTAGAGCTGAAAGGCACAACGTGCAGGCTTCTTTCCAAAGGGCGAGTTGGGCCCCACAGCATCTTGCTTCCAGCCCTTTGGGAAGCTAAGAAACAACTCGCTCTGCACAGTGCTCTTACAGCCTACCGGGAACATCTCTTCCAAAGTACTTTGAAACGCAGTTTCTTTGCAGGCCTGATCTGGCAGAATTATGATTTCTGCTCTGGGTGTGCTACTTTGCCCTAGAGCTGAAAGGCACAACGTGCAGGCTTCTTTCCAAAGGGCGAGTTGGGCCCCACAGCATCTGGCTTCCAGCTCTTTGGGAAGCTAAGAAACAACTCGCTCTGCACAGTGCTCTTACAGCCTACCGGGAACATCTCTTCCAAAGGCCTGTGAAACGCAGTTTCTTTGGAGGTCTGATCTAGCTGAAGAAGGACTTCTGCTCTGGGTGTGCTACTTTGCCCTAGAGCTGAAAGGCACAAGGTGCAGGCTTCTTTCCAAAGGGCGAGTTGGGCCCCACAGCATCTTGCTTCCAGCTCTTTGGGAAGCTAAGAAACAACTCGCTCTGCACAGTGCTCTTACAGCCTACCGGGAACATCTCTTCCAAAGGCCTGTGAAACGTAGTTTCTTTGCAGGCCTGATCTGGCTGAAGTAGGACTTCTGCTCTGGGTGTGCTACTTTGCCCTAGAGCTGAAAGGCACAACGTGCAGGCTTCTTTCCAAAGGGCGAGTTGGGCCCCACAGCATCTTCCTTCCAGCTCTTTGGGAAGCTAAGAAACATCTCGCTCTGCACAGTGCTCTTACAGCCTACCGGGAACATCTCTTCCAAAGGCCTGTGAAACGCAGATTCTTTGCAGGCCTGATCTGGATGAAGTAGGGCTTCTGCTCTGGGTGTGCTACTTTGCCCTAGAGCTGAGAGGCACAACGTGCAGGCTTGTTTCCAAAGGGCGAGTTGGGCCCCACAGCATCTTGCTTCCAGCTCTTTGGGAAGCTAAGAAACAACTCGCTCTGCAGAGTGCTCTTACAGAGTACAGGGAACATCTCTTCCAAAGGCCTGTGAAATGCAATTTCTTTGCAGGCCTGATCTGGCTGAAGTAGGACTTCTGCTCTGGGTGTGCTACATTGCCCTAGAGCTGAAAGGCACAACGTGCAGGCTTCTTTCCAAAGGGCGAGTTGGGCCACACAGCATCTTGCTTCCAGCTATTTGGGATCTAAGAAACAACTCGCTCTGCACAGTGCTCTTACAGCCTACCAGGAGCATCTCTTCCAAAGACCTGTGAAACGCAGTTTCTTTGCAGGCCTGATCTGGCTGAAGTAGGACTTCTGCTCTGGGTGTGCTACTTTGCCCTAGAGCTAAAAGGCACAACGTGCAGGCTTCTTTCCAAAGGGCGAGTTGGGCCCTACAGCATCTTGCTTCCAGCTCTTTGGGAAGCTACGAAACAACTTGCTCTGCACAGTGCTCTTACAGCCTACCGGGAACATCTCTTCCAATGGCCTGTGAAACGCAGTTTCTTTGCAGGCCTGATCTGGCTGAAGTAGGACTTCTGCTCTGGGTGTGCTACTTTGCCCTAGAGCTGAAAGGCACAACGTGCAGGCTTCTTTCCAAAGGGCGAGTTGGGCCCCACAGCATCTTGCTTCCAGCTCTTTGGGAAGCTAAGAAACAACTCGCTCTGCACAGTGCTCTTACAGCCTACCGGGAACATCTCTTCCAAAGGCCTGTGAAACGCAGTTTCTTTGCATGCCTGATCTGGCTGAAGTAGGACTTCTGCTCTGGGTGTGCTACATTGCCGTAGAGCTGAAAGGCACAACGAGCAGGCTTTTTTCCAAAGGGCGAGTTGGGCCCCACAGCATCTTGCTTCCAGCTCTTTGGGAAGCTAAGAAACAACTCGCTCTGCACAGTGCTCTTACAGCCTACCGGGAACATTTCTTCCAAAGTCCTGTGAAACGCAGTTTCTTTGCAGGCCTGATCTGGCTGAAGTAGGACTTCTGCTCTGGGTGTGCTACTTTGCCCTAGAGCTGAAAGGCACAACGTGCAGGCTTCTTTCCAAAGGGCGAGTTGGGCCCCACAGCATCTTGCTTCCAGCTCTTTGGGAAGCTAAGAAACAACTCGCTCTGCACAGTGCTCTTATAGCCTACCGGGAACATCTCTTCCAAAGGCCTGTGAAACGCAGTTTCTTTGCAGGCCTGATCTGGCTGAAGTAGGACTTCTGCTCTGGGTGTGCTACTTTGCCCTAGAGCTGAAAGGCACAACGTGCAGGCTTCTTTCCAAAGGGCGAGTTGGGCCCCACAGCATCTTGCTTCCAGCTCTTTGGGATCTAAGAAACAACTCGCTCTGCACAGTGCTATTACAGATTACCGGGAACATCTCTTCCAAAGTCCTGTGAAACGCAGTTTCTTTGCAGGCCTGATCTGTCTGAAGTAGGACTTCTGCTCTGGGTGTGCTACTTTGCCCTAGAGCTGAAAGGCACAACGTGCAGGCTTCTTTCCAAAGGGCGAGTTGGGCCCTACAGCATCCTGCTTCCAGCTCTGTGAGAGGCTAAGAAACAACTCGCTCTGCACAGTGCTCTTACAGCCTACCGGGAACATCTCTTCCAAAGGCCTGTGAAACGCAGTTTCTTTGCAGGCCTGATCTGGCTGAAGTAGGACTTCTGCTCTGGGTGTGCTACATTGCCCTAGAGCTGAAAGGCACAACGTGCAGGCTTCTTTCCAAAGGGCGAGTTGGGCCCCACAGCATCGTGCTTCCAGATCTTTGGGAAGCTAAGAAACAACTCGCTCTGCACAGTTCTATTACAGCCTACCGGGAACATCTCTGCCAAAGGCCTGTGAAACGCAGTTTCTTTGCAGGCCTGATCTGGCTGAAGTAGGACTTCTGCTCTGGGTGTGCTACTTTGCCCTAGAGCTGAAAGGCACAACGTGCAGGCTTCTTTCCAAAGGGCGAGTTTGGCCCCACAGCATCTTGCTTCCAGCCCTTTGGGAAGCTAAGAAACAACTCGCTCTGCACAGTGCTCTTACAGCCTACCGGGAACATCTCTTCCAAAGTACTGTGAAACGCAGTTTCTTTGCAGGCCTGATCTGGCAGAATTATGATTTCTGCTCTGGGTGTGCTACTTTGCCCTAGAGCTGAAAGGCACAACGTGCAGGCTTCTTTCCAAAGGGCGAGTTGGGCCCCACAGCATCTTGGTTCCAGCTCTTTGGGAAGCTAAGAAACAACTCGCTCTGCACAGTGCTCTTACAGCCTACCGGGAACATCTCTTCCAAAGGCCTGTGAAACGCAGTTTCTTTGCAGGCCTGATCTGGCTGAAGAAGGACTTCTGCTCTGGGTGTGCTACTTTGCCCTAGAGCTGAAAGGCACAAGGTGCAGGCTTCTTTCCAAAGGGCGAGTTGGGCCCCACAGCATCTTGCTTCCAGCTCTTTGGGAAGCTAAGAAACAACTCGATCTGCACAGTGCTCTTACAGCCTACCGGGAACATCTCTTCCAAAGGCCTGTGAAACGCAGTTTCTTTGCAGGCCTGATCTGGCTGAAGTAGGACTTCTGCTCTGGGTGTGCTACTTTGCCCTAGAGCTGAAAGGCACAACGTGCAGGCTTCTTTCCAAAGGGCGAGTTGGGCCCCACAGCATCTTGCTTCCAGCTCTTTGGGAAGCTAAGATACAACTCGCTCTGCACAGTGCTCTTACAGCCTACCGGAAACATCACTTCCAATGGCCTGTGAAATGCAGTTTCTTTGCAGGCCTGATCTGGCTGAAGTAGGACTTCTGCTCTGGGTGTGCTACTTTGCCCTAGAGCTGAAAGGCACAACGTGCAGGCTTCTTTCCAAAGGGCGAGTTGGGCCCCACAGCATCTTCCTTCCAGCTCTTTGGGAAGCTAAGAAACATCTCGCTCTGCACAGTGCTCTTACAGCCTACCGGGAACATCTCTTCCAAAGGCCTGTGAAACGCAGATTCTTTGCAGGCCTGATCTGGATGAAGTAGGGCTTCTGCTCTGGGTGTGCTACTTTGCCCTAGAGCTGAGAGGCACAACGTGCAGGCTTGTTTCCAAAGGGTGAGTTGGGCCCCACTGCATCTTGCTTCCAGCTCTTTGGGAAGCTAAGAAACAACTCGCTCTGCACAGTTCTCTTACAGCCTACCGGGAACATCTCTTCCAAAGGCCTGTGAAACGCAGTTTCTTTGCAGGTCTGATCTGGCTGAAGTACGACTTCTGCTCTGGGTGTGCTACATTGCCCCAGAGCTGAAAGGCACAACGTGCAGGCTTCTTTCCAAAGGGCGAGTTGGGCCCCACAGCATCTTGCTTCCAGCTCTTTGGGAAGCTAAGAAACAACTCGCTCTGCACAGTGCTCTTACAGCCTAGTGGGAACATCTCTGCCAAAGGCCTGTGAAACGCAGTTTCTTTGCAGGCCTGACCTGGCTGAAGTAGGACTTCTGCTCTGGGAGTGCTACTTTGCCCTAGAGCTGAAAGGCACAACGTGCAGGCTTCTTTCCAAAGGGCGAGTTGGGCCCCACAGCATCTTGCTTCCAGCTCTTTGGGAAGCTAAGAAACAACTCGCTCTGCACAGTGCTCTTACAGCCTACCGGGAACATCTCTTCCAAAGGCCTGTGAAACGCAGTTTCTTTGCAGGCCTGATCTGGCTGAAGTAGGACTTCTGCTCTGGGTGTGCTACATTGCCCTAGAGCTGAAAGGCACAACGTGCAGGCTTCTTTCCAAAGGGCGAGTTGGGCCCCACAGCATCTTGCTTCCAGCTCTTTGGGAAGCTAAGAAACAACTCGCTCTGCACAGTGCTCTTACAGCCTACCGGGAACATCTCTTCCAAAGGCCTGTGAAACGCAGTTTCTTTGCAGGCCTGATCTGGCTGAAGTAGGACTTCTGCTCTGGGTGTTCTACTTTGCCCTAGAGCTGAAAGGCACAACGTGCAGGCTTCTTTCCAAAGGGCGAGTTGGGCCCCACAGCATCTTGCTTCCAGCTCTTTGGGAAGCTAAGAAACAACTCGCTCTGCACAGTGCTCTTACAGCCTACCGGGAACATCTCTTCCAAAGGCCTGTGAAACGCAGTTTCTTTGCAGGCCTGATCTGGCTGAAGTAGGACTTCTGCTCTGGGTGTGCTACTTTGCCCTAGAGCTGAAAGGCACAACGTGCAGGCTTCTTTCCAAAGGGCGAGTTGGGCCCCACAGCATCTTGCTTCCAGCTCTTTGGGAAGCTAAGAAACAACTCGCTCTGCAGAGTGCTCTTACAGAGTACAGGGAACATCTCTTCGAAAGGCCTGTGAAATGCAATTTCTTTTCAGGCCTGATCTGGCTGAAGTAGGACTTCTGCTCTGGGTGTGCTACATTGTCCTAGAGCTGAAAGGCACAACGTGCAGGCTTCTTTCCAAACGGCGAGTTGGGCCCCACAGCATCTTGCTTCCAGCTCTTTGGGAAGCTAAGAAACAACTCGCTCTGCACAGTGCTCTTACAGCCTACCGGGAACATGTCTTCCAAAGGCCTGTGAAACGCAGTTTCTTTGCAGGCCTGATCTGGCTGAAGTAGGACTTCTGCTCTGGGTGTGCTACTTTGCCCTAGAGCTGAAAGGCACAACGTGCAGGCTTCTTTCCAAAGGGCGAGTTGGGCCCCACAGCATCTTGCTTCCAGCTCTTTGGGAAGCTAAGAAACCACTCGCTCTGCACGGTGCTCTTAGAGCCTAGTGAGAACATCTCTTGCACAGGCCTGTGAAACGCAGTTTCTTTGCAGGCCTGATCTGGATGAAGTAGGACTTCTGCTCTGGGTGTGCTACTTTGCCCTAGAGCTGAAAGGCACAACGTGCAGGCTTCTTTCCAAAGGGCGAGTTGGGCCCCACAGCATCTTTCTTCCAGCTCTTTGGGAAGCTAAGAAACAACTCGCTCTGCACAGTGCTCTTACAGCCTAGTGGGAACATCTATTCCAAAGGCCGGTGAAACGCAGTTTCTTTGCAGGCCTGATCTGGCTGAAGTAGGACTTCTGCTCTGGGTGTGCTACTTTGCCCTAGAGCTGAAAGGCACAACGTGCAGGCTTCTTTCCAAAGGGCGAGTTGGGCCCCACAGCATCTTGCTTCCAGCTGTTTGGGAAGCTAAGAAACAACTCGCTCTGCACAGTGCTCTTACAGCCTAGTGGGAACATCTCTTCCAAAGGCCGGTGAAACACAGTTTCTTTGCAGGCCTGATCTGGCTGAAGTAGGACTTCTGTTCTGGGAGTGCTACTTTGTCCTAGAGCTGAAAGGCACAACGTGCAGGCTTCTTTCCAAAGGGCGAGTTGGGCCCCACAGCTTCTTGCTTCCAGCTCTTTGGGAAGCTAAGAAACAACTCGCTCTGCACAGTGCTCTTACAGCCTACCGGGAACATCTCTTCCAAAGGCCTGTGAAACGCAGTTTCTTTGCAGGCCTGATCTGGCTGAAGTAGGACTTCTGCTCTGGGTGTGCTACTTTGCCCTAGAGCTGAAAGGCACAACGTGCAGGCTTCTTTAAAAAGGGCGAGTTGGGCCCCACAGCATCTTGCTTCCAGCTCTTTGGGAAGCTAAGAAACAACTCGCTCTGCACAGTGCTCTTACAGCCTACCGGGAACATCTCTTCCAAAGGCCTGTGAAACACAGTTTCTTTGCAGGCATGATCTGGCTGAAGTAGGACTTCTGCTCTGGGTGTGCTACTTTGCCCTAGAGCTGAAAGGCACAACGTGCAGGCTTCTTTCCAAAGGGCGAGTTGGGCCCCACAGCATCTTGCTTCCAGCTCTTTGGGAAGCTAAGAAACAACTCGCTCTGCACAGTGCTCTTACAGCCTAGTGGGAACATCTCTTCCAAAGGCCTGTGAAACGCAGTTTCTTTGCAGGCCTGATCTTCCTGAAGTAGCAGTTCTGCTCTGGGTGTGCTACTTTGCCCTAGAGCTGAAAGGCACAACGTGCAGGCTTCTTTCCAAAGGGCGAGTTGGGCCCCACAGCATCTTGCTTCCAGCTCTTTGGGAAGCTATGAAACAACTCTCTCTGCACAGTGCTCTTACAGCCTACCGGGAACATCTCTTCCAAAGGCCGGTGAAACGCAGTTCCTTTGCAGGCCTGATCTGGCTGAAGTAGGACTTCTGCTCTGGGTGTGCTACTTTGCCCTAGAGCTGAAAGGCACAACGTGCAGGCTTCTTTCCAAAGGGCGAGTTGGGCCCCACAGCATCTTGCTTCCAGCTCTTTGGGAAGCTAAGAAACAACTCGCTCTGCACAGTGCTCTTACAGCCTAGTGGGAACATCTCTTCCAAAGGCCTGTGAAACGCAGATTCTTTGCAGGCCTGATTTGGCTGAAGTAGGACTTCTGCTCTGGGTGTGCTACTTTGCCCTAGAGCTGAAAGGCACAACGTGCAGGCTTCTTTCCAAAGGGCGAGTTGGGCCCCACAGCATCTTGCTTCCAGCTCTTTGGGAAGCTAAGAAACAACTCGCTCTGCACAGTGATCTTACAGCCTACCGGGAACATCTCTTCCAAAGGCCTGTGAAACGCAGTTTCTTTGCTGGCCTGATCTGGCTGAAGTAGGACTTCTGCTCTGGGTGTGCTACTTTGCCCTAGAGCTGAAAGGCACAACGTGCAGGCTTCTTTCCAAAGGGCGAGTTGGGCCCCACAGCATCTTGGTTCCAGCTCTTTGGGAAGCTAAGAAACAACTCGCTCTGCACAGTGCTCTTACAGCCTAGTGGGAACATCTCTTCCAAAGGCCTGTGAAACGTAGTTTCTTTGCAGGCCTGATCTGGCTGAAGTAGGACTTCTGCTCTGGGTGTGCTACTTTGCCCTAGAGCTGAAAGGCACAACGTGCAGGCTTCTTTCCAAAGGGCGAGTTGGGCCCCACAGCATCTTGCTTCCAGCTCTTTGGGAAGCTAAGAAACAACTCGCTCTGCACAGTGCTCTTACAGCCTACCGGGAACATCTCTTCCAAAGGCCTGTGAAACGCAGTTTCTTTGCAGGCCTGATCTGGCTGAAGTAGGACTTCTGCTCTGGGTGTGCTACTTTGCCCTAGAGCTGAAAGGCACAACGTGCAGGCTTCTTTCCAAAGGGCGAGTTGGGCCCCACAGCATCTTGCTTCCAGCTCTTTGGGAAGCTAAGAAACAACTCGCTCTGCACAGTGCTCTTACAGCCTACCGGGAACATGTCTTCCAAAGGCCTGTGAAACGCAGTTTCTTTGCAGGCCTGATCTGGCTGAAGTAGGACTTCTGCTCTGGGTGTGCTACTTTGCCCTAGAGCTGAAAGGCACAACGTGCAGGCTTCTTTCCAAAGGGCGAGTTGGGCCCCACAGCATCTTGCTTCCAGCTCTTTGGGAAGCTACGAAACAACTCGCTCTGCACAGTGCTCTTACAGCCTAGTGGGAACATCTATTCCAAAGGCCTGTGAAACGCAGTTTCTTTGCAGGCCTGATCTGGCTGAAGTACGACTTCTGCTCTGGGAGTGCTACTTTGCCCTAGAGCTGAAAGGCACAACGTGCAGGCTTCTTTCCAAAGGGCGAGTTGGGCCCCACAGCATCTTGCTTCCAGCTCTTTGGGAAGCTAAGAAACAACTCGCTCTGCACAGTGCTCTTACAGCCTACCGGGAGCATCTCTTCCAAAGGCCTGTGAAACGCAGTTTCTTTGCAGGCCTGATCTGGCTGAAGTAGGACTTCTGCTCTGGGTGTGCTACATTGCCCTAGGTCTGAAAGGCCCAACGTGCAGGCTTCTTTCCAAAGGGCGAGTTGGGCCCCACAGCATCTTGCTTCCAGCTCTTTGGGAAGCTAAGAAACAACTCGCTCTGCACAGTGCTCTTACAGCATACCGGGAATATCTCTTCCAAAGGCCTGTGAAACGCAGTTTCTTTGCAGGCCTGATCTGGCTGAAGTAGGACTTCTGCTCTGGGTGTGCTACTTTGCCCTAGAGCTGAAAGGCACAACGTGCAGGCTTCTTTACAAAGGGCGAGTTGGGCCCCACAGCATCTTGCTTCCAGCTCTTTGGGAAGCTAAGAAACAACTCGCTCTTCAGAGTGCTCTTACAGAGTACAGGGAACATCTCTTCCAAAGGCCTGTGAAATGCAATTTCTTTGCAGGCCTGATCGGGCTGAAGTAGGACTTCTGCTCTGGGTGTGCTACTTTGCCCTAGAGCTGAAAGGCACAACGTACAGGCTTCTTTCCAAAGGGCGAGTTGGGACCGACAGCATCTTGCTTCCAGCTCTTTGGGAAGCTAAGAAACAACTCGCTCTGCACAGTGCTCTTACAGCCTAGTGGGAACATCTCTTCCAAAGGCCTGTGAAACGCAGTTTCTTTGAAGGCCTGATCTGGCTGAAGTAGGACTTCTGCTCTGGGTGTGCTACTTTGCCCTAGAGCTGAAAGGCACAACGTGCAGGCTTCTTTCCAAAGGGCGAGTTGGGCCCCACAGCATCTTGCTTCCAGCTCTTTGGGAAGCTACGAAACAACTCGCTCTGCACAGTGCTCTTACAGCCTACCGGGAACATCTCTTCCAAAGGCCTGTGAAACGCAGTTTCTTTGCAGGCCTGATCTGGATGAAGAAGGACTTCTGCTCTGGGTGTGCTACTTTGCCCTAGAGCTGAAAGGCACAACGTGCAGGCTTCTTTCCAAAGGGCGAGTTGGGCCCCACAGCATCTTGCTTCCAGCTCTTTGGGAAGCTAAGAAACAACTCGCTCTGCACAATGCTCTTACAGCCTACCGGGAACATCTCTTCCAAAGGCCTGTGAAACGCAGTTTCTTTGAAGGCCTGATCTGGCTGAAGTTGGGCTTCTGCTCTGGGTGTGCTACTTTGCCCTAGAGCTGAGAGGCACAACGTGCAGGCTTGTTTCCAAAGGGCGAGTTGGGCCCCACAGCATCTTGCTTCCAGCTCTTTGGGAAGCTAAGAAACAACTCGCTTTGCACAGTTCTCTTACAGCCTACCGGGAACATCTCTTCCAAAGGCCTGTGAAACGCAGTTTCTTTGCAGGTCTGATCTGGCTGAAGTACGACTTCTGCTCTGGGTGTGCTACTTTGCCCCAGAGCTGAAAGGCACAACGTGCAGGCTTCTTTCCAAAGGGCGAGTTGGGCCCCACAGCATCTTGCTTCCAGCTCTTTGGGAAGCTAAGAAACAACTCGCTCTGCACAGTGCTCTTACAGCCTACCGGGAACATCTCCTCCAAAGGCCTGTGCAACGCAGTTTCTTTGCAGGCCTGACCTGGCTGAAGTAGGACTTCTGCTTTGGGAGTGCTACTTTGCCCTAGAGCTGAAAGGCACAACGTGCAGGCTTCTTTCCAAAGGGCGAGTTGGGCCCCACAGCATCTTGCTTCCAGCTCTTTGGGAAGCTAAGAAACAACTCGCTCTGCAGAGTGCTCTTACAGAGTACAGGGAACATCTCTTCCAAAGGCCTGTGAAATGCAATTTCTTTGCAGGCCTGATCTGGCTGAAGTAGGACTTCTGCTCTGGGTGTGCTACATTGCCCTAGAGCTGAAAGGCACAACGTGCAGGCTTCTTTCCAAAGGGCGAGTTGGGCCACACAGCATCTTGCTTCCAGCTATTTGGGATCTAAGAAACAACTCGCTCTGCACAGTGCTCTTACAGCCTACCAGGAGCATCTCTTCCAAAGACCTGTGAAACGCAGTTTCTTTGCAGGCCTGATCTGGCTGAAGTAGGACTTCTGCTCTGGGTGTGCTACTTTGCCCTAGAGCTAAAGGGCACAACGTGCAGGCTTCTTTCCAAAGGGCGAGTTGGGCCCCACAGCATCTTGCTTCCAGCTCTTTGGCAAGCTACGAAACAACTCGCTCTGCACAGTGCTCTTACAGCCTACCGGGAACATAACTTCCAAAGGCCTGTGAAACGCAGTTTCTTTGCAGGCCTGATCTGGCTGAAGTAGGACTTCTGCTCTGGGTGTGCTACTTTGCCCTAGAGCTGAAAGGCACAACGTGCAGGCTTCTTTCCAAAGGGCGAGTTGGGCCCCACAGCATCTTGCTTCCAGCTCTTTGGGAAGCTAAGTAACAACTCGCTCTGCACAGTGCTCTTATAGCCTACCGGGAACATCTCTTCCAAAGGCCTGTGAAACGCAGTTTCTTTGCATGCCTGATCTGGCTGAAGAAGGACTTCTGCTCTGGGTGTGCTACATTGCCGTAGAGCTGAAAGGCACAACGAGCAGGCTTTTTTCCAAAGGGCGAGTTGGGCCCCACAGCATCTTGCTTCCAGCTCTTTGGGAAGCTATGAAACAACTCGCTCTGCACAGTGCTCTTACAGCATACCGGGAATATCTCTTCCAAAGGCCTGTGAAACGCAGTTTCTTTGCAGGCCTGATCTGGCTGAAGTAGGACTTCTGCTCTGGGTGTGCTACTTTGCCCTAGAGCTGAAAGGCACAACGTGCAGGCTTCTTTCCAAAGGGCGAGTTGGGCCCCAAAGCATCTTGCTTCCAGCTCTTTGGGAAGCTAAGAAACAACTCGCTCTGCAGAGTGCTCTTACAGAGTACAGGGAACATCTCTTCCAAAGGCCTGTGAAATGCAATTTCTTTGCAGGCCTGATCGGGCTGAAGTAGGACTTCTGCTCTGGGTGTGCTACTTTGCCCTAGAGCTGAAAGGCACAACGTACAGGCTTCTTTCCAAAGGGCGAGTTGGGCCCCACAGCATCTTGCTTCCAGCTCTTTGGGAAGCTAAGAAACAACTCGCTCTGCACAGTGCTCTTACAGCCTACCGGGAACATCTCTTCCAAAGGCCTGTGAAACGCAGTTTCTTTGCAGGCCTGATCTGGCTGAAGTAGGACTTCTGCTCTGGGTGTGCTACTTTGCCCTAGAGCTGAAAGGCACAACGTGCAGGCTTCTTTCCAAAGGGCGAGTTGGGCCACACAGCATCTTGCTTCCAGCTCTTTGGGAAGCTACGAAACAACTCGCTCTGCACAGTGCTCTTACAGCCTAGTGGGAACATCTCTTCCAAAGGCCTGTGAAACGCAGTTTCTTTGAAGGCCTGATCTGGCTGAAGTAGGACTTCTGCTCTGGGTGTGCTACTTTGCCCTAGAGCTGAAAGGCACAACGTGCAGGCTTCTTTCCAAAGGGCGAGTTGGGCCCCACAGCATCTTGCTTCCAGCTCTTTGGGAAGCTAAGAAACAACTCGCTCTGCACAGTGCTCTTACAGCCTACCGGGAACATGTCTTCCAAAGGCCTGTGAAACGCAGTTTCTTTGCAGGCCTGATCTGGCTGAAGTAGGACTTCTGCTCTGGGTGTGCTACTTTGCCCTAGAGCTGAAAGGCACAACGTGCAGGCTTCTTTCCAAAGGGCGAGTTGGGCCCCACAGCATCTTGCTTCCAGCTCTTTGGGAAGCTAAGAAACAACTCGCTCTGCACAGTGCTCTTACAGCCTACCGGGAACATCTCTTCCAAAGGCCTGTGAAAGGCAGTTTCTTTGCATGCCTGATCTGGCCGAAGTAGGACTTCTGCTCTGGGTGTGCTACTTTGCCCTAGAGCTGAAAGGCACAACGTGCAGGCTTCTTTCCAAAGGGCGAGTTGGGCCCCACAGCATCTTGCTTCCAGCCCTTTGGGAAGCTAAGAATCAACTCGCTCTGCACAGTGCTCTTACAGCCTACCGGGAACATCTCTTCCAAAGTACTGTGAAACGCAGTTTCTTTGCAGGCCTGATCTGGCAGAATTATGATTTCTGCTCTGGGTGTGCTACTTTGCCCTAGAGCTGAAAGGCACAACGTGCAGGCTTCTTTCCAAAGGGCGAGTTGGGCCACACAGCATCTTGCTTCCAGCTCTTTGGGAAGCTAAGAAACAACTCGCTCTGCACAGTGCTCTTACAGCCTACCGGGAACATCTCTTCCAAAGGCCTGTGAAACGCAGTTTCTTTGCATGCCTGATCTGGCTGAAGAAGGACTTCTGCTCTGGGTGTGCTACTTTGCCCTAGAGCTGAAAGGCACAAGGTGCAGGCTTCTTTCCAAAGGGCGAGTTGGGCCCCACAGCATCTTGCTTCCAGCTCTTTGGGAAGCTAAGAAACAACTCGCTCTGCACAGTGCTCTTACAGCCTACCGGGAACATCTCTTCCAAAGGCCTGTGAAACGCAGTTTCTTTGCAGGCCTGATCTGGCTGAAGTAGGGCTTCTGCTCTGGGTGTGCTACTTTGCCCTAGAGCTGAGAGGCACAACGTGCAGGCTTGTTTCCAAAGGGCGAGTTGGGCCCCACAGCATCTTGCTTCCAGCTCTTTGGGAAGCTAAGAAACAACTCGCTCTGCACAGTTCTCTTACAGCCTACCGGGAACATCTCTTCCAAAGGCCTGTGAAACGCAGTTTCTTTGCAGGTTTGATCTGGCTGAAGTAGGACTTCTGCTCTGGGTGTGCTACTTTGCCCCAGAGCTGAAAGGCACAACGTGCAGGCTTCTTTCCAAAGGGCGAGTTGGGCCCCACAGCATCTTGCTTCCAGCTCTTTGGGAAGCTAAGTAACAACTCGCTCTGCACAGTGCTCTTACAGTCTACCGGGAACATCTCTGCCAAAGGCCTGTGAAACACAGATTCTTTGCAGGCCTGACCTGGCTGTAGTAGGACTTCTGCTCTGGGAGTGCTACTTTGCCCTAGAGCTGAAAGGCACAACGTGCAGGCTTCTTTCCAAAGGGCGAGTTGGGCCCCACAGCATCTTGCTTCCAGCTCTTTGGGAAGCTAAGAAACAACTCGCTCTGCAGAGTGCTCTTACAGAGTACAGGGAACATCTCTTCCAAAGGCCTGTGAAATGCAATTTCTTTGCAGGCCTGATCTGGCTGAAGTAGGACTTCTGCTCTGGGTGTGCTACATTGCCCTAGAGCTGAAAGGCACAACGTGCAGGCTTCGTTCCAAAGGGCGAGTTGGGCCACACAGCATCTTGCTTCCAGCTATTTGGGATCTAAGAAACAACTCGCTCTGCACAGTGCTCTTACAGCCTACCAGGAGCATCTCTTCCAAAGACCTGTGAAACGCAGTTTCTTTGCAG
This sequence comes from Equus caballus, assembly GCF_041296265.1. Classification (NCBI taxonomy): domain Eukaryota; kingdom Metazoa; phylum Chordata; class Mammalia; order Perissodactyla; family Equidae; genus Equus; species Equus caballus. The sequence continues at coordinate 11,189,822 of NW_027222394.1, read as the reverse complement.
GCCTGATCTGGCTGAAGTAGGACTTCTGCTCTGGGTGTGCTACTTTGCCCTAGAGCTGAAAGGCACAACGTGCAGGCTTTTTTCCAAAGGGCGAGTTGGGCCCCACAGCATCTTGCTTCCAGCTCTTTGGGAAGGTAAGTAACAACTCGCTCTGCACAGTGCTCTTACAGCCTACCGGGAACATCTCTTCCAAAGGCCTGTGAAACGCAGTTTCTTTGCATGCCTGATCTGGCTGAAGTAGGACTTCTGCTCTGGGTGTGCTACATTGCCGTAGAGCTGAAAGGCACAACGAGCAGGCTTTTTTCCAAAGGGCGAGTTGGGCCCCACAGCATCTTGCTTCCAGCTCTTTGGGAAGCTAAGAAACAACTCGCTCTGCACAGTGCTCTTACAGCCTACCGGGAACATCTCTTCCAAAGGCCTGTGAAACGCAGTTTCTTTGCAGGCCTGACCTGGCTGAAGTAGGACTTCTGCTCTGGGTGTGCTACTTTGCCCTAGAGCTGAAAGGCACAACGTGCAGGCTTCTTTCCAAAGGGCGAGTTGGGCCCCACAGCATCTTGCTTCCAGCTCTTTGGGAAGCTAAGAAACAACTCGCTCTGCACAGTGCTCTTACAGCCTACCGGGAACATCTCTTCCAAAGGCCTGTGAAACGCAGTTTCTTTGCAGGCCTGATCTGGCTGAAGTAGGACTTCTGCTCTGGGTGTGCTACATTGCCCTAGAGCTGAAAGGCACAACGTGCAGGCTTCTTTCCAAAGGGCGAGTTGGGCCCCACAGCATCTTGCTTCCAGCTCTTTGGGAAGCTAAGAAACAACTCGCTCTGCACAGTGCTCTTACAGCCTACCGGGAACATCTCTTCCAAAGGCCTGTGAAACGCAGTTTCTTTGCAGGCCTGATCTGGCTGAAGTAGGGCTTCTGCTCTGGGTGTGCTACTTTGCCCTAGAGCTGAAAGGCACAACGTGCAGGCTTCTTTCCAAAGGGCGAGTTGGGCCCCACAGCATCTTGCTTCCAACTCTTTGGGAAGCTAAGAAACAACTCGCTCTGCACAGTGCTCTTATAGCCTACCGGGAACATCTCTTCCAAAGGCCTGTGAAACGCAGTTTCTTTGCAGGCCTGATCTGGCTGAAGTAGGACTTCTGCTCTGGGTGTGCTACTTTGCCCTAGAGCTGAAAGGCACAACGTGCAGGCTTCTGTCCAAAGGGCGAGTTGGGCCCCACAGCATCTTGCTTCCAGCTCTTTGGGATCTAAGAAACAACTCACTCTGCACAGTGCTATTACAGCTTACCGGGAACATCTCTTCCAAAGGCCTGTGAAACGCAGTTTCTTTGCAGGCCTGATCTGGCTGAAGTAGGACTTCTGCTCTGGGTGTGCTACTTTGCCCTAGAGCTGAAAGGCACAACGTGCAGGCTTCTTTCCAAAGGGCGAGTTGGGCCCCACAGCATCTTGCTTCCAGCTCTTTGGGAAGCTAAGAAACAACTCGCTCTGCACAGTGCTCTTACAGCCTACCGGGAACATCTCTTCCAAAGGCCTGTGAAAGGCAGTTTCTTTGCATGCCTGATCTGGCCGAAGTAGGACTTCTGCTCTGGGTGTGCTACTTTGCCCTAGAGCTGAAAGGCACAACGTGCAGGCTTCTTTCCAAAGGGCGAGTTGGGCCCCACAGCATCTTGCTTCCAGCCCTTTGGGAAGCTAAGAATCAACTCGCTCTGCACAGTGCTCTTACAGCCTACCGGGAACATCTCTTCCAAAGTACTGTGAAACGCAGTTTCTTTGCAGGCCTGATCTGGCAGAATTATGATTTCTGCTCTGGGTGTGCTACTTTGCCCTAGAGCTGAAAGGCACAACGTGCAGGCTTCTTTCCAAAGGGCGAGTTGGGCCACACAGCATCTTGCTTCCAGCTCTTTGGGAAGCTAAGAAACAACTCGCTCTGCACAGTGCTCTTACAGCCTACCGGGAACATCTCTTCCAAAGGCCTGTGAAACGCAGTTTCTTTGCATGCCTGATCTGGCTGAAGAAGGACTTCTGCTCTGGGTGTGCTACTTTGCCCTAGAGCTGAAAGGCACAAGGTGCAGGCTTCTTTCCAAAGGGCGAGTTGGGCCCCACAGCATCTTGCTTCCAGCTCTTTGGGAAGCTAAGAAACAACTCGCTCTGCACAGTGCTCTTACAGCCTACCGGGAACATCTCTTCCAAAGGCCTGTGAAACGCAGTTTCTTTGCAGGCCTGATCTGGCTGAAGTAGGGCTTCTGCTCTGGGTGTGCTACTTTGCCCTAGAGCTGAGAGGCACAACGTGCAGGCTTGTTTCCAAAGGGCGAGTTGGGCCCCACAGCATCTTGCTTCCAGCTCTTTGGGAAGCTAAGAAACAACTCGCTCTGCACAGTTCTCTTACAGCCTACCGGGAACATCTCTTCCAAAGGCCTGTGAAACGCAGTTTCTTTGCAGGTTTGATCTGGCTGAAGTAGGACTTCTGCTCTGGGTGTGCTACTTTGCCCCAGAGCTGAAAGGCACAACGTGCAGGCTTCTTTCCAAAGGGCGAGTTGGGCCCCACAGCATCTTGCTTCCAGCTCTTTGGGAAGCTAAGAAACAACTCGCTCTGCACAGTGCTCTTACAGTCTACCGGGAACATCTCTGCCAAAGGCCTGTGAAACACAGATTCTTTGCAGGCCTGACCTGGCTGTAGTAGGACTTCTGCTCTGGGAGTGCTACTTTGCCCTAGAGCTGAAAGGCACAACGTGCAGGCTTCTTTCCAAAGGGCGAGTTGGGCCCCACAGCATCTTGCTTCCAGCTCTTTGGGAAGCTAAGAAACAACTCGCTCTGCAGAGTGCTCTTACAGAGTACAGGGAACATCTCTTCCAAAGGCCTGTGAAATGCAATTTCTTTGCAGGCCTGATCTGGCTGAAGTAGGACTTCTGCTCTGGGTGTGCTACATTGCCCTAGAGCTGAAAGGCACAACGTGCAGGCTTCGTTCCAAAGGGCGAGTTGGGCCACACAGCATCTTGCTTCCAGCTATTTGGGATCTAAGAAACAACTCGCTCTGCACAGTGCTCTTACAGCCTACCAGGAGCATCTCTTCCAAAGACCTGTGAAACGCAGTTTCTTTGCAGGCCTGATCTGGCTGAAGTAGGACTTCTGCTCTGGGTGTGCTACTTTGCCCTAGAGCTGAAAGGCACAACGTGCAGGCTTTTTTCCAAAGGGCGAGTTGGGCCCCACAGCATCTTGCTTCCAGCTCTTTGGGAAGGTAAGTAACAACTCGCTCTGCACAGTGCTCTTACAGCCTACCGGGAACATCTCTTCCAAAGGCCTGTGAAACGCAGTTTCTTTGCATGCCTGATCTGGCTGAAGTAGGACTTCTGCTCTGGGTGTGCTACATTGCCGTAGAGCTGAAAGGCACAACGAGCAGGCTTTTTTCCAAAGGGCGAGTTGGGCCCCACAGCATCTTGCTTCCAGCTCTTTGGGAAGCTAAGAAACAACTCGCTCTGCACAGTGCTCTTACAGCCTACCGGGAACATCTCTTCCAAAGGCCTGTGAAACGCAGTTTCTTTGCAGGCCTGACCTGGCTGAAGTAGGACTTCTGCTCTGGGTGTGCTACTTTGCCCTAGAGCTGAAAGGCACAACGTGCAGGCTTCTTTCCAAAGGGCGAGTTGGGCCCCACAGCATCTTGCTTCCAGCTCTTTGGGAAGCTAAGAAACAACTCGCTCTGCACAGTGCTCTTACAGCCTACCGGGAACATCTCTTCCAAAGGCCTGTGAAACGCAGTTTCTTTGCAGGCCTGATCTGGCTGAAGTAGGACTTCTGCTCTGGGTGTGCTACATTGCCCTAGAGCTGAAAGGCACAACGTGCAGGCTTCTTTCCAAAGGGCGAGTTGGGCCCCACAGCATCGTGCTTCCAGATCTTTGGGAAGCTAAGAAACAACTCGCTCTGCTCAGTTCTATTACAGCCTACCGGGAACATCTCTGCCAAAGGCCTGTGAAACGCAGTTTCTTTGCAGGCCTGATCTGGCTGAAGTAGGACTTCTGCTCTGGGTTGCTACTTTGCCCTAGAGCTGAAAGGCACAACGTGCAGGCTTCTTTCCAAAGGGCGAGTTGGGCCCCACAGCATCTTGCTTCCAGCCCTTTGGGAAGCTACGAAACAACTCGCTCTTCACAGTGCTCTTACAGCCTACCGGGAACATCTCTTCCAAAGTACTGTGAAACGCAGTTTCTTTGCAGGCCTGATCTGGCTGAAGTTGGACTTTTGCTCTGGGTGTGCTACTTTGCCCTAGAGCTGAAAGGCACAACGTGCAGGCTTCTTTCCAAAGGGCGAGTTGGGCCCCACAGCATCTGGCTTCCAGCTCTTTGGGAAGCTAAGAAACAACTCGCTCTGCACAGTGCTCTTACAGCCTACCGGGAACATCTCTTCCAAAGGCCTGTGAAACGCAGTTTCTTTGCAGGCCTGATCTGGCTGAAGAAGGACTTCTGCTCTGGGTGTGCTACTTTGCCCTAGAGCTGAAAGGCACAAGGTGCAGGCTTCTTTCCAAAGGGCGAGTTGGGCCCCACAGCATCTTGCTTCCAGCTCTTTGGGAAGCTAAGAAACAACTCGATCTGCACAGTGCTCTTACAGCCTACCGGGAACATCTCTTCCAAAGGCCTGTGAAACGCAGTTTCTTTGCAGGCCTGATCTGGCTGAAGTAGGACTTCTGCTCTGGGTGTGCTACTTTGCCCTAGAGCTGAAAGGCACAACGTGCAGGCTTCTTTCCAAAGGGCGAGTTGGGCCCCACAGCATCTTGCTTCCAGCTCTTTGGGAAGCTAAGATACAACTCGCTCTGCACAGTGCTCTTACAGCCTACCGGGAACATCACTTCCAATGGCCTGTGAAATGCAGTTTCTTTGCAGGCCTGATCTGGCTGAAGTAGGACTTCTGCTCTGGGTGTGCTACTTTGCCCTAGAGCTGAAAGGCACAACGTGCAGGCTTCTTTCCAAAGGGCGAGTTGGGCCCCACAGCATCTTCCTTCCAGCTCTTTGGGAAGCTAAGAAACATCTCGCTCTGCACAGTGCTCTACAGCCTACCGGGAACATCTCTTCCAAAGGCCTGTGAAACGCAGATTCTTTGCAGGCCTGATCTGGATGAAGGAGGGCTTCTGCTCTGGGTGTGCTACTTTGCCCTAGAGCTGAGAGGCACAACGTGCAGGCTTGTTTCCAAAGGGCGAGTTGGGCCCCACAGCATCTTGCTTCCAGCTCTTTGGGAAGCTAAGAAACAACTCGCTCTGCACAGTTCTCTTACAGCCTACCGGGAACATCTCTTCCAAAGGCCTGTGAAACGCAGTTTCTTTGCAGGTCTGATCTGGCTGAAGTAGGACTTCTGCTCTGGGTGTGCTACTTTGCCCCAGAGCTGAAAGGCCCAACGTGCAGGCTTCTTTCCAAAGGGCGAGTTGGGCCCCACAGCATCTTGCTTCCAGCTCTTTGGGAAGCTAAGAAACAACTCGCTCTGCACAGTGCTCTTACAGCCTACCGATAACATCTCTGCCAAAGGCCTGTGAAACGCAGTTTCTTTGCAGGCCTGACCTGGCTGAAGTAGGACTTCTGCTCTGGGAGTGCTACTTTGCCCTAGAGCTGAAAGGCACAACGTGCAGGCTTCTTTCCAAAGGGCGAGTTGGGCCCCACAGCATCTTGCTTCCAGCTCTTTGGGAAGCTAAGAAACAACTCGCTCTGCACAGTGCTCTTACAGCCTACCGGGAACATCTCTTCCAAAGGCCTGTGAAACGCAGTTTCTTTGCAGGCCTGATCTGGCTGAAGTAGGACTTCTGCTCTGGGTGTGCTACATTGCCCTAGAGCTGAAAGGCACAACGTGCAGGCTTCTTTCCAAAGGGCGAGTTGGGCCCCACAGCATCGTGCTTCCAGATCTTTGGGAAGCTAAGAAACAACTCGCTCTGCACAGTTCTATTACAGCCTACCGGGAACATCTCTTCCAAAGGCCTGTGAAACGCAGTTTCTTTGCAGGCCTGATCTGGCTGAAGTAGGACTTCTGCTCTGGGTGTGCTACTTTGCCCTAGAGCTGAAAGGCACAACGTGCAGGCTTCTTTCCAAAGGGCGAGTTGGGCCCCACAGCATCTTGCTTCCAGCCCTTTGGGAAGCTAAGAAACAACTCGCTCTGCACAGTGCTCTTACAGCCTACCGGGAACATCTCTTCCAAAGTACTGTGAAACGCAGTTTCTTTGCAGGCCTGATCTGGCAGAATTATGATTTCTGCTCTGGGTGTGCTACTTTGCCCTAGAGCTGAAAGGCACAACGTGCAGGCTTCTTTCCAAAGGGCGAGTTGGGCCCCACAGCATCTGGCTTCCAGCTCTTTGGGAAGCTAAGAAAGAACTCGCTCTGCACAGTGCTCTTACAGCCTACCGGGAACATCTCTTCCAAAGGCCTGTGAAACGCAGTTTCTTTGCAGGCCTGATCTGGCTGAAGAAGGACTTCTGCTCTGGGTGTGCTACTTTGCCCTAGAGCTGAAAGGCACAAGGTGCAGGCTTCTTTCCAAAGGGCGAGTTGGGCCCCACAGCATCTTGCTTCCAGCTCTTTGGGAAGCTAAGAAACAACTCGCTCTGCACAGTGCTCTTACAGCCTACCGGGAACATCTCTTCCAAAGGCCTGTGAAACGCAGTTTCTTTGCAGGTCTGATCTGGCTGAAGTAGGACTTCTGCTCTGGGTGTGCTACTTTGCCCTAGAGCTGAAAGGCACAACGTGCAGGCTTCTTTCCAAAGGGCGAGTTGGGCCCCACAGCATCGTGCTTCCAGATCTTTGGGAAGCTAAGAAACAACTCGCTCTGCACAGTTCTCTTACAGCCTACCGGGAACATCTCTTCCAAAGGCCTGTGAAACGCAGGTTCTTTGCAGGTCTGATCTGGCTGAAGTACGACTTCTGCTCTGGGTGTGCTACTTTGCCCCAGAGCTGAAAGGCACAACGTGCAGGCTTCTTTCCAAAGGGCGAGTTGGGCCCCACAGCATCTTGCTTCCAGCTCTTTGGGAAGCTAAGAAACAACTCGCTCTGCACAGTTCTCTTACAGGCTACCGGGAACATCTCTGCCAAAGGCCTGTGAAACGCAGTTTCTCTGCAGGCCTGATCTGGCTGAAGTAGGACTTCTGCTCTGGGAGTGCTACTTTGCCCCAGAGCTGAAAGGCACAACGTGCAGGCTTCTTTCCAAAGGGCGAGTTGGGCCCCACAGCATCTTGCTTCCAGCTCTTTGGGAAGCTAAGAAACAGCTCGCTCTGCACAGTGCTCTTACAGCCAACCGGGAGCATCTCTTCCAAAGGCCTGTGAAACGCAGTTTCTTTGCAGGCCTGATCTGGCTGAAGTAGGACTTCTGCTCTGGGTGTGCTACATTGCCCTAGGTCTGAAAGGCCCAACGTGCAGGCTTCTTTCCAAAGGGCGAGTTGGGCCCCACAGCATCTTGCTTCCAGCTCTTTGGGAAGCTAAGAAACAACTCGCTCTGCACAGTGCTCTTACAGCATACCGGGAATATCTCTTCCAAAGGCCTGTGAAACGCAGTTTCTTTGCAGGCCTGATCTGGCTGAAGTAGGACTTCTGCTCTGGGTGTGCTACTTTGCCCTAGAGCTGAAAGGCACAACGTGCAGGCTTCTTTCCAAAGGGCGAGTTGGGCCCCACAGCATCTTGCTTCCAGCTCTTTGGGAAGCTAAGAAACAACTCGCTCTGCACAGTGCTCTTACAGAGTACAGGGAACATCTCTTCCAAAGGCCTGTGAAATGCAATTTCTTTGCAGGCCTGATCGGGCTGAAGTAGGACTTCTGCTCTGGGTGTGCTACTTTGCCCTAGAGCTGAAAGGCACAACGTACAGGCTTCTTTCCAAAGGGCGAGGTGGGCCCCACAGCATCTTGCTTCCAGCTCTTTGGGAAGCTAAGATACAACTCGCTCTGCACAGTGCTCTTACAGCCTAGTGGGAACATCTCTTCCAAAGGCCTGTGAAACGCAGTTTCTTTGCAGGCCTGATCTGGCTGAAGTAGGGCTTCTGCTCTGGGTGTGCTACTTTGCCCTAGAGCTGAAAGGCACAATGTGCAGGCTTCTTTCCAAAGGGCGAGTTGGGCCCCACAGCATCTTGCTTCCAGCTCTTTGGGAAGCTAAGAAACAACTCGCTCTGCACAGTGCTCTTACAGCCTACCGGGAACATCTCTTCCAAAGGCCTGTGAAACGCAGTTTCTTTGCAGGCCTGATCTGGCTGAAGTAGGACTTCTGCTCTGGGTGTGCTACTTTGCCCTAGAGCTGAAAGGCACAACGTGCAGGCTTCTTTCCAAAGGGCGAGTTGGGCCCCACAGCATCTTGCTTCCAGCTCTTTGGGATCTAAGAAACAACTCGCTCTGCACAGTGCTATTACAGCTTACCGGGAACATCTCTTCCAAAGTCCTGTGAAACGCAGTTTCTTTGCAGGCCTGATCTGTCTGAAGTAGGACTTCTGCTCTGGGTGTGCTACTTTGCCCTAGAGCTGAAAGGCACAACGTGCAGGCTTCTTTCCAAAGGGCGAGTTGGGCCCTACAGCATCCTGCTTCCAGCTCTGTGAGAAGCTAAGAAACAACTCGCTCTGCACAGTGCTCTTACAGCCTACCGGGAACAACTCTTCCAAAGGCCTGTGAAACGCAGTTTCTTTGCAGGCCTGATCTGGCTGAAGTAGGACTTCTGCTCTGGGTGTGCTACATTGCCCTAGAGCTGAAAGGCACAACGTGCAGGCTTCTTTCCAAAGGGCGAGTTGGGCCCCACAGCATCGTGCTTCCAGATCTTTGGGAAGCTAAGAAACAACTCGCTCTGCACAGTTCTATTACAGCCTACCGGGAACATCTCTGCCAAAGGCCTGTGAAACGCAGTTTCTTTGCAGGCCTGATCTGGCTGAAGTAGGACTTTTGCTCTGGGTGTGCTACTTTGCCCTAGAGCTGAAAGGCACAACGTGCAGGCTTCTTTCCAAAGGGCGAGTTGGGCCCCACAGCATCTTGCTTCCAGCCCTTTGGGAAGCTAAGAAACAACTCGCTCTGCACAGTGCTCTTACAGCCTACCGGGAACATCTCTTCCAAAGTACTGTGAAACGCAGTTTCTTTGCAGGCCTGATCTGGCAGAATTATGATTTCTGCTCTGGGTGTGCTACTTTGCCCTAGAGCTGAAAGGCACAACGTGCAGGCTTCTTTCCAAAGGGCGAGTTGGGCCCCACAGCATCTTGCTTCCAGCTCTTTGGGAAGCTAAGAAACAACTCGCTCTGCACAGTGCTCTTACAGCCTACCGGGAACATCTCTTCCAAAGGCCTGTGAAACGCAGTTTCTTTGCAGGCCTGATCTGGCTGAAGAAGGACTTCTGCTCTGGGTGTGCTACTTTGCCCTAGAGCTGAAAGGCACAAGGTGCAGGCTTCTTTCCAAAGGGCGAGTTGGGCCCCACAGCATCTTGCTTCCAGCTCTTTGGGAAGCTAAGAAACAACTCGCTCTGCACAGTGCTCTTACAGCCTACCGGGAACATCTCTTCCAAAGGCCTGTGAAACGCAGTTTCTTTGCAGGCCTGATCTGGCTGAAGTAGGACTTCTGCTCTGGGTGTGCTACTTTGCCCTAGAGCTGAAAGGCACAACGTGCAGGCTTCTTTCCAAAGGGCGAGTTGGGCCCCACAGCATCTTCCTTCCAGCTCTTTGGGAAGCTAAGAAACATCTCGCTCTGCACAGTGCTCTTACAGCCTACCGGGAACATCTCTTCCAAAGGCCTGTGAAACGCAGATTCTTTGCAGGCCTGATCTGGATGAAGTAGGGCTTCTGCTCTGGGTGTGCTACTTTGCCCTAGAGCTGAGAGGCACAACGTGCAGGCTTGTTTCCAAAGGGCGAGTTGGGCCCCACAGCATCTTGCTTCCAGCTCTTTGGGAAGCTAAGAAACAACTCGCTCTGCACAGTTCTCTTACAGCCTACCGGGAACATCTCTTCCAAAGGCCTGTGAAACGCAGTTTCTTTGCAGGTCTGATCTGGCTGAAGTACGACTTCTGCTCTGGGTGTGCTACTTTGCCCCAGAGCTGAAAGGCACAACGTGCAGGCTTCTTTCCAAAGGGCGAGTTGGGCCCCACAGCATCTTGCTTCCAGCCCTTTGGGAAGCTAAGAAACAACTCGCTCTGCACAGTGCTCTTACAGCCTACCGGGAACATCTCTTCCAAAGTACTGTGAAACGCAGTTTCTTTGCAGGCCTGATCTGGCAGAATTATGATTTCTGCTCTGGGTGTGCTACTTTGCCCTAGAGCTGAAAGGCACAACGTGCAGGCTTCTTTCCAAAGGGCGAGTTGGGCCCCACAGCATCTTGCTTCCAGCTCTTTGGGAAGCTAAGAAACAACTCGCTCTGCACAGTGCTCTTACAGCCTACCGGGAACATCTCTTCCAAAGGCCTGTGAAACGCAGTTTCTTTGCAGGCCTGATCTGGCTGAAGAAGGACTTCTGCTCTGGGTGTGCTACTTTGCCCTAGAGCTGAAAGGCACAAGGTGCAGGCTTCTTTCCAAAGGGCGAGTTGGGCCCCACAGCATCTTGCTTCCAGCTCTTTGGGAAGCTAAGAAACAACTCGCTCTGCACAGTGCTCTTACAGCCTACCGGGAACATCTCTTCCAAAGGCCTGTGAAACGCAGTTTCTTTGCAGGCCTGATCTGGCTGAAGTAGGACTTCTGCTCTGGGTGTGCTACTTTGCCCTAGAGCTGAAAGGCACAACGTGCAGGCTTCTTTCCAAAGGGCGAGTTGGGCCCCACAGCATCTTCCTTCCTGCTCTTTGGGAAGCTAAGAAACATCTCGCTCTGCACAGTGCTCTTACAGCCTACCGGGAACATCTCTTCCAAAGGCCTGTGAAACGCAGATTCTTTGCAGGCCTGATCTGGATGAAGTAGGGCTTCTGCTCTGGGTGTGCTACTTTGCCCTAGAGCTGAGAGGCACAACGTGCAGGCTTCTTTCCAAAGGGCGAGTTGGGCCCCACAGCATCTTGCTTCCAGCTCTTTGGGAAGCTAAGAAACAACTCGCTCTGCACAGTGCTCTTACAGCCTACCGGGAACATCTCTTCCAAAGGCCTGTGAAACGCAGTTTCTTTGCAGGCCTGATCTGGCTGAAGTAGGACTTCTGCTCTGGGGGTTCTACTTTGCCCTAGAGCTGAAAGGCACAACGTGCAGGCTTCTTTCCAAAGGGAGAGTTGGGCCCCACAGCATCTTGCTTCCAGCTCTTTGGGAAGCTAAGAAACAACTCGCTCTGCACAGTGCTCTTACAGCCTACCGGGAGCATCTCTTCCAAAGGCCTGTGAAACGCAGATTCTTTGCAGGCCTGATCTGGCTGAAGTAGTACTTCTGCTCTGGGTGTGCTACATTGCCCTAGGTCTGAAAGGCCCAACGTGCAGGCTTCTTTCCAAAGGGCGAGTTGGGCCCCACAGCATCTTGCTTCCAGCTATTTGGGATCTAAGAAACAACTCGCTCTGCACAGTGCTCTTACAGCCTACCAGGAGCATCTCTTCCAAAGACCTGTGAAACGCAGTTTCTTTGCAGGCCTGATCTGGCTGAAGTAGGACTTCTGCTCTGGGTGTGCTACTTTGCCCTAGAGCTAAAAGGCACAACGTGCAGGCTTCTTTCCAAAGGGCGAGTTGTGCCCTACAGCATCTTGCTTCCAGCTCTTTGGGAAGCTACGAAACAACTTGCTCTGCACAGTGCTCTTACAGCCTACCGGGAACATCTCTTCCAAAGGCCTGTGAAACGCAGTTTCTTTGCAGGCCTGATCTGGCTGAAGTAGGACTTCTGCTCTGGGTGTGCTACTTTGCCCTAGATCTGAAAGGCACAACGTGCAGGCTTCTTTCCAAAGGGCGAGTTGGGCCCCACAGCATCTTGCTTCCAGCTCTTTGGGAAGCTAAGAAACAACTCGCTCTGCACAGTGCTCTTACAGCCTACCGGGAACATCTCTTCCAAAGGCCTGTGAAACGCAGTTTCTTTGCATGCCTGATCTGGCTGAAGTAGGACTTCTGCTCTGGGTGTGCTACATTGCCGTAGAGCTGAAAGGCAAAACGAGCAGGCTTTTTTCCAAAGGGCGAGTTGGGCCCCACAGCATCTTGCTTCCAGCTCTTTGGGAAGCTAAGAAACAACTCGCTCTGCACAGTGCTCTTACAGCCTACCGGGAACATCTCTTCCAAAGTCCTGTGAAACGCAGTTTCTTTGCAGGCCTGATCTGGCTGAAGTAGGACTTCTGCTCTTGGTGTGCTACTTTGCCCTAGAGCTGAAAGGCACAACGTGCAGGCTTCTTTCCAAAGGGCGAGTTGGGCCCCACAGCATCTTGCTTCCAGCTCTTTGGGAAGCTAAGAAACAACTCGCTCTGCACAGTGCTCTTATAGCCTACCGGGAACATCTCTTCCAAAGGCCTGTGAAACGCAGTTTCTTTGCAGGCCTGATCCGGCTGAAGTAGGACTTCTGCTCTGGGTGTGCTACTTTGCCCTAGAGCTGAAAGGCACAACGTGCAGGCTTCTTTCCAAAGGGCGAGTTGGGCCCCACAGCATCTTGCTTCCAGCTCTTTGGGATCTAAGAAACAACTCGCTCTGCACAGTGCTATTACAGATTACCGGGAACATCTCTTCCAAAGTCCTGTGAAACGCAGTTTCTTTGCAGGCCTGATCTGTCTGAAGTAGGACTTCTGCTCTGGGTGTGCTACTTTGCCCTAGAGCTGAAAGGCACAACGTGCAGGCTTCTTTCCAAAGGGCGAGTTGGGCCCTACAGCAACCTGCTTCCAGCTCTGTGAGAGGCTAAGAAACAACTCGCTCTGCACAGTGCTCTTACAGCCTACCGGGAACATCTCTTCCAAAGGCCTGTGAAACGCAGTTTCTTTGCAGGCCTGATCTGGCTGAAGTAGGACTTCTGCTCTGGGTGTGCTACATTGCCCTAGAGCTGAAAGGCACAACGTGCAGGCTTCTTTCCAAAGGGCGAGTTGGGCCCCACAGCATCGTGCTTCCAGATCTTTGGGAAGCTAAGAAACAACTCGCTCTGCACAGTTCTATTACAGCCTACCGGGAACATCTCTGCCAAAGGCCTGTGAAACGCAGTTTCTTTGCAGGCCTGATCTGGCTGAAGTAGGACTTCTGCTCTGGGTGTGCTACTTTGCCCTAGAGCTGAAAGGCACAACGTGCAGGCTTCTTTCCAAAGGGCGAGTTGGGCCCCACAGCATCTTGCCTCCAGCCCTTTGGGAAGCTAAGAAACAACTCGCTCTGCACAGTGCTCTTACAGCCTACCGGGAACATCTCTTCCAAAGTACTGTGAAACGCAGTTTCTTTGCAGGCCTGATCTGGCAGAATTATGATTTCTGCTCTGGGTGTGCTACTTTGCCCTAGAGCTGAAAGGCACAACGTGCAGGCTTCTTTCCAAAGGGCGAGTTGGGCCCCACAGCATCTTGCTTCCAGCTCTTTGGGAAGCTAAGAAACAACTCGCTCTGCACAGTGCTCTTACAGCCTACCGGGAACATCTCTTCCAAAGGCCTGTGAAACGCAGTTTCTTTGCAGGCCTGATCTGGCTGAAGAAGGACTTCTGCTCTGGGTGTGCTACTTTGCCCTAGAGCTGAAAGGCACAACGTGCAGGCTTCTTTCCAAAGGGCGAGTTGGGCCCCACAGCATCTTGCTTCCAGCTCTTTGGGAAGCTAAGAAACAACTCGCTCTGCACAGTGCTCTTACAGCCTACCGGGAACATCTCTTCCAAAGGCCTGTGAAACGCAGTTTCTTTGCAGGCCTGATCTGGCTGAAGTAGGACTTCTGCTCTGGGTGTGCTACTTTGCCCTAGAGCTGAAAGGCACAACGTGCAGGCTTCTTTCCAAAGGGCGAGTTGGGCCCCACAGCATCTTGCTTCCAGCTCTTTGGGAAGCTAAGATACAACTCGCTCTGCACAGTGCTCTTACAGCCTACCGGAAACATCACTTCCAATGGCCTGTGAAATGCAGTTTCTTTGCAGGCCTGATCTGGCTGAAGTAGGACTTCTGCTCTGGGTGTGCTACTTTGCCCTAGAGCGGAAAGGCACAACGTGCAGGCTTCTTTCCAAAGGGCGAGTTGTGCCCCACAGCATCTTCCTTCCAGCTCTTTGGGAAGCTAAGAAACATCTCGCTCTGCACAGTGCTCTTACAGCCTACCGGGAACATCTCTTCCAAAGGCCTGTGAAACGCAGATTCTTTGCAGGCCTGATCTGGATGAAGTAGGGCTTCTGCTCTGGGTGTGCTACTTTGCCCTAGAGCTGAGAGGCACAACGTGCAGGCTTGTTTCCAAAGGGTGAGTTGGGCCCCACAGCATCTTGCTTCCAGCTCTTTGGGAAGCTAAGAAACAACTCGCTCTGCACAGTTCTCTTACAGCCTACCGGGAACATCTCTTCCAAAGGCCTGTGAAACGCAGTTTCTTTGCAGGTCTGATCTGGCTGAAGTACGACTTCTGCTCTGGGTGTGCTACATTGCCCCAGAGCTGAAAGGCACAACGTGCAGGCTTCTTTCCAAAGGGCGAGTTGGGCCCCACAGCATCTTGCTTCCAGCTCTTTGGGAAGCTAAGAAACAACTCGCTCTGCACAGTGCTCTTACAGCCTACCGGGAACATCTCTGCCAAAGGCCTGTGAAACGCAGTTTCTTTGCAGGCCTGACCTGGCTGAAGTAGGACTTCTGCTCTGGGAGTGCTACTTTGCCCTAGAGCTGAAAGGCACAACGTGCAGGCTTCTTTCCAAAGGGCGAGTTGGGCCCCACAGCATCTTGCTTCCAGCTCTTTGGGAAGCTAAGAAACAACTCGCTCTGCACAGTGCTCTTACAGCCTACCGGGAACATCTCTTCCAAAGGCCTGTGAAACGCAGTTTCTTTGCAGGCCTGATCTGGCTGAAGTAGGACTTCTGCTCTGGGTGTGCTACATTGCCCTAGAGCTGAAAGGCACAACGTGCAGGCTTCTTTCCAAAGGGCGAGTTGGGCCCCACAGCATCTTGCTTCCAGCTCTTTGGGAAGCTAAGAAACAACTCGCTCTGCACAGTGCTCTTACAGCCTACCGGGAACATCTCTTCCAAAGGCCTGTGAAACGCAGTTTCTTTGCAGGCCTGATCTGGCTGAAGTAGGACTTCTGCTCTGGGGGTTCTACTTTGCCCTAGAGCTGAAAGGCACAACGTGCAGGCTTCTTTCCAAAGGGAGAGTTGGGCCCCACAGCATCTTGCTTCCAGCTCTTTGGGAAGCTAAGAAACAACTCGCTCTGCACAGTGCTCTTACAGCCTACCAGGAACATCTCTTCCAAAGGCCTGTGAAACACAGTTTCTTTGCAGGCCTGATCTGGCTGAAGTAGGACTTCTGCTCTGGGTGTGCTACATTGCCCTAGAGCTGAAAGGCACAACGTGCAGGCTTCTTTCCAAAGGGCGAGTTGGGCCCCACAGCATCTTGCTTCCAGCTCTTTGGGAAGCTAAGAAACAACTCGCTCTGCACAGTGCTCTTATAGCCTACCGGGAACATCTCTTCCAAAGGCCTGTGAAACGCAGTTTCTTTGCAGGCCTGATCTGGCTGAAGTAGGACTTCTGCTCTGGGTGTGCTACTTTGCCCTAGAGCTGAAAGGCACAACGTGCAGGCTTCTTTCCAAAGGGCGAGTTGGGCCCCACAGCATCTTGCTTCCAGCTCTTTGGGAAGCTAAGATACAACTCGCTCTGCACAGTGCTCTTACAGCCTACCGGAAACATCACTTCCAATGGCCTGTGAAATGCAGTTTCTTTGCAGGCCTGATCTGGCTGAAGTAGGACTTCTGCTCTGGGTGTGCTACTTTGCCCTAGAGCTGAAAGGCACAACGTGCAGGCTTCTTTCCAAAGGGCGAGTTGGGCCCCACAGCATCTTCCTTCCAGCTCTTTGGGAAGCTAAGAAACATCTCGCTCTGCACAGTGCTCTTACAGCCTACCGGGAACATCTCTTCCAAAGGCCTGTGAACCGCAGATTCTTTGCAGGCCTGATCTGGATGAAGTAGGGCTTCTGCTCTGGGTGTGCTACTTTGCCCTAGAGCTGAGAGGCACAACGTGCAGGCTTGTTTCCAAAGGGTGAGTTGGGCCCCACAGCATCTTGCTTCCAGCTCTTTGGGAAGCTAAGAAACAACTCGCTCTGCACAGTTCTCTTACAGCCTACCGGGAACATCTCTTCCAAAGGCCTGTGAAACGCAGTTTCTTTGCAGGTCTGATCTGGCTGAAGAACGACTTCTGCTCTGGGTGTGCTACATTGCCCCAGAGCTGAAAGGCACAACGTGCAGGCTTCTTTCCAAAGGGCGAGTTGGGCCCCACAGCATCTTGCTTCCAGCTCTTTGGGAAGCTAAGAAACAACTCGCTCTGCACAGTGCTCTTACAGCCTACCGGGAACATCTCTGCCAAAGGCCTGTGAAACGCAGTTTCTTTGCAGGCCTGACCTGGCTGAAGTAGGACTTCTGCTCTGGGAGTGCTACTTTGCCCTAGAGCTGAAAGGCACAACGTGCAGGCTTCTTTCCAAAGGGCGAGTTGGGCCCCACAGCATCTTGCTTCCAGCTCTTTGGGAAGCTAAGAAACAACTCGCTCTGCACAGTGCTCTTACAGCCTACCGGGAACATCTCTTCCAAAGGCCTGTGAAACGCAGTTTCTTTGCAGGCCTGATCTGGCTGAAGTAGGACTTCTGCTCTGGGTGTGCTACATTGCCCTAGAGCTGAAAGGCACAACGTGCAGGCTTCTTTCCAAAGGGCGAGTTGGGCCCCACAGCATCTTGCTTCCAGCTCTTTGGGAAGCTAAGAAACAACTCGCTCTGCACAGTGCTCTTACAGCCTACCGGGAACATCTCTTCCAAAGGCCTGTGAAACGCAGTTTCTTTGCAGGCCTGATCTGGCTGAAGTAGGACTTCTGCTCTGGGTGTTCTACTTTGCCCTAGAGCTGAAAGGCACAACGTGCAGGCTTCTTTCCAAAGGGAGAGTTGGGCCCCACAGCATCTTGCTTCCAGCTCTTTGGGAACCTAAGAAACAACTCGCTCTGCACAGTGCTCTTACAGCCTACCAGGAACATCTCTTCCAAAGGCCTGTGAAACACAGTTTCTTTGCAGGCCTGATCTGGCTGAAGTAGGACTTCTGCTCTGGGTGTGCTACATTGCCCTAGAGCTGAAAGGCACAACGTGCAGGCTTCTTTCCAAAGGGTGAGTTGGGCCCCACAGCATCTTGCTTCCAGCTCTTTGGGAAGCTAAGAAACAACTCGCTCTGCACAGTGTTCTTACAGCCTACCGGGAGCATCTCTTCCAAAGGCCTGTGAAACGCAGTTTCTTTTCAGGCCTGATCTGGCTGAAGTAGGACTTCTGCTCTGGGTGTGCTACATTGCCCTAGGTCTGAAAGGCCCAACGTGCAGGCTTCTTTCCAAAGGGCGAGTTGGGCCCCACATCATCTTGCTTCCAGCTCTTTGGGAAGCTAAGAAACAACTCGCTCTGCACAGTGCTCTTACAGCATACCGGGAATATCTCTTCCAAAGGCCTGTGAAACGCAGTTTCTTTGCAGGCCTGATCTGGCTGAAGTAGGACTTCTGCTCTGGGTGTGCTACTTTGCCCTAGAGCTGAAAGGCACAACGTGCAGGCTTCTTTCCAAAGGGCGAGTTGGGCCCCACAGCATCTTGCTTCCAGCTCTTTGGGAAGCTAAGAAACAACTCGCTCTGCAGAGTGCTCTTACAGAGTACAGGCAACATCTCTTCCAAAGGCCTGTGAAATACAATTTCTTTGCAGGCCTGATCTGGCTGAAGTAGGACTTCTGCTCTGGGTGTGCTACATTGCCCTAGAGCTGAAAGGCACAACGTGCAGGCTTCTTTCCAAAGGGCGAGTTGGGCCCCACAGCATCTTGCTTCCAGCTCTTTGGGAAGCTACGAAACAACTTGCTCTGCACAGTGCTCTTACAGCCTACCGGGAACATCTCTTCCAAAGGCCTGTGAAACGCAGTTTCTTTGCAGGCCTGATCTGGCTGAAGTAGGACTTCTGCTCTGGGTGTGCTACTTTGCCCTAGAGCTGAAAGGCACAACGTGCAGGCTTCTTTCCAAAGGGCGAGTTGGGCCCCACAGCATCTTGCTTCCAGCTCTTTGGGAAGCTAAGAAACAACTCGCTCTGCACAGTGCTCTTACAGCCTACCGGGAACATCTCTTCCAAAGGCCTGCGAAACGCAGTTTCTTTGCATGCCTGATCTGGCTGAAGTAGGACTTCTGCTCTGGGTGTGCTACATTGCCGTAGAGCTGAAAGGCACAACGAGCAGGCTTTTTTCCAAAGGGCGAGTTGGGCCCCACAGCATCTTGCTTCCAGCTCTTTGGGAAGCTAAGAAACAACTCGCTCTGCACAGTGCTCTTACAGCCTACCGGGAACATCTCTTCCAAAGGCCTGTGAAACGCAGTTTCTTTGCAGGCCTGATCTGGCTGAAGTAGGACTTCTGCTCTGGGTGTGCTACTTTGCCCTAGAGCTGAAAGGCACAACGTGCAGGCTTCTTTCCAAAGGGCGAGTTGGGCCCCACAGCATCTTGCTTCCAGCTCTTTGGGAAGCTAAGAAACAACTCGCTCTGCAGAGTGCTCTTACAGAGTACAGGGAACATCTCTTCGAAAGGCCTGTGAAATGCAATTTCTTTTCAGGCCTGATCTGGCTGAAGTAGGACTTCTGCTCTGGGTGTGCTACATTGTCCTAGAGCTGAAAGGCACAACGTCCAGGCTTCTTTCCAAACGGCGAGTTGGGCCACACAGCATCTTGCTTCCAGCTATTTGGGATCTAAGAAACAACTCGCTCTGCACAGTGCTCTTACAGCCTACCGGGAGCATCTCTTCCAAAGGCCTGTGAAACGCAGTTTCTTTGCAGGCCTGATCTGGCTGAAGTAGGACTTCTGCTCTGGGTGTGCTACTTTGCCCTAGACCTGAAAGGCACAACGTGCAGGCTTCTTTCCAAAGGGCGAGTTGGGCCCCACAGCATCTTGCTTCCAGCCCTTTGGGAAGCTAAGAAACAACTCGCTCTGCACAGTGCTCTTACAGCCTACCGGGAACATCTCTTCCAAAGGCCTGTGAAACGCAGTTTCTTTGCAGGCCTGATCTGGCTGAAGTAGGACTTCTGCTCTGGGTGTGCTACTTTGCCCTAGAGCTGAAAGGCACAACGTGCAGGCTTCTTTCCAAAGGGCGAATTGGGCCCCACAGCATCTTGCTTCCAGCTCTTTGGGATCTAAGAAACAACTCGCTCTGCACAGTGCTCTTACAGCTTACCGGGAACATCTCTTCCAAAGGCCTGTGAATCGCAGTTTCTTTGCAGGCCTGATATGGCTGAAGTAGGACTTCTGCTCTGGGTGTGCTACTTTGCCCTAGAGCTGAAAGGCCCAAAGTGAGGGTTCTTTCCAAAGGGCGAGTTGGGCCCCACAGCATCCTGCTTCCAGCTCTTTGGGAAGCTAAGAAACAACTCGCTCTGCACAGTGCTCTTACAGCCTACCGGGAACATCTCTTCCAAAGGCCTGTGAAACGCAGTTTCTTTGCAGGCCTGATCTGGCTGAAGTAGGACTTCTGCTCTGGGTGTGCGACTTTCCCCTAGAGCTGAAAGGCACAACGTGCAGGCTTCTTTCCAAAGGGCGAGTTGGGCCCCACAGCATCGTGCTTCCAGCTCTTTGGGAAGCTAAGAAACAACTCGCTCTGCACAGTTCTCTTACAGCCTACCGGGAACATCTTTTCCAAAGGCCTGTGAAACGCAGTTTCTTTGCAGGCCTGATGTGGCTGAAGTAGGACTTCTGCTCTGGGTGTGCTACTTTGCCCTAGAGCTGAAAGGCACAACGTGCAGGCTTCTTTCCAAAGGGCGAGTTGGGCCCCACAGCATCTTGCTTCCAGCTCTTTGGGAAGCTAAGAAACAACTCGATCTGCACAGTGCTCTTACAGCCTACCGGTAACATCTCTTCCAAAGGCCTGTGAAACGCAGTTTCTTTGCAGGCCTGATCTGGCTGGAGTAGGACTTCTGCTCTGGGTGTGCTACTTTGCCCTAGAGCTGAAAGGCACAACGTGCAGGCTTCTTTCCAAAGGGCGAGTTGGGCCCCACAGCATCTTGCTTCCAGCTCTTTGGGAAGCTAAGAATCAACTCGCTCTGCACAGTGCTCTTACAGCCTACCACGAACATCTCTTCCAAAGGCCTGTGAAACACAGTTTCTTTGCACGCCTGATCTGGCTGAAGTAGGACTTCTGCTCTGGGTGTGCTACATTGCCCTAGAGCTGAAATTCACAACGTGCAGGTTTCTTTCCAAAGGGCGAGTTGGGCCTCACAGCATCTTGCTTCCAGATCTTGGGAAGCTAATAAACAACTCGCTCTGCACAGTGCTCTTACAGCCTAGTGGGAACATCTCTTCCAAACGCCTGTGAAGCGCAGTTTCTTTGCAGGCCTGATCTGGCCGAAGTAGGACTTCTGCTCTGGGTGTGCTACTTTGCCCTAGAGCTGAAAGACACAACGTGCAGGCTTCTTTCCAAAGGGCGAGTTGGGCCCCACAGCATCTTGCTTCCAGCTCTTTGGGAAGCTAAGTAACAACTCGCTCTGCACAGTGCTCTTACAGCCTACCGGGAACATCTCTTCCAAAGGCCTGTGAAACGCAGTTTCTTTGCAGGCCTGATCTGGCTGAAGTAGGACTTCTGCTCTGGGTGTGCTACTTTGCCCTAGAGCTGAAAGGCACAACGTGCAGGCTTCTTTCCAAAGGGCGAGTTGGGCCCCACAGCATCTTGCTTCCAGCTCTTTGGGAAGCTAAGAAACAACTCGCTCTGCACAGTGCTCTTACAGCCTACCAGGAACATCTCTTCCAAAGGCCTGTGAAACACAGTTTCTTTGCACGCCTGATCTGGCTGAAGTAGGACTTCTGCTCTGGGTGTGCTACATTGCCCTAGAGCTGAAATTCACAACGTGCAGGTTTCTTTCCAAAGGGCGAGTTGGGCCTCACAGCATCTTGCTTCCAGCTCTTGGGAAGCTAATAAACAACTCGCTCTGCACAGTGCTCTTACAGCCTAGTGGGAACATCTCTTCCAAAGGCCATTGAAGCGCAGTTTCTTTGCAGGCCTGATCTGGCCGAAGTAGGACTTCTGCTCTGGGTGTGCTACTTTGCCCTAGAGCTGAAAGACACAACGTGCAGGCTTCTTTCCAAAGGGCGAGTTGGGCCCCACAGCATCTTGCTTCCAGCTCTTTGGGAAGCTAAGATACAACTCGCTCTGCACAGTGCTCTTACAGCCTACCGGGAACATCACTTCCAATGGCCTGTGAAATGCAGTTTCTTTGCAGGCCTGATCTGGCTGAAGTAGGACTTCTGCTCTGGGTGTGCTACTTTGCCCTAGAGCTGAAAGGCACAACGTGCAGGCTTCTTTCCAAAGGGCGAGTTGGGCCCCACAGCATCTTCCTTCCAGCTCTTTGGGAAGCTAAGAAACATCTCGCTCTGCACAGTGCTCTTACAGCCTACCGGGAACATCTCTTCCAAAGGCCTGTGAAACGCAGATTCTTTGCAGGCCTGACCTGGCTGAAGTAGGACTTCTGCTCTGGGAGTGCTACTTTGCCCTAGAGCTGAAAGGCACAACGTGCAGGATTCTTTCCAAAGGGCGAGTTGGGCCCCACAGCATCTTGCTTCCAGCTCTTTGGGAAGCTAAGAAACAACTCGCTCTGCACAGTGCTCTTACAGCCTACCGGGAACATCTCTTCCAAAGGCCTGTGAAACGCAGTTTCTTTGCAGGCCTGATCTGGCTGAAGTAGGACTTCTGCTCTGGGTGTGCTACATTGCCCTAGAGCTGAAAGGCACAACGTGCAGGCTTCTTTCCAAAGGGCGAGTTGGGCCCCACAGCATCTTGCTTCCAGCTCTTTGGGAAGCTAAGAAACAACTCGCTCTGCACAGTGCTCTTACAGCCTACCGGGAACATCTCTTCCAAAGGCCTGTGAAACGCAGTTTCTTTGCAGGCCTGATCTGGCTGAAGTAGGACTTCTGCTCTGGGTGTTCTACTTTGCCCTAGAGCTGAAAGGCACAACGTGCAGGCTTCTTTCCAAAGGGAGAGTTGGGCCCCACAGCATCTTGCTTCCAGCTCTTTGGGAACCTAAGAAACAACTCGCTCTGCACAGTGCTCTTACAGCCTACCAGGAACATCTCTTCCAAAGGCCTGTGAAACACAGTTTCTTTGCAGGCCTGATCTGGCTGAAGTAGGACTTCTGCTCTGGGTGTGCTACATTGCCCTAGAGCTGAAAGGCACAACGTGCAGGCTTCTTTCCAAAGGGTGAGTTGGGCCCCACAGCATCTTGCTTCCAGCTCTTTGGGAAGCTAAGAAACAACTCGCTCTGCACAGTGCTCTTACAGCCTACCGGGAGAATCTCTTCCAAAGGCCTGTGAAACGCAGTTTCTTTTCAGGCATGATCTGGCTGAAGTAGGACTTCTGCTCTGGGTGTGCTACATTGCCCTAGGTCTGAAAGGCCCAACGTGCAGGCTTCTTTCCAAAGGGCGAGTTGGGCCCCACAGCATCTTGCTTCCAGCTCTTTGGGAAGCTAAGAAACAACTCGCTCTGCACAGTGCTCTTACAGCATACCGGGAATATCTCTTCCAAAGGCCTGTGAAACACAGTTTCTTTGCAGGCCTGATCTGGCTGATGTAGGACTTCTGCTCTGGGTGTGCTACTTTGCCCTAGAGCTGAAAGGCACAACGTGCAGGCTTCTTTCCAAAGGGCGAGTTGGGCCCCACAGCATCTTGCTTCCAGCTCTTTGGGAAGCTAAGAAACAACTCGCTCTGCAGAGTGCTCTTACAGAGTACAGGCAACATCTCTTCCAAAGGCCTGTGAAATGCAATTTCTTTGCAGGCCTGATCTGGCTGAAGTAGGACTTCTGCTCTGGGTGTGCTACATTGCCCTAGAGCTGAAAGGCACAACGTGCAGGCTTCTTTCCAAAGGGCGAGTTGGGCCACACAGCATCTTGCTTCCAACTATTTGGGATCTAAGAAACAACTCGCTCTGCACAGTGCTCTTACAGCCTACCAGGAACAACTCTTCCAAAGACCTGTGAAACGCAGTTTCTTTGCAGGCCTGATCTGGCTGAAGTAGGACTTCTGCTCTGGGTGTGCTACTTTGCCCTAGAGCTAAAAGGCACAACGTGCAGGCTTCTTTCCAAAGGGCGAGTTGGGGCCCACAGCATCTTGCTTCCAGCTCTTTGGGAAGCTACGAAACAACTTGCTATGCACAGTGCTCTTACAGCCTACCGGGAACATCTCTTCCAAAGGCCTGTGAAACGCAGTTTCTTTGCATGCCTGATCTGGCTGAAGTAGGACTTCTGCTCTGGGTGTGCTACATTGCCGTAGAGCTGAAAGGCACAACGAGCAGGCTTTTTTCCAAAGGGCGAGTTGGGCCCCACAGCATCTTGCTTCCAGCTCTTTGGGAAGCTAAGAAACAACTCGCTCTGCACAGTGCTCTTACAGCCTACCGGGAACATCTCTTCCAAAGGCCTGTGAAACGCAGTTTCTTTGCAGGCCTGATCTGGCTGAAGTAGGACTTCTGCTCTGGGTGTGCTACTTTGCCCTAGAGCTGAAAGGCACAACGTGCAGGCTTCTTTCCAAAGGGCGAGTTGGGCCCCACAGCATCTTGCTTCCAGCTCTTTGGGAAGCTAAGAAACAACTCGCTCTGCAGAGTGCTCTTACAGAGTACAGGGAACATCTCTTCGAAAGGCCTGTGAAATGCAATTACTTTTCAGGCCTGATCTGGCTGAAGTAGGACTTCTGCTCTGGGTGTGCTACTTTGCCCTAGAGCTGAAAGGCACAACGTGCAGGCTTCTTTCCAAACGGCGAGTTGGGCCACACAGCATCTTGCTTCCAGCTATTTGGGATCTAAGAAACAACTCGCTCTGCACAGTGCTCTTACAGCCTACCGGGAGCATCTCTTCCAAAGACCTGTGAAACGCAGTTTCTTTGCAGGCCTGATCTGGCTGAAGTAGGACTTCTGCTCTGGGTGTGCTACATTGCCCTACGTCTGAAAGGCCCAACGTGCAGGCTTCTTTCCAAAGGGCGAGTTGGGCCCCACAGCATCTTGCTTCCAGCCCTTTGGGAAGCTAAGAAACAACTCGCTCTGCACAGTGCTCTTACAGCCTACCGGGAACATCTCTTCCAAAGGCCTGTGAAACGCAGTTTGTTTGCAGGCCTGATCTGGCTGAAGTAGGACTTCTGCTCTGGTTGTGCTACTTTGCCCTAGAGCTGAAAGGCACAACGTGCTGGCTTCTTTCCAAAGGGCGAATTGGGCCCCACAGCATCTTGCTTCCAGCTCTTTGGGATCTAAGAAACAACTCGCTCTGCACAGTGCTCTTACAGCTTACCGGGAACATCTCTTCCAAAGGCCTGTGAATCGCAGTTTCTTTGCAGGCCTGATCTGGCTGAAGTAGGACTTCTGCTCTGGGTGTGCGACTTTCCCCCAGAGCTGAAAGGCACAACGTGCAGGCTTCTTTCCAAAGGGCGAGTTGGGCCCCACAGCATCGTGCTTCCAGCTCTTTGGGAAGCTAAGAAACAACTCGCTCTGCACAGTTCTCTTACAGCCTACCGGGAACATCTTTTCCAAAGGCCTGTGAAACGCAGTTTCTTTGCAGGCCTGATCTGGCTGAAGTAGGACTTCTGCTCTGGGTGTGCGACTTTCCCCCAGAGCTGAAAGGCACAACGTGCAGGCTTCTTTCCAAAGGGCGAGTTGGGCCCCACAGCATCGTGCTTCCAGCTCTTTGGGAAGCTAAGAAACAACTCGCTCTGCACAGTTCTCTTACAGCCTACCGGGAACATCTTTTCCAAAGGCCTGTGAAACGCAGTTTCTTTGCAGGCCTGATCTGGCTGAAGTAGGACTTCTGCTCTGGGTGTGCTACTTTGCCCTAGAGCTGAAAGGCACAACGTGCAGGCTTCTTTCCAAAGGGCGAGTTGGGCCCCACAGCATCTTGCTTCCAGCTCTTTGGGAAGCTAAGAAACAACTCGATCTGCACAGTGCTCTTACAGCCTAGTGGGAACATCTCTTCCAAAGGCCTGTGAAACGCAGTTTCTTTGCAGGCCTGATCTGGCTGGAGTAGGACTTCTGCTCTGGGTGTGCTACTTTGCCCTAGAGCTGAAAGGCACAACGTGCAGGCTTCTTTCCAAAGGGCGAGTTGGGCCCCACAGCATCTTGCTTCCAGCTCTTTGGGAAGCTAAGAATCAACTCGCTCTGCACAGTGCTCTTACAGCCTACCACGAACATCTCTTCCAAAGGCCTGTGAAACACAGTTTCTTTGCACGCCTGATCTGGCTGAAGTAGGACTTCTGCTCTGGGTGTGCTACATTGCCCTAGAGCTGAAATTCACAACGTGCAGGTTTCTTTCCAAAGGGCGAGTTGGGCCTCACAGCATCTTGCTTCCAGATCTTGGGAAGCTAATAAACAACTCGCTCTGCACACTGCTCTTACAGCCTAGTGGGAACATCTCTTCCAAACGCCTGTGAAGCGCAGTTTCTTTGCAGGCTTGATCTGGCCGAAGTAGGACTTCTGCTCTGGGTGTGCTACTTTGCCCTAGAGCTGAAAGACACAACGTGCAGGCTTCTTTCCAAAGGGCGAGTTGGGCCCCACAGCATCTTGCTTCCAGCTCTTTGGGAAGCTAAGTAACAACTCGCTCTGCACAGTGCTCTTACAGCCTACCGGGAACATCTCTTCCAAAGGCCTGTGAAACGCAGTTTCTTTGCAGGCCTGATCTGGCTGAAGTAGGACTTCTGCTCTGGGTGTGCTACTTTGCCCTAGAGCTGAAAGGCACAACGTGCAGGCTTCTTTCCAAAGGGCGAGTTGGGCCCCACAGCATCTTGCTTCCAGCTCTTTGGGAAGCTAAGAAACAACTCGCTCTGCACAGTGCTCTTACAGCCTACCAGGAACATCTCTTCCAAAGGCCTGTGAAACACAGTTTCTTTGCACGCCTGATCTGGCTGAAGTAGGACTTCTGCTCTGGGTGTGCTACATTGCCCTAGAGCTGAAATTCACAACGTGCAGGTTTCTTTCCAAAGGGCGAGTTGGGCCTCACAGCATCTTGCTTCCAGCTCTTGGGAAGCTAATAAACAACTCGCTCTGCACAGTGCTCTTACAGCCTAGTGGGAACATCTCTTCCAAAGGCCTTTGAAGCGCAGTTTCTTTGCAGGCCTGATCTGGCCGAAGTAGGACTTCTGCTCTGGGTGTGCTACTTTGCCCTAGAGCTGAAAGACACAACGTGCAGGCTTCTTTCCAAAGGGCGAGTTGGGCCCCACAGCATCTTGCTTCCAGCTCTTTGGGAAGCTAAGATACAACTCGCTCTGCACAGTGCTCTTACAGCCTACCGGGAACATCACTTCCAATGGCCTGTGAAATGCAGTTTCTTTGCAGGCCTGATCTGGCTGAAGTAGGACTTCTGCTCTGGGTGTGCTACTTTGCCCTAGAGCTGAAAGGCACAACGTGCAGGCTTCTTTCCAAAGGGCGAGTTGGGCCCCACAGCATCTTCCTTCCAGCTCTTTGGGAAGCTAAGAAACATCTCGCTCTGCACAGTGCTCTTACAGCCTACCGGGAACATCTCTTCCAAAGGCCTGTGAAACGCAGATTCTTTGCAGGCCTGACCTGGCTGAAGTAGGACTTCTGCTCTGGGAGTGCTACTTTGCCCTAGAGCTGAAAGGCACAACGTGCAGGATTCTTTCCAAAGGGCGAGTTGGGCCCCACAGCATCTTGCTTCCAGCTCTTTGGGAAGCTAAGAAACAACTCGCTCTGCACAGTGCTCTTACAGCCTACCGGGAACATCTCTTCCAAAGGCCTGTGAAACGCAGTTTCTTTGCAGGCCTGATCTGGCTGAAGTAGGACTTCTGCTCTGGGTGTGCTACATTGTCCTAGAGCTGAAAGGCACAACGTGCAGGCTTCTTTCCAAAGGGCGAGTTGGGCCCCACAGCATCTTGCTTCCAGCTCTTTGGGAAGCTAAGAAACAACTCGCTCTGCACAGTGCTCTTACAGCCTACCGGGAACATCTCTTCCAAAGGCCTGTGAAACGCAGTTTCTTTGCAGGCCTGATCTGGCTGAAGTAGGACTTCTGCTCTGGGTGTTCTACTTTGCCCTAGAGCTGAAAGGCACAACGTGCAGGCTTCTTTCCAAAGGGAGAGTTGGGCCCCACAGCATCTTGCTTCCAGCTCTTTGGGAACCTAAGAAACAACTCGCTCTGCACAGTGCTCTTACAGCCTACCAGGAACATCTCTTCCAAAGGCCTGTGAAACACAGTTTCTTTGCAGGCCTGATCTGGCTGAAGTAGGACTTCTGCTCTGGGTGTGCTACATTGCCCTAGAGCTGAAAGGCACAACGTGCAGGCTTCTTTCCAAAGGGTGAGTTGGGCCCCACAGCATCTTGCTTCCAGCTCTTTGGGAGCTAAGAAACAACTCGCTCTGCACAGTGCTCTTACAGCCTACCGGGAGCATCTCTTCCAAAGGCCTGTGAAACGCAGTTTCTTTTCAGGCCTGATCTGGCTGAAGTAGGACTTCTGCTCTGGGTGTGCTACATTGCCCTAGGTCTGAAAGGCCCAACGTGCAGGCTTCTTTCCAAAGGGCGAGTTGGGCCCCACAGCATCTTGCTTCCAGCTCTTTGGGAAGCTAAGAAACAACTCGCTCTGCACAGTGCTCTTACAGCATACCGGGAATATCTCTTCCAAAGGCCTGTGAAACACAGTTTCTTTGCAGGCCTGATCTGGCTGAAGTAGGACTTCTGCTCTGGGTGTGCTACTTTGCCCTAGAGCTGAAAGGCACAACGTGCAGGCTTCTTTCCAAAGGGCGAGTTGGGCCCCACAGCATCTTGCTTCCAGCTCTTTGGGAAGCTAAGAATCAACTCGCTCTGCACAGTGCTCTTACAGCCTACCACGAACATCTCTTCCAAAGGCCTGTGAAACACAGTTTCTTTGCACGCCTGATCTGGCTGAAGTAGGACTTCTGCTCTGGGTGTGCTACATTGCCCTAGAGCTGAAATTCACAACGTGCAGGTTTCTTTCCAAAGGGCGAGTTGGGCCTCACAGCATCTTGCTTCCAGATCTTGGGAAGCTAATAAACAACTCGCTCTGCACACTGCTCTTACAGCCTAGTGGGAACATCTCTTCCAAACGCCTGTGAAGCGCAGTTTCTTTGCAGGCCTGATCTGGCCGAAGTAGGACTTCTGCTCTGGGTGTGCTACTTTGCCCTAGAGCTGAAAGGCACAACGTGCAGGCTTCTTTCCAAAGGGCGAGTTGGGCCCCACAGCATCTTGCTTCCAGCTCTTTGGGAAGCTAAGTAACAACTCGCTCTGCACAGTGCTCTTACAGCCTACCGGGAACATCTCTTCCAAAGGCCTGTGAAACGCAGTTTCTTTGCAGGCCTGATCTGGCTGAAGTAGGACTTCTGCTCTGGGTGTGCTACTTTGCCCTAGAGCTGAAAGGCACAACGTGCAGGCTTCTTTCCAAAGGGCGAGTTGGGCCCCACAGCATCTTGCTTCCAGCTCTTTGGGAAGCTAAGAAACAACTCGCTCTGCACAGTGCTCTTACAGCCTACCAGGAACATCTCTTCCAAAGGCCTGTGAAACACAGTTTCTTTGCACGCCTGATCTGGCTGAAGTAGGACTTCTGCTCTGGGTGTGCTACATTGCCCTAGAGCTGAAATTCACAACGTGCAGGTTTCTTTCCAAAGGGCGAGTTGGGCCTCACAGCATCTTGCTTCCAGCTCTTGGGAAGCTAATAAACAACTCGCTCTGCACAGTGCTCTTACAGCCTAGTGGGAACATCTCTTCCAAAGGCCTTTGAAGCGCAGTTTCTTTGCAGGCCTGATCTGGCCGAAGTAGGACTTCTGCTCTGGGTGTGCTACTTTGCCCTAGAGCTGAAAGACACAACGTGCAGGCTTCTTTCCAAAGGGCGAGTTGGGCCCCACAGCATCTTGCTTCCAGCTCTTTGGGAAGCTAAGATACAACTCGCTCTGCACAGTGCTCTTACAGCCTACCGGGAACATCACTTCCAATGGCCTGTGAAATGCAGTTTCTTTGCAGGCCTGATCTGGCTGAAGTAGGACTTCTGCTCTGGGTGTGCTACTTTGCCCTAGAGCTGAAAGGCACAACGTGCAGGCTTCTTTCCAAAGGGCGAGTTGGGCCCCACAGCATCTTCCTTCCAGCTCTTTGGGAAGCTAAGAAACATCTCGCTCTGCACAGTGCTCTTACAGCCTACCGGGAACATCTCTTCCAAAGGCCTGTGAAACGCAGATTCTTTGCAGGCCTGACCTGGCTGAAGTAGGACTTCTGCTCTGGGAGTGCTACTTTGCCCTAGAGCTGAAAGGCACAACGTGCAGGATTCTTTCCAAAGGGCGAGTTGGGCCCCACAGCATCTTGCTTCCAGCTCTTTGGGAAGCTAAGAAACAACTCGCTCTGCACAGTGCTCTTACAGCCTACCGGGAACATCTCTTCCAAAGGCCTGTGAAACGCAGTTTCTTTGCAGGCCTGATCTGGCTGAAGTAGGACTTCTGCTCTGGGTGTGCTACATTGTCCTAGAGCTGAAAGGCACAACGTGCAGGCTTCTTTCCAAAGGGCGAGTTGGGCCCCACAGCATCTTGCTTCCAGCTCTTTGGGAAGCTAAGAAACAACTCTCTCTGCACAGTGCTCTTACAGCCTACCGGGAACATCTCTTCCAAAGGCCTGTGAAACGCAGTTTCTTTGCAGGCCTGATCTGGCTGAAGTAGGACTTCTGCTCTGGGTGTTCTACTTTGCCCTAGAGCTGAAAGGCACAACGTGCAGGCTTCTTTCCAAAGGGAGAGTTGGGCCCCACAGCATCTTGCTTCCAGCTCTTTGGGAACCTAAGAAACAACTCGCTCTGCACAGTGCTCTTACAGCCTACCAGGAACATCTCTTCCAAAGGCCTGTGAAACACAGTTTCTTTGCAGGCCTGATCTGGCTGAAGTAGGACTTCTGCTCTGGGTGTGCTACATTGCCCTAGAGCTGAAAGGCACAACGTGCAGGCTTCTTTCCAAAGGGTGAGTTGGGCCCCACAGCATCTTGCTTCCAGCTCTTTGGGAGCTAAGAAACAACTCGCTCTGCACAGTGCTCTTACAGCCTACCGGGAGCATCTCTTCCAAAGGCCTGTGAAACGCAGTTTCTTTTCAGGCCTGATCTGGCTGAAGTAGGACTTCTGCTCTGGGTGTGCTACATTGCCCTAGGTCTGAAAGGCCCAACGTGCAGGCTTCTTTCCAAAGGGCGAGTTGGGCCCCACAGCATCTTGCTTCCAGCTCTTTGGGAAGCTAAGAAACAACTCGCTCTGCACAGTGCTCTTACAGCATACCGGGAATATCTCTTCCAAAGGCCTGTGAAACACAGTTTCTTTGCAGGCCTGATCTGGCTGAAGTAGGACTTCTGCTCTGGGTGTGCTACTTTGCCCTAGAGCTGAAAGGCACAACGTGCAGGCTTCTTTCCAAAGGGCGAGTTGGGCCCCACAGCATCTTGCTTCCAGCTCTTTGGGAAGCTAAGAAACAACTCGCTCTGCAGAGTGCTCTTACAGAGTACAGGCAACATCTCTTCCAAAGGCCTGTGAAATGCAATTTCTTTGCAGGCCTGATCTGGCTGAAGTAGGACTTCTGCTCTGGGTGTGCTACATTGCCCTAGAGCTGAAAGGCACAACGTGCAGGCTTCTTTCCAAAGGGCGAGTTGGGCCACACAGCATCTTGCTTCCAGCTATTTGGGATCTAAGAAACAACTCGCTCTGCACAGTGCTCTTACAGCCTACCAGGAGCATCTCTTCCAAAGGCCTGTGAAACGCAGTTTCTTTGCATGCCTGATCTGGCTGAAGTAGGACTTCTGCTCTGGGTGTGCTACATTGCCGTAGAGCTGAAAGGCACAACGAGCAGGCTTTTTTCCAAAGGGCGAGTTGGGCCCCACAGCATCTTGCTTCCAGCTCTTTGGGAAGCTAAGAAACAACTCGCTCTGCACAGTGCTCTTACAGCCTACCGGGAACATCTCTTCCAAAGGCCTGTGAAACGCAGTTTCTTTGCAGGCCTGATCTGGCTGAAGTAGGACTTCTGCTCTGGGTGTGCTACTTTGCCCTAGAGCTGAAAGGCACAACGTGCAGGCTTCTTTCCAAAGGGCGAGTTGGGCCCCACAGCATCTTGCTTCCAGCTCTTTGGGAAGCTAAGAAACAACTCGCTCTGCAGAGTGCTCTTACAGAGTACAGGGAACATCTCTTCGAAAGGCCTGTGAAATGCAATTACTTTTCAGGCCTGATCTGGCTGAAGTAGGACTTCTGCTCTGGGTGTGCTACTTTGCCCTAGAGCTGAAAGGCACAACGTGCAGGCTTCTTTCCAAACGGCGAGTTGGGCCACACAGCATCTTGCTTCCAGCTATTTGGGATCTAAGAAACAACTCGCTCTGCACAGTGCTCTTACAGCCTACCGGGAGCATCTCTTCCAAAGACCTGTGAAACGCAGTTTCTTTGCAGGCCTGATCTGGCTGAAGTAGGACTTCTGCTCTGGGTGTGCTACATTGCCCTAGGTCTGAAAGGCCCAACGTGCAGGCTTCTTTCCAAAGGGCGAGTTGGGCCCCACAGCATCTTGCTTCCAGCCCTTTGGGAAGCTAAGAAACAACTCGCTCTGCACAGTGCTCTTACAGCCTACCGGGAACATCTCTTCCAAAGGCCTGTGAAACGCAGTTTCTTTGCAGGCCTGATCTGGCTGAAGTAGGACTTCTGCTCTGGTTGTGCTACTTTGCCCTAGAGCTGAAAGGCACAACGTGCTGGCTTCTTTCCAAAGGGCGAATTGGGCCCCACAGCATCTTGCTTCCAGCTCTTTGGGATCTAAGAAACAACTCGCTCTGCACAGTGCTCTTACAGCTTACCGGGAACATCTCTTCCAAAGGCCTGTGAATCGCAGTTTCTTTGCAGGCCTGATATGGCTGAAGTAGGACTTCTGCTCTGGGTGTGCTACTTTGCCCTAGAGCTGAAAGGCCCAAAGTGAGGGTTCTTTCCAAAGGGCGAGTTGGGCCCCACAGCATCCTGCTTCCAGCTCTTTGGGAAGCTAAGAAACAACTCGCTCTGCACAGTGCTCTTACAGCCTACCGGGAACATCTCTTCCAAAGGCCTGTGAAACGCAGTTTCTTTGCAGGCCTGATCTGGCTGAAGTAGGACTTCTGCTCTGGGTGTGCGACTTTCCCCCAGAGCTGAAAGGCACAACGTGCAGGCTTCTTTCCAAAGGGCGAGTTGGGCCCCACAGCATCGTGCTTCCAGCTCTTTGGGAAGCTAAGAAACAACTCGCTCTGCACAGTTCTCTTACAGCCTACCGGGAACATCTTTTCCAAAGGCCTGTGAAACGCAGTTTCTTTGCAGGCCTGATCTGGCTGAAGTAGGACTTCTGCTCTGGGTGTGCTACTTTGCCCTAGAGCTGAAAGGCACAACGTGCAGGCTTCTTTCCAAAGGGCGAGTTGGGCCCCACAGCATCTTGCTTCCAGCTCTTTGGGAAGCTAAGAAACAACTCGATCTGCACAGTGCTCTTACAGCCTAGTGGGAACATCTCTTCCAAAGGCCTGTGAAACGCAGTTTCTTTGCAGGCCTGATCTGGCTGGAGTAGGACTTCTGCTCTGGGTGTGCTACTTTGCCCTAGAGCTGAAAGGCACAACGTGCAGGCTTGTTTCCAAAGGGCGAGTTGGGCCCCACAGCATCTTGCTTCCAGCTCTTTGGGAAGCTAAGAATCAACTCGCTCTGCACAGTGCTCTTACAGCCTACCACGAACATCTCTTCCAAAGGCCTGTGAAACACAGTTTCTTTGCACGCCTGATCTGGCTGAAGTAGGACTTCTGCTCTGGGTGTGCTACATTGCCCTAGAGCTGAAATTCACAACGTGCAGGTTTCTTTCCAAAGGGCGAGTTGGGCCTCACAGCATCTTGCTTCCAGATCTTGGGAAGCTAATAAACAACTCGCTCTGCACACTGCTCTTACAGCCTAGTGGGAACATCTCTTCCAAACGCCTGTGAAGCGCAGTTTCTTTGCAGGCCTGATCTGGCCGAAGTAGGACTTCTGCTCTGGGTGTGCTACTTTGCCCTAGAGCTGAAAGACACAACGTGCAGGCTTCTTTCCAAAGGGCGAGTTGGGCCCCACAGCATCTTGCTTCCAGCTCTTTGGGAAGCTAAGTAACAACTCGCTCTGCACAGTGCTCTTACAGCCTACCGGGAACATCTCTTCCAAAGGCCTGTGAAACGCAGTTTCTTTGCAGGCCTGATCTGGCTGAAGTAGGACTTCTGCTCTGGGTGTGCTACTTTGCCCTAGAGCTGAAAGGCACAACGTGCAGGCTTCTTTCCAAAGGGCGAGTTGGGCCCCACAGCATCTTGCTTCCAGCTCTTTGGGAAGCTAAGAAACAACTCGCTCTGCACAGTGCTCTTACAGCCTACCAGGAACATCTCTTCCAAAGGCCTGTGAAACACAGTTTCTTTGCACGCCTGATCTGGCTGAAGTAGGACTTCTGCTCTGGGTGTGCTACATTGCCCTAGAGCTGAAATTCACAACGTGCAGGTTTCTTTCCAAAGGGCGAGTTGGGCCTCACAGCATCTTGCTTCCAGCTCTTGGGAAGCTAATAAACAACTCGCTCTGCACAGTGCTCTTACAGCCTAGTGGGAACATCTCTTCCAAAGGCCTTTGAAGCGCAGTTTCTTTGCAGGCCTGATCTGGCCGAAGTAGGACTTCTGCTCTGGGTGTGCTACTTTGCCCTAGAGCTGAAAGACACAACGTGCAGGCTTCTTTCCAAAGGGCGAGTTGGGCCCCACAGCATCTTGCTTCCAGCTCTTTGGGAAGCTAAGATACAACTCGCTCTGCACAGTGCTCTTACAGCCTACCGGGAACATCACTTCCAATGGCCTGTGAAATGCAGTTTCTTTGCAGGCCTGATCTGGCTGAAGTAGGACTTCTGCTCTGGGTGTGCTACTTTGCCCTAGAGCTGAAAGGCACAACGTGCAGGCTTCTTTCCAAAGGGCGAGTTGGGCCCCACAGCATCTTCCTTCCAGCTCTTTGGGAAGCTAAGAAACATCTCGCTCTGCACAGTGCTCTTACAGCCTACCGGGAACATCTCTTCCAAAGGCCTGTGAAACGCAGATTCTTTGCAGGCCTGACCTGGCTGAAGTAGGACTTCTGCTCTGGGAGTGCTACTTTGCCCTAGAGCTGAAAGGCACAACGTGCAGGATTCTTTCCAAAGGGCGAGTTGGGCCCCACAGCATCTTGCTTCCAGCTCTTTGGGAAGCTAAGAAACAACTCGCTCTGCACAGTGCTCTTACAGCCTACCGGGAACATCTCTTCCAAAGGCCTGTGAAACGCAGTTTCTTTGCAGGCCTGATCTGGCTGAAGTAGGACTTCTGCTCTGGGTGTGCTACATTGTCCTAGAGCTGAAAGGCACAACGTGCAGGCTTCTTTCCAAAGGGCGAGTTGGGCCCCACAGCATCTTGCTTCCAGCTCTTTGGGAAGCTAAGAAACAACTCGCTCTGCACAGTGCTCTTACAGCCTACCGGGAACATCTCTTCCAAAGGCCTGTGAAACGCAGTTTCTTTGCAGGCCTGATCTGGCTGAAGTAGGACTTCTGCTCTGGGTGTTCTACTTTGCCCTAGAGCTGAAAGGCACAACGTGCAGGCTTCTTTCCAAAGGGAGAGTTGGGCCCCACAGCATCTTGCTTCCAGCTCTTTGGGAACCTAAGAAACAACTCGCTCTGCACAGTGCTCTTACAGCCTACCAGGAACATCTCTTCCAAAGGCCTGTGAAACACAGTTTCTTTGCAGGCCTGATCTGGCTGAAGTAGGACTTCTGCTCTGGGTGTGCTACATTGCCCTAGAGCTGAAAGGCACAACGTGCAGGCTTCTTTCCAAAGGGTGAGTTGGGCCCCACAGCATCTTGCTTCCAGCTCTTTGGGAGCTAAGAAACAACTCGCTCTGCACAGTGCTCTTACAGCCTACCGGGAGCATCTCTTCCAAAGGCCTGTGAAACGCAGTTTCTTTTCAGGCCTGATCTGGCTGAAGTAGGACTTCTGCTCTGGGTGTGCTACATTGCCCTAGGTCTGAAAGGCCCAACGTGCAGGCTTCTTTCCAAAGGGCGAGTTGGGCCCCACAGCATCTTGCTTCCAGCTCTTTGGGAAGCTAAGAAACAACTCGCTCTGCACAGTGCTCTTACAGCATACCGGGAATATCTCTTCCAAAGGCCTGTGAAACACAGTTTCTTTGCAGGCCTGATCTGGCTGAAGTAGGACTTCTGCTCTGGGTGTGCTACTTTGCCCTAGAGCTGAAAGGCACAACGTGCAGGCTTCTTTCCAAAGGGCGAGTTGGGCCCCACAGCATCTTGCTTCCAGCTCTTTGGGAAGCTAAGAATCAACTCGCTCTGCACAGTGCTCTTACAGCCTACCACGAACATCTCTTCCAAAGGCCTGTGAAACACAGTTTCTTTGCACGCCTGATCTGGCTGAAGTAGGACTTCTGCTCTGGGTGTGCTACATTGCCCTAGAGCTGAAATTCACAACGTGCAGGTTTCTTTCCAAAGGGCGAGTTGGGCCTCACAGCATCTTGCTTCCAGATCTTGGGAAGCTAATAAACAACTCGCTCTGCACACTGCTCTTACAGCCTAGTGGGAACATCTCTTCCAAACGCCTGTGAAGCGCAGTTTCTTTGCAGGCCTGATCTGGCCGAAGTAGGACTTCTGCTCTGGGTGTGCTACTTTGCCCTAGAGCTGAAAGACACAACGTGCAGGCTTCTTTCCAAAGGGCGAGTTGGGCCCCACAGCATCTTGCTTCCAGCTCTTTGGGAAGCTAAGTAACAACTCGCTCTGCACAGTGCTCTTACAGCCTACCGGGAACATCTCTTCCAAAGGCCTGTGAAACGCAGTTTCTTTGCAGGCCTGATCTGGCTGAAGTAGGACTTCTGCTCTGGGTGTGCTACTTTGCCCTAGAGCTGAAAGGCACAACGTGCAGGCTTCTTTCCAAAGGGCGAGTTGGGCCCCACAGCATCTTGCTTCCAGCTCTTTGGGAAGCTAAGAAACAACTCGCTCTGCACAGTGCTCTTACAGCCTACCAGGAACATCTCTTCCAAAGGCCTGTGAAACACAGTTTCTTTGCACGCCTGATCTGGCTGAAGTAGGACTTCTGCTCTGGGTGTGCTACATTGCCCTAGAGCTGAAATTCACAACGTGCAGGTTTCTTTCCAAAGGGCGAGTTGGGCCTCACAGCATCTTGCTTCCAGCTCTTGGGAAGCTAATAAACAACTCGCTCTGCACAGTGCTCTTACAGCCTAGTGGGAACATCTCTTCCAAAGGCCTTTGAAGCGCAGTTTCTTTGCAGGCCTGATCTGGCCGAAGTAGGACTTCTGCTCTGGGTGTGCTACTTTGCCCTAGAGCTGAAAGACACAACGTGCAGGCTTCTTTCCAAAGGGCGAGTTGGGCCCCACAGCATCTTGCTTCCAGCTCTTTGGGAAGCTAAGATACAACTCGCTCTGCACAGTGCTCTTACAGCCTACCGGGAACATCACTTCCAATGGCCTGTGAAATGCAGTTTCTTTGCAGGCCTGATCTGGCTGAAGTAGGACTTCTGCTCTGGGTGTGCTACTTTGCCCTAGAGCTGAAAGGCACAACGTGCAGGCTTCTTTCCAAAGGGCGAGTTGGGCCCCACAGCATCTTCCTTCCAGCTCTTTGGGAAGCTAAGAAACATCTCGCTCTGCACAGTGCTCTTACAGCCTACCGGGAACATCTCTTCCAAAGGCCTGTGAAACGCAGATTCTTTGCAGGCCTGACCTGGCTGAAGTAGGACTTCTGCTCTGGGAGTGCTACTTTGCCCTAGAGCTGAAAGGCACAACGTGCAGGATTCTTTCCAA
Organism: Equus caballus; assembly: GCF_041296265.1. NCBI lineage: Eukaryota > Metazoa > Chordata > Mammalia > Perissodactyla > Equidae > Equus > Equus caballus. The sequence continues at coordinate 11,153,079 of NW_027222394.1, read as the reverse complement.
AGGGCGAGTTGGGCCCCACAGCATCTTGCTTCCAGCTCTTTGGGAAGCTAAGAAACAACTCGCTCTGCACAGTGCTCTTACAGCCTACCGGGAACATCTCTTCCAAAGGCCTGTGAAACGCAGTTTCTTTGCAGGCCTGATCTGGCTGAAGTAGGACTTCTGCTCTGGGTGTGCTACATTGTCCTAGAGCTGAAAGGCACAACGTGCAGGCTTCTTTCCAAAGGGCGAGTTGGGCCCCACAGCATCTTGCTTCCAGCTCTTTGGGAAGCTAAGAAACAACTCGCTCTGCACAGTGCTCTTACAGCCTACCGGGAACATCTCTTCCAAAGGCCTGTGAAACGCAGTTTCTTTGCAGGCCTGATCTGGCTGAAGTAGGACTTCTGCTCTGGGTGTTCTACTTTGCCCTAGAGCTGAAAGGCACAACGTGCAGGCTTCTTTCCAAAGGGAGAGTTGGGCCCCACAGCATCTTGCTTCCAGCTCTTTGGGAACCTAAGAAACAACTCGCTCTGCACAGTGCTCTTACAGCCTACCAGGAACATCTCTTCCAAAGGCCTGTGAAACACAGTTTCTTTGCAGGCCTGATCTGGCTGAAGTAGGACTTCTGCTCTGGGTGTGCTCCATTGCCCTAGAGCTGAAAGGCACAACGTGCAGGCTTCTTTCCAAAGGGTGAGTTGGGCCCCACAGCATCTTGCTTCCAGCTCTTTGGGAGCTAAGAAACAACTCGCTCTGCACAGTGCTCTTACAGCCTACCGGGAGCATCTCTTCCAAAGGCCTGTGAAACGCAGTTTCTTTTCAGGCCTGATCTGGCTGAAGTAGGACTTCTGCTCTGGGTGTGCTACATTGCCCTAGGTCTGAAAGGCCCAACGTGCAGGCTTCTTTCCAAAGGGCGAGTTGGGCCCCACAGCATCTTGCTTCCAGCTCTTTGGGAAGCTAAGAAACAACTCGCTCTGCACAGTGCTCTTACAGCATACCGGGAATATCTCTTCCAAAGGCCTGTGAAACACAGTTTCTTTGCAGGCCTGATCTGGCTGAAGTAGGACTTCTGCTCTGGGTGTGCTACTTTGCCCTAGAGCTGAAAGGCACAACGTGCAGGCTTCTTTCCAAAGGGCGAGTTGGGCCCCACAGCATCTTGCTTCCAGCTCTTTGGGAAGCTAAGAAACAACTCGCTCTGCAGAGTGCTCTTACAGAGTACAGGCAACATCTCTTCCAAAGGCCTGTGAAATGCAATTTCTTTGCAGGCCTGATCTGGCTGAAGTAGGACTTCTGCTCTGGGTGTGCTACATTGCCCTAGAGCTGAAAGGCACAACGTGCAGGCTTCTTTCCAAAGGGCGAGTTGGGCCACACAGCATCTTGCTTCCAGCTATTTGGGATCTAAGAAACAACTCGCTCTGCACAGTGCTCTTACAGCCTACCAGGAGCATCTCTTCCAAAGACCTATGAAACGCAGTTTCTTTGCAGGCCTGATCTGGCTGAAGTAGGACTTCTGCTCTGGGTGTGCTACTTTGCCCTAGAGCTAAAAGGCACAACGTGCAGGCTTCTTTCCAAAGGGCGAGTTGGGCCCCACAGCATCTTGCTTCCAGCTCTTTGGGAAGCTACGAAACAACTTGCTCTGCACAGTGCTCTTACAGCCTACCGGGAACATCTCTTCCAAAGGCCTGTGAAACGCAGTTTCTTTGCAGGCCTGATCTGGCTGAAGTAGGACTTCTGCTCTGGGTGTGCTACTTTGCCCTAGAGCTGAAAGGCACAACGTGCAGGCTTCTTTCCAAAGGGCGAGTTGGGCCCCACAGCATCTTGCTTCCAGCTCTTTGGGAAGCTAAGAAACAACTCGCTCTGCACAGTGCTCTTACAGCCTACCGGGAACATCTCTTCCAAAGGCCTGTGAAACGCAGTTGCTTTGCATGCCTGATCTGGCTGAAGTAGGACTTCTGCTCTGGGTGTGCTACATTGCCGTAGAGCTGAAAGGCACAACGAGCAGGCTTTTTTCCAAAGGGCGAGTTGGGCCCCAGAGCATCTTGCTTCCAGCTCTTTGGGAAGCTAAGAAACAACTCGCTCTGCACAGTGCTCTTACAGCCTACCGGGAACATCTCTTCCAAAGGCCTGTGAAACGCAGTTTCTTTGCAGGCCTGATCTGGCTGAAGTAGGACTTCTGCTCTGGGTGTGCTACTTTGCCCTAGAGCTGAAAGGCACAACGTGCAGGCTTCTTTCCAAAGGGCGAGTTGGGCCCCACAGCATCTTGCTTCCAGCTCTTTGGGAAGCTAAGAAACAACTCGCTCTGCAGAGTGCTCTTACAGAGTACAGGGAACATCTCTTCGAAAGGCCTGTGAAATGCAGGTTCTTTTCAGGCCTGATCTGGCTGAAGTAGGACTTCTGCTCTGGGTGTGCTACATTGTCCTAGAGCTGAAAGGCACAACGTGCAGTCTTCTTTCCAAACGGCGAGTTGGGCCACACAGCATCTTGCTTCCAGCTATTTGGGATCTAAGAAACAACTCGCTCTGCACAGTGCTCTTACAGCCTACCGGGAGCATCTCTTCCAAAGACCTGTGAAACGCAGTTTCTTTGCAGGCCTGATCTGGCTGAAGTAGGACTTCTGCTCTGGGTGTGCTACATTGCCCTAGGTCTGAAAGGCCCAACGTGCAGGCTTCTTTCCAAAGGGCGAGTTGGGCCCCACAGCATCTTGCTTCCAGCCCTTTGGGAAGCTAAGAAACAACTCGCTCTGCACAGTGCTCTTACAGCCTACCGGGAACATCTCTTCCAAAGGCCTGTGAAACGCAGTTTCTTTGCAGGCCTGATCTGGCTGAAGTAGGACTTCTGCTCTGGGTGTGCTACTTTGCCCTAGAGCTGAAAGGCACAACGTGCTGGCTTCTTTCCAAAGGGCGAATTGGGCCCCACAGCATCTTGCTTCCAGCTCTTTGGGATCTAAGAAACAACTCGCTCTGCACAGTGCTCTTACAGCTTACCGGGAACATCTCTTCCAAAGGCCTGTGAATCGCAGTTTCTTTGCAGGCCTGATATGGCTGAAGTAGGACTTCTGCTCTGGGTGTGCTACTTTGCCCTAGAGCTGAAAGGCCCAAAGTGAGGGTTCTTTCCAAAGGGCGAGTTGGGCCCCACAGCATCCTGCTTCCAGCTCTTTGGGAAGCTAAGAAACAACTCGCTCTGCACAGTGCTCTTACAGCCTACCGGGAACATCTCTTCCAAAGGCCTGTGAAACGCAGTTTCTTTGCAGGCCTGATCTGGCTGAAGTAGGACTTCTGCTCTGGGTGTGCGACTTTCCCCCAGAGCTGAAAGGCACAACGTGCAGGCTTCTTTCCAAAGGGCGAGTTGGGCCCCACAGCATCGTGCTTCCAGCTCTTTGGGAAGCTAAGAAACAACTCGCTCTGCACAGTTCTCTTACAGCCTACCGGGAACAACTTTTCCAAAGGCCTGTGAAACGCAGTTTCTTTGCAGGCCTGATCTGGCTGAAGTAGGACTTCTGCTCTGGGTGTGCTACTTTGCCCTAGAGCTGAAAGGCACAACGTGCAGGCTTCTTTCCAAAGGGCGAGTTGGGCCCCACAGCATCTTGCTTCCAGCTCTTTGGGAAGCTAAGAAACAACTCGATCTGCACAGTGCTCTTACAGCCTACCGGTAACATCTCTTCCAAAGGCCTGTGAAACGCAGTTTCTTTGCAGGCCTGATCTGGCTGGAGTAGGACTTCTGCTCTGGGTGTGCTACTTTGCCCTAGAGCTGAAAGGCACAACGTGCAGGCTTCTTTCCAAAGGGCGAGTTGGGCCCCACAGCATCTTGCTTCCAGCTCTTTGGGAAGCTAAGAATCAACTCGCTCTGCACAGTGCTCTTACAGCCTACCACGAACATCTCTTCCAAAGGCCTGTGAAACACAGTTTCTTTGCAGGCCTGATCTGGCTGAAGTAGGACTTCTGCTCTGGGTGTGCTACATTGCCCTAGAGCTGAAATTCACAACGTGCAGGTTTCTTTCCAAAGGGCGAGTTGGGCCTCACAGCATCTTGCTTCCAGATCTTGGGAAGCTAATAAACCACTCGCTCAGCACAGTGCTCTTACAGCCTACCGGGAACATCTCTTCCAAACGCCTGTGAAGCGCAGTTTCTTTGCAGGCCTGATCTGGCCGAAGTAGGACTTCTGCTCTGGGTGTGCTACTTTGCCCTAGAGCTGAAAGACACAACGTGCAGGCTTCTTTCCAAAGGGCGAGTTGGGCCCCACAGCATCTTGCTTCCAGCTCTTTGGGAAGCTAAGAAACAACTCGCTCTGCACAGTGCTCTTACAGCCTACCGGGAACATCTCTTCCAAAGGCCTGTGAAACGCACTTTCTTTGCAGGCCTGATCTGGCTGAAGTAGGACTTCTGCTCTGGGTGTGCTACTTTGCCCTAGAGCTGAAAGGCACAACGTGCAGGCTTCTTTCCAAAGGGCGAGTTGGGCCCCACAGCATCTTGCTTCCAGCTCTTTGGGAAGCTAAGAAACAACTCGCTCTGCACAGTGGTCTTACAGCCTACCAGGAACATCTCTTCCAAAGGCCTGTGAAACACAGTTTCTTTGCACGCCTGATCTGGCTGAAGTAGGACTTCTGCTCTGGGTGTGCTACATTGCCCTAGAGCTGAAATTCACAACGTGCAGGTTTCTTTCCAAAGGGCGAGTTGGGCCTCACAGCATCTTGCTTCCAGCTCTTGGGAAGCTAATAAACAACTCGCTCTGCACAGTGCTCTTACAGCCTAGTGGGAACATCTCTTCCAAAGGCCTTTGAAGCGCAGTTTCTTTGCAGGCCTGATCTGGCCGAAGTAGGACTTCTGCTCTGGGTGTGCTACTTTGCCCTGGAGCTGAAAGACACAACGTGCAGGCTTCTTTCCAAAGGGCGAGTTGGGCCCCACAGCATCTTGCTTCCAGCTCTTTGGGAAGCTAAGTAACAACTCGCTCTGCACAGTGCTCTTACAGACTACCGGGAACATCTCTTCCAAAGGCCTGTGAAACGCAGTTTCTTTGCAGGCCTGATCTGGCTGAAGTAGGACTTCTGCTCTGGGTGTGCTACATTGCCCTAGAGCTGAAAGGCACAACGTGCAGGCTTCTTTCCAAAGGGCCAGTTGGGCCCCACAGCATCTTGCTTCCAGCTCTTTGGGAAGTAAGAAACAACTCGCTCTGCACAGTGCTCTTGCAGCCTACCGGGAACATCTCTTCCAAAGGCCTGTGAAACGCAGTTTCTTTGCAGGCCTGATCTGGCTGAAGTAGGACTTCTGCTCTGGGTGTGCGACTTTCCCCTAGAGCTGAAAGGCACAACGTGCAGGCTTCTTTCCAAAGGGCGAGTTGGGCCCCACAGCATCGTGCTTCCAGCTCTTTGGGAAGCTAAGAAACAACTCGCTCTGCACAGTTCTCTTACAGCCTACCGGGAACATCTTTTCCAAAGGCCTGTGAAACGCAGTTTCTTTGCTGGCCTGATCTGGCTGAAGTAGGACTTCTGCTCTGGGTGTGCTACTTTGCCCTAGAGCTGAAAGGCACAACGTGCAGGCTTCTTTCCAAAGGGCGAGTTGGGCCCCACAGCATCTTGCTTCCAGCTCTTTGGGAAGCTAAGAAACAACTCGCGCTGCACAGTGCTCTTACAGCCTACCGGGAACATCTCTTCCAAAGGCCTGTGAAACGCAGTTTCTTTGCAGGCCTGATCTGGCTGGAGTAGGACTTCTGCTCTGGGTGTGCTACTTTGCCCTAGAGCTGAAAGGCACAACGTGCAGGCTTCTTTCCAAAGGGCGAGTTGGGCCCCACAGCATCTTGCTTCCAGCTCTTTGGGAAGCTAAGAATCAACTCGCTCTGCACAGTGCTCTTACAGCCTACCACGAACATCTCTTCCAAAGGCCTGTGAAACACAGTTTCTTTGCACGCCTGATCTGGGTGAAGTAGGACTTCTGCTCTGGGTGTGCTACATTGCCATAGAGCTGAAATTCACAACGTTCAGGTTTCTTTCCAAAGGGCGAGTTGGGCCTCACAGCATCTTGCTTCCAGCTCTTGGGAAGCTAATAAACAACTCGCTCTGCACAGTGCTCTTACAGCCTAGTGGGACCATCTCTTCCAAAGGCCTGTGAAGCGCAGTTTCTTTGCAGGCCTGATCTGGCCGAAGTAGGACTTCTGCTCTGGGTGTGCTACTTTGCCCTAGAGCTGAAAGGCACAACGTGCAGGCTTCTTTCCAAAGGGCGAGTTGGGCCCCACAGCATCTTGCTTCCAGCTCTTTGGGAAGCTAAGTAACAACTCGCTTTGCACACTGCTCTTACAGCCTACCGGGAACATCTCTTCCAAAGGCCTGTGAAACGCAGTTTCTTTGCAGTCCTGATCTGGCTGAAGTAGGACTTCTGCTCTGGGTGTGCTACTTTGCCCTAGACCTGAAAGGCACAACGTGCAGGCTTCTTTCCAAAGGGCGAGTTGGGCCCCACAGCATCTTGCTTCCAGCTCTTGGGGAAGCTAAGTAACAACTCGCTCTGCACAGTGCTCTTACAGACTACCGGGAACATCTCTTCCAAAGGCCTGTGAAACGCAGTTTCTTTGCAGGCCTGATCTGGCTGAAGTAGGACTTCTGCTCTGGGTGTGCTACATTGCCCTAGAGCTGAAAGGCACAACGTGCAGGCTTCTTTCCAAAGGGCGAGTTGGGCCCCACAGGATCGTGCTTCCAGCTCTTTGGGAAGCTAAGAAACAACTCGCTCTGCACAGTTCTCTTACAGCCTACCGGGAACATCTTTTCCAAAGGCCTGTGAAACGCAGTTTCTTTGCTGGCCTGATCTGGCTGAAGTAGGACTTCTGCTCTGGGTGTGCTACTTTGCCCTAGAGCTGAAAGGCACAACGTGCAGGCTTCTTTCCAAAGGGCGAGTTGGGCCCCACAGCATCTTGCTTCCAGCTCTTTGGGAAGCTAAGAAACAACTCGCGCTGCACAGTGCTCTTACAGCCTACCGGGAACATCTCTTCCAAAGGCCTGTGAAACGCAGTTTCTTTGCAGGCCTGATCTGGCTGGAGTAGGACTTCTGCTCTGGGTGTGCTACTTTGCCCTAGAGCTGAAAGGCACAACGTGCAGGCTTCTTTCCAAAGGGCGAGTTGGGCCCCACAGCATCTTGCTTCCAGCTCTTTGGGAAGCTAAGAATCAACTCGCTCTGCACAGTGCTCTTACAGCCTACCACGAACATCTCTTCCAAAGGCCTGTGAAACACAGTTTCTTTGCACGCCTGATCTGGCTGAAGTAGGACTTCTGCTCTGGGTGTGCTACATTGCCCTAGAGCTGAAATTCACAACGTGCAGTTTTCTTTCCAAAGGGCGAGTTGGGCCTCACAGCATCTTGCTTCCAGCTCTTGGGAAGCTAATAAACAACTCGCTCTGCACAGTGCTCTTACAGCATAGTGGGAACATCTCTTCCAAAGGCCTGTGAAGTGCAGTTTCTTTGCAGGCCTGATCTGGCCGAAGTAGGACTTCTGCTCTGGGTGTGCTACTTTGCCCTAGAGCTGAAAGACACAACGTGCAGGCTTCTTTCCAAAGGGCGAGTTCTGCCCCACAGCATCTTGCTTCCAGCTCTTTGGGAAGCTAAGAAACAACTCGCTCTGCACAGTGCTCTTACAGCCTACCGGGAACATCTCTTCCAAAGGCCTGTGAAACGCAGTTTCTTTGCAGGCCTGATCTGGCTGAAGTAGGACTTCTGCTCTGGGTGTGCTACTTTGCCCTAGAGCTGAAAGGCACAACGTGCAGGCTTCTTTCCAAAGGGCGAGTTGGGCCCCACAGCATCTTGCTTCCAGCTCTTTGGGAAGCTAAGAAACAACTCGCTCTGCACAGTGCTCTTACAGCCTACCGGGAACATCTCTTCCAAAGGCCTGTGAAACGCAGTTTCTTTGCAGGCCTGATCTGGCTGAAGTAGGACTTCTGCTCTGGGTGTGCTACTTTGCACTAGAGCTGAAAGGCACAACGTGCTGGCTTCTTTCCAAAGGGCGAGTTGGGCCCCACAGCATCTTGCTTCCAGCTCTTTGGGAAGTAAGAAACAACTCGCTATGCACAGTGCTCTTGCATCCTACCGGGAACATCTCTTCCAAAGGCCTGTGAAACGCAGTTTCTTTGCAGGCCTGATCTGGCTGAAGTAGGACTTCTGCTCTGGGTGTGCGACTTTCCTCTAGAGCTGAAAGGGACAACGTGCAGGCTTCTTTCCAAAGGGCGAGTTGGGCCCCACAGCATCGTGCTTCCAGCTCTTTGGGAAGCTAAGAAACAACTCGCTCTGCACAGTTCTCTTAGAGCCTACCGGGAACATCTTTTCCAAAGGCCTGGGAAACGCAGTTTCTTTGCAGGCCTGATCTGGCTGAAGTAGGACTTCTGCTCTGGGTGTGCTACTTTGCCCTAGAGCTGAAAGGCACAACGTGCAGGCTTCTTTCCAAAGGGCGAGTTGGGCCCCACAGCATCTTGCTTCCAGCTCTTTGGGAAGCTAAGAAACAACTCGCGCTGCACAGTGCTCTTACAGCCTACCGGGAACATCTCTTCCAAAGGCCTGTGAAACGCAGTTTCTTTGCAGGCCTGATCTGGCTGGAGTAGGACTTCTGCTCTGGGTGTGCTACTTTGCCCTAGAGCTGAAAGGCACAACGTGCAGGCTTCTTTCCAAAGGGCGAGTTGGGCCCCACAGCATCTTGCTTCCAGCTCTCTGGGAAGCTAAGAATCAACTCGCTCTGCACAGTGCTCTTACAGCCTACCACGAACATCTCTTCCAAAGGCCTGTGAAACACAGTTTCTTTGCACGCCTGATCTGGCTGAAGTAGGACTTCTGCTCTGGGTGTGCTACATTGCCATAGAGCTGAAATTCACAACGTGCAGGTTTCTTTCCAAAGGGCGAGTTGGGCCTCACAGCATCTTGCTTCCAGCTCTTGGGAAGCTAATAAACAACTCGCTCTGCACAGTGCTCTTACAGCCTAGTGGGAACATCTCTTCCAAAGGCCTGTGAAGCGCAGTTTCTTTGCAGGCCTGATCTGGCCGAAGTAGGACTTCTGCTCTGGGTGTGCTACTTTGCCCTAGAGCTGAAAGACACAACGTGCAGGCTTCTTTCCAAAGGGCGAGTTGGGCCACACAGCATCTTGCTTCCAGCTCTTTGGGAAGCTAAGTAACAACTCGCTCTGCACAGTGCTCTTACAGCCTACCGGGAACATCTCTTCCAAAGGCCTGTGAAACGCAGTTTCTTTGCAGGCCTGATCTGGCTGAAGTAGGACTTCTGCTCTGGGTGTGCTACTTTGATCTAGACCTGAAAGGCACAACGTGCAGGCTTCTTTCCAAAGGGCGAGTTGGGCCCCACAGCATCTTGCTTCCAGCTCTTTGGGAAGCTAAGAAACAACTCGCTCTGCACAGTGCTCTTACAGCCTACCGGGAACATCTCTTCCAAAGGCCTGTGAAACGCAGTTTCTTTGCAGGCCTGATCTGGCTGAAGTAGGACTTCTGCTCTGGGTGTGCTACTTTGCACTAGAGCTGAAAGGCACATCGTGCTGGCTTCTTTCCAAAGGGCGAATTGGGCCCCACAGCATCTTGCTTCCAGCTCTTTGGGAAGCTAAGAAACAACTCGCTCTGCACAGTGCTCTTACAGCTTACCGGGAACATCTCTTCCAAAGGCCTGTGAAACGCAGTTTCTTTGCAGGCTTGGTCTGGCTGAAGTAGGACTTCTGCTCTGGGTGTGCTACATTGCCCTAGAGCTGAAAGGCCCAACGTGCAGGCTTCTTTCCAAAGGGCGAGTTGGGCCCCACAGCATCTTGCTTCCAGCTCTTTGGGAAGCTAAGAAACAACTCGCTGCGCACAGTGCTCTTAAAGCCTACCGGGAACATCTCTTCCAAAGGCCTGTGAAACCCAGTTTCTTTGCAGGCCTGATCTGGCTGAAGTAGGACTTCTGCTCTGGGTGTGCTACATTGCCCTAGAGCTGAAAGGCACAACGTGCAGGCTTCTTTCCAAAGGGCGAGTTGGGCCCCACAGCATCTTGCTTCCAGCTCTTTGGGAAGCTAAGAAACAACTCGCTCTGCACAGTGCTCTTACAGCCTACCGGGAACATCTCTTCCAAAGGCCTGTGAAACGCAGTTTCTTTGCAGGCCTGATCTGGCTGAAGTAGGACTTCTGCTCTGGGTGTGCTACATTGCCCTCGAGCTGAAAGGCACAACGTGCAGGCTTCTTTCCAAAGGGCGAGTTGGGCCCCACAGCATCTTGCTTCCAGCTCTTTGGAAAGCTAAGAAACAACTCGCTCTGCACAATGCTCTTACAGCCTACCGGGAACATCTCTTCCACAGGCCTGTGAAACGCAGTTTCTTTACAGGCCTGATCTGGCTGAAGTAGGACTTCTGCTCTGGGTGTGCTACTTTGCCCTAGAGCTGAAAGGCACAACGTGCAGGCTTCTTTCCAAAGGGCGAGTTGGGCCCCACAGCATCTTGCTTCCAGCTCTTTGGGAAGCTACGAAACAACTCGCTCTGCACCGTGCTCTTACAGCCTACTGGGAGCCTCTCTTCAAAAGGCCTGTGAAACGCAGATTCTTTGCAGGCCTGATCTGGCTGAAGTAGGACTTCTGCTCTGGGTGTGCTACATTGCCCTAGAGCTGAAAGTCACAATGTGCAGGCTTCTTTCCAAAGGGCGAGTTGGGCCCCACATCATCTTGCTTCCAGCTCTTTGGGAAGCTAAGAAACAACTCGCTCTGCACAGTGCTCTTACAGCCTACCGGGAACATCTCTTCCAAAGGCCTGTGAAACCCAGTTTCTCTGCAGGCCTGATCTGGCTGAAGTAGGACTTCTGCTCTGTGTGTGCTACATTGCCCTAGAGCTGAAAGGCTCAACGTGCAGGCTTCTTTCCAAATGGCGAGTTGGGCCCCACAGCATCTTGCTTCCAGCTATTTGGGAAGCTAAGAAACAACTCGCTCTGCACAGTGCTCTTACAGCCTAGTGGGAACATCTCTTCCAAAGGCCTGTGAAACGCAGTTTCTTTGCGGGCCTGATCTGGCTGAAGTAGGACTTCTGCTCTGGGTGTGCTACTTTGCCCTAGAGCTGAAAGGCACAACGTGCAGGCTTCTTTCCAAAGGGCGAGTTGGGCCCCACAGCATCTTGCTTCCAGCTCTTTGGGAAGCTAAGAAACAACTCGCTCTGCACAGTGCTCTTACAGCCTAGTGGGAACATCTCTTCCAAAGGCCTGTGAAACGCAGTTTCTTTGCAGGCCTGATCTGGCTGAAGTAGGACTTCTGCTCTGGGTGTGCTACTTTGCCCTAGAGCTGAAAGGCACAACGTGCAGGCTTCTTTCCAAAGGGCGAGTTGGGCCCCACAGCATCTTGCTTCCAGCTCTTTGGGAAGCTAAGAAACAACTCGCTCTGCACAGTGCTCTTACAGCCTAGTGGGAACATCTCTTCCAAAGGCCTGTGAAACGCAGTTTCTTTGCAGGCCTGATCTGGCTGAAGTAGGACTTCTGCTCTGGGTGTGCTACTTTGCCCTAGAGCTGAAAGGCACAACGTGCAGGCTTCCTTCCAAAGGGCGAGTTGGGCCCCACAGCATCTTGCTTCCAGCTCTTTGGGAAGCTACGAAACAAGTCGCTCTGCACAGTGCTCTTACAGCCTACCGGGAACATCTCTTCCAAAGGCCTGTGAAACGCAGTTTCTTTGCAGGCCTGATCTGGCTGAAGTAGGACTTCTGCTCTGGGTGTGCTACTTTGCCCTAGAGCTGAAAGGCACAACGTGCAGGCTTCTTTCCAAAGGGCGAGTTGGGCCCCACAGCATCTTGCTTCCAGCTCCTTGGGAAGCTAAGAAACAACTCGCTCTGCACCGTGCTCTTACAGCCTACCGGGAACATCTCTTCCAAAGGCCTGTGAAACGCAGATTCTTTGCAGGCCTGATCTGGCTGAAGTAGGACTTCCGCTCTGGGTGTGCTACATTGCCCTAGAGCTGAAAGGCACAACGTGCAGGCTTCTTTCCAAAGGGCGAGTTGGGCCCCACAGCATCTTGCTTCCAGCTCTTTGGGAAGCTAAGAAACAACTCGCTCTGCACAGTGCTCTTACAGCCTACCGGGAACATCTCTTCCAAAGGCCTGTGAAACGCACTTTCTTTGCAGGCCTGATCTGGCTGAAGTAGGACTTCTGCTCTGGGTGTGCTACATTGCCCTAGAGCTGAAAGGCACAACGTGCAGGCTTCTTTCCAAAGAGCGAGTTGGGCCCCACAGCATCTTGCTTCCAGCTCTTTGGGAAGCTACGAAACAAGTCGCTCTGCACAGTGCTCTTACAGCCTAGTGGGAACATCTCTTCCAAAGGCCTGTGAAACGCAGATTCTTTGCAGGCCTGATCTGGCTGAAGAAGGACTTCTGCTCTGGGTGTGCTACATTGCCCTCGAGCTGAAAGGCACAACGTGCAGGCTTCTTTCCAAAGGGCCAGTTGGGCCCCAAGCATCTTGCTTCCAGCTCTTTGGAAAGCTAAGAAACAACTCGCTATGCAAAGTGCTCTTACAGCCTACCGGGAACATCTCTTCCAGAGGCCTGTGAAACGCAGTTTCTTTGCAGGCCTGATCTGGCTGAAGTAGGACTTCTGCTCTGGGTGTGCTACTTTGCCCTAGAGCTGAAAGGCACAACGTGCAGGCTTCTTTCCAAAGGGCGAGTTGGGCCCCACAGCATCTTGCTTCCAGCTCTTTGGGAAGCTACGAAACAACTCGCTCTGCACAGTGCTCTTACAGCCTACTGGGAGCCTCTCTTCAAAAGGCCTGTGAAACGCAGATTCTTTGCAGGCCTGATCTGGCTGAAGTAGGACTTCTGCTCTGGGTGTGCTACATTGCCCTAGAGCTGAAAGTCACAATGTGCAGGCTTCTTTCCAAAGGGCGAGTTGGGCCCCACATCATCTTGCTTCCAGCTCTTTGCGAAGCTAAGAAGCAACTCGCTCTGCACAGTGCTCTTACAGCCTACCGGGAACATCTCTTCCAAAGGCCTGTGAAACACAGTTTCTCTGCAGGCCTGATCTGGCTGAAGTAGGACTTCTGCTCTGGGTGTGCTACATTGCCCTAGAGCTGAAAGGCTCAACGTGCAGGCTTCTTTCCAAAGGGCGAGTTGGGCCCCACAGCATCTTGCTTCCAGCTCTTTGGGAAGCTAAGAAACAACTCGCTCTGCACAGTGCTCTTACAGCCTAGTGGGAACATCTCTTCCAAAGGCCTGTGAAACGCAGTTTCTTTGCAGGTTTGGTCTGGCTGAAGTAGGACTTCTGCTCTGGGTGTGCTACATTGCCCTAGAGCTGAAAGGCCCAACGTGCAGGCTTCTTTCCAAAGGGCGAGTTGGGCCCCACAGCATCTTGCTTCCAGCTCTTTGGGAAGCTAAGAAACAACTCGCTGCGCACAGTGCTCTTAAAGCCTACCGGGAACATCTCTTCCAAAGGCCTGTGAAACCCAGTTTCTTTGCAGGCCTGATCTGGCTGAAGTAGGACTTCTGCTCTGGGTGTGCTACATTGCCCTAGAGCTGAAAGGCACAACGTGCAGGCTTCTTTCCAAAGGGCGAGTTGGGCCCCACAGCATCTTGCTTCCAGCTCTTTGGGAAGCTAAGAAACAACTCGCTCTGCACAGTGCTCTTACAGCCTAGTGGGAACATCTCTTCCAAAGGCCTGTGAAACGCAGTTTCTTTGCAGGCCTGATCTGGCTGAAGTAGGACTTCTGCTCTGGGTGTGCTACATTGCCCTAGAGCTGAAAGGCACAACGTGCAGGCTTCTTTCCAAAGGGCCAGTTGGGCCCCACAGCATCTTGCTTCCAGCTCTTTGGGAAGCTACGAAACAACTCGCTCTGCACAGTGCTCTTACAGCCTACCGGGAACATCTCTTCCAAAGGCCTGTGAAACGCAGTTTCTTTGCAGGCCTGATCTGGCTGAAGTAGGACTTCTGCTCTGGGTGTGCTACTTTGCCCTAGAGCTGAAAGGCACAACGTGCAGGCTTCTTTCCAAAGGGCGAGTTGGGCCCCACAGCATCTTGCTTCCAGCTCTTTGGGAAGCTAAGAAACAACTCGCTCTGCACCGTGCTCTTACAGCCTACCGGGAACTTACCACCGCCAGACATGCAAAATCACCTGCCGGCTACGCCAGAACCACTCGGCAGACACTCCGTAACCACCTCCAGGACAGACCGGAACCACCTGCCGGACACGCCGGGACCACCTGCTTGACTCGCCAGAACCACCTGCCGGGCACGCCAGAATCACCAGCCGGCTACCCCACAACCACTTGTCGGACACTCCGGAATCACCTGCCGGGCATGCTGGAACCACCTCTCAGAGGTGCCACAGCCACATGCAGGATACGGCGGTATCACCTGCCTAGAATGCCGGTAGTTCCTGATGCACTCCCCACAACCACCTGCCGGACACGCCAAAATCACCTGCCGGCTACGCCAGAAACTTGTGGCGGACACTCCGGAATCACCTGCCGGGCTTGCTGGAACCACCTGCCGGTCACGCCAACATCACCTGCCAGCTACGCCAGAACCACTTTGCGGACGCTCCGGAAACACCTGTCAGGCTGGCCGGAACCACCTGTCACATGTGCCAGAACCATGAGCCTGAGATGCCAGAACCACACCCCGAACAGACCGTAACCACCTGCCAGACCCGCCTGAACCACCTGCCGAGCACACCGGAACCACCTGCCGGACATGCCAAAATCACCTGCGGGCTACTCCAGAACCACTTGGAGGACTCTCAGGGATGACATACCGGGCATGCTGGAACCACCTCTCAGACGTGCCAGAACCATATGGCGGACAGTCCAGAATCACCTGTTGGGCATGCGCAACCACCTCTGAGACGTACCAGAACCACGTGCCATACACGCCGGAACCACCTACCGGACAGACCGGAGTCACCTTTCGGACATGCCAGAACCACCTGTCAAATGTGCCAGAAACATGTGCCGGAGACGCCGGAAGCACCTGCCGAGCACACCGGAACCACCTGCTCGACTCGCCAGAACCACCTGACAGACATGCAAAAATCACCTGCCGGTTACGCCAGAATCACTCGGTGGACTCTCCTGGATCACCGGCCGGGCATGCCGGAACCACCTCTGAGACATAGCAGAACCACGTGCCAGACACGCCAGAACCACATCCTGGACAGACTGGAACCACCTGCTGTACATGCCCGAACCTCCTGCCGAGAATGCCAGAAACACCTGCTCGGCTCCCGGGAAAATCCTACGGGGAAACTGTCATAGAAATGAAGGTCAAACGGCCTTTCTTGCCAGACCTTACCTCACCACGTTAGAACTTCCGCTTCTGCCACAATTCCACCTTGCCAACCCGGCTCAGACGAAATGCCTACATCTTCCCCTTGAGCAATGGGGACGAGGCCCGGATGATTGTGGTTCCACATGCTGAGGAGGAGAGAGACAATAGGCTTTTAACTAACCACCAAGTGCAATGGTTGAGAGAGTGTCAGAAAGCACCAATGGCAGAAAGACCCCTTTACTCTCAGCAGTGCCCTCCATTGCTCTAGAGCAGGAAGGCACAAAGGACAGCCTCAATCCTTCAATGGGAAACAAGCCATAAAATGTCTTGCTTCCAGTTCTTTAGGAAGCTGAGAAAGAACTCGCTTTCCACAGTGCTGTTAAAGCATACGAGGAAACACTCGTAAAAAGGCAGCTCAAACGCCATTTCTTCCCAGTGCTTAACTCGCCGCTTTAGGAATTCTGCTTCTGCCGCAATTCCACCTTGCCAACCCGGCGAGACGAAATGCCTACATCTTCCCCTGAAGCAACTGGGCTGTGTCCCAAATGATTGAGCGTCCACGTGCTTAGGAGGTGATAGACTGCACGCCTTTTTCCAACCACCATTGTGCACTGGTGGAGAGAGTGTTGGAAAGCAGCTATGTCAGAAAGACCCCTTTGCTCTCAGCTCTGCCCTCCATTGCTCTAGACGTGGAATGCACAATGCACTGGCTCCACCCCTCAAGGGGTGACAAGCCACAGACCGTCTTCCTTCCATCTCTTTAGGAAGCTGAGAAAGAACTCGCTTTCAACAGTGCTCTTTCTGTGTCCTGGCAACATCTCATACAAAGGCAGCTGATATGCCGTTTCTTTTCAGCGCTTAACTCGCCTATTTAGAACTTCTGCTTCTGCCAGATTTCCACCTTGCCAACCCCGCTCAGACGAAATGCCTACATCTTCCCCTTCAGCAACGGGGACGAGGCCCATATGATTGTGCCTCCACATGTTTAGCAAGAGCAGACAATAGGCTTTTTACAAACTGCCATTGTGCACTGGTGCAGAGAGTGTCAGAATGCACCAATGGCAGAAAGACCCCTTTACTCTCAGCCGTGCCCACCATTGCTCTAGAGCTGGCAGGCGCAAAGCACGGCCTCCATCCTTCAATGGGAGACAAGCCATAAACTGTCTTGCTTCCAGCTCTTTAGGAAGCTGAGAAAGAACTCGCTTTCCACAGTGCTGTACAGCATACGAGGAAACTCTCATACAAAGGCAGCTCAAACACCATTTCTTCCCATCGCTTAACTTGCCGCTTTAGGACTTCTGCTTTTGCTGCAGTTCCACCTTGCCAACCCGGCTCAGACGAAATCCCTACATCTTCCCCTTGAGCAATGGGGACAAGGCCCGGATGATTGTGGTTCCACATGCTGAGGAGGAGACAGACAATAGGCTTTTAAGCAACCGCCCATGAGCAGTGGTTGGGGTAGTGTCAGAAAGCACCAATGTCAGAAAGGCCCTTTAGTCTCGGCCGTGCCCTCCATTCCTCCCATGGTAGGAGGCACAAGGCACTGGCACCACCCCTGAAGGGTATCAGAAAGCACCTATGGCAGAAAGCCCCCTTGGCTCTCAGCCGTGCCCTCCATTGCTCTGCAGGTGGAAGGCACAAAGCACTGCCTCCATCCTTCAATGGGAGACAAGCCATAAATTGTCTTGCCTCCAGCTCTTTAGGAAGCTGACGAACAACTCGCTTTCCACAGTCCTGTTACAGCATACCAGGAACCTCTCATGCAAAGGCAGGTCAAACGCCATTTCTTCCCAGTGCTTAACTCGAAGCTTTAGGACTTCTGCTTCTGCCGCAATTCCACCTTGCCAACCCGGCGCAGACGAAATGCCTACACCTTCCCCTGAAGCAACTGGGCTGAGTCCCAAATGATTGAGCGTCCACGTGCTTAGGAGGCGATAGACTGCACGCCTTTTTCCAACCACCAATGTGCACTGCTGGAGAGATTTTCATAAAGAAGCTATGTCAGAAAGGCCCCTTTGCTCACAGCCATGCCCTTCATTGCTCTAGACGTGGAAGGCACAAGGCACTGGCTCTGGATCCACCCCTCAATGGGAGACAAACCACATCTTGTCCTGCTTCCAGCACTTTAGGAAGCTGAGAAAAACTCCCTTTCCACAGTGCCCTTACAGCGTCCTGGGAACATCTCATACAAAGGAGGCTGAACGCCGTTTCTTTCCAGCACTTCACCCGGCGGTCTGGAACATCTGCATGCTGCACATTTCCACCTTGCCAACCCGGCTCAGACGAAATGCCTACATCTTCCCCTTGAGCAATTGGGACGAGGCCCGGATGATTGTGGTTCCACATGCTGAGGAGGAGAGAGACAACAGGCTTTTAACTAACCACCAAGTGCAATGGTTGGGAGAGTGTCAGAAAGCACCAATGGCAGAAAGACCCCTTTACTTTATTCTCAGCTGTGCCCTCCATTGCTCTAGAGGTGGAAGGCACAAAGCACTGCCTCCATCCTTCAATGGGAGACAAGCCATAAAATGTCTTGCTTCCAGCTCTCTAGGAAGCTGAGAAAGAACTCGCTTTCCACAGTGCTGTTACAGCATACGAGGAAACTCTCATACAAAGGCAGCTCAAATGCCATTTCTTCCCAGCGCTTAACTTGCCACTTTAGGACTTCTGCTGCAATTCCACCTTGCCAACCTGGCTCAGACGAAATGCCTACATCTTCCCCTGAAGCAACTGGGCTGAGTCCCAAATGATTGAGCGTCCACGTGCTTAGGAGGCGATAGACTGTATGCCTTTTTCCAACCACCATTGTGCACTGGTGGACAGAGTGTCCGAAAGCAGCTGTGTCAGCAAGACCCCTTTGCAGGCAGCCGTGCCCCCCATTGCTCTAGAGGTGCAAGGAACAAAGCACTGCCTCCATCCTTCAATTGGAGACAAGCCATAAACTGTCCTGCTTCCAGCTCTTTAGGAAGCTGGGAAAGCACTCGCATTCCACAGTGCTCTTGCAGCATCCTGGGAACATCTCATACAAAGGCACCTGAACGCCGTGTCTTTTCAGCCCTTAACTCGCCAATCTGCAACATCCGCTTCTGCTGCATTTCCACCTTGCCCACCCGGCTCAGACGAAATGCCTACATCTGCCCCTTGAGCAATGGGGACGAGGCCCGGATGATTGTGGTTCCACATGCTGAGGAGGAGACAGACAATAGGCTTTTAACCAACCGCCCTTGAGCAATGGTTGGGGCAGTGTCAGAACCACCAATTTCAGAAAGTCCCTTTACTCTTGGTCTTGCCCTCCATTCCTCTAGAGGCAGGAGGCACAAGGCACTGGCACCACCCCTGAAGGGTATCAGAAAGCACCAATGGCAGAAAGCCCCCTTTGCTCTCAGCCATGCCATCCATTGCTCTGCAGGTGGAAGGCACAAAGCACTGCCTCCATCCTTCAATGGGAGACAAGCCATAAACTGTCTTGCCTCCAGCTCTTTAGGAAGCTGAGAAAGAACTCGCTTTCCACAGTGCTGTACAGCATATGAGGAAACTCTCATACAAAGACAGCTCAAACGCCATTTCTTCCCAGCGCTTAACTCGCCGCTTTAGGACTTGTGCTTCTGCCGCAGTTCTACCTTGCCAACCTTGCTCAGACGAAATGCCTACATCTTCCCCTGAAGCAACTGGGCTGAGTCCCAAATGATTTAGCATCCACCTGCTCAGGAGGCGATAGACTGTAAGCCTTTTTCCAAACACCATTGTGCACTGGTGGAGAGAGTGTCAGAATGCAGCTATGTCAGAAAGACCCTTTTGCTCTCAGCCATGCCCTCCATTGCTCTAGATTGGAATGCACAATGCATTGGCTCCACCCCTCAAGGGGCCACAAGCCACAGACCATCTTCCTTCCATCTCTTTAGGAAGCTGAGAACAAACTCACCTGACGTATAAAAAGGAATCATGCCCCTTATGTGCCAGAAAACCCCAGGAGACATGCCAAAAACACCCTCCACACACTCTCAAAGGGCCACGCCTTCATGCCAGTATGACCCAACAGGCATACCAGAAGCACGCACGTTGCATGCCAGAACCACCTGTAACCACCTGCCGGACACATTGGAACAGCGATTCTGACACTGCAGAACCATCTCTTCAACATGCCAGCCGCACACAATGACATGACGGAACCAGATTCCAAACATAGCACAACGACATGCCAGACACATTGTAAACACCTGTCGGATATGCCACAAACAGGAGCCAGAAACACTGAAACCAGCTGAGGAGTATGAAAGAACGGGGGCCAGAAATGCCACAAGCATCTGTCTTACAAGCCAGAGCCACGAGCCCAAAAAGCAGGAAAGACCTGCCGGACACACCAAAATAACCTGCCGGTGACACCAGAACCACTTGGCGGACACCAAGGAATCACCTGCCGGGCACGCCTGAAGCACGTCACAGACGTGCCAGAACCACGTGCCGGCCATGCTGGAACCAGCTCCCGGACAGACCAGAAGCACCTGCCAGACACGCCGGAATCACCTGCCGCGCATGCCAGAACCACCTCTCACACATGCCAGAACCATGTGCCAATGACCCCAGAAGCACCTGCCAAGCACGCTGGAACCACCTGCTCGACTTGCCAGAACCACCTGCCGGACACGCCAAAATCACCTGTCGGCTACTCCACAACGAGTTGGTGGACTCTCTGGAATCACCTGCCGGGCATGATAGAACCACCTCTCAGACGTGCCGGAACCACGTGCCAGACACGCCGGAACCACCTCCCGGACACACCGGAACCACCTGCCGGACCTGCCTGAACCAACTGTCGAGCATGCCAGAACCACCGGCTTGACCCTCCGGAACCACCGCCGGACATGCAAAATCACCTGCCGGCTACTCCAGAACCAGTTGGTGAACACTTCGGAATCACGGGCCGGGCTTGCCGGAGCCACCTGCTCGAATCGCCAGAACCACCTGCCGGACACGCAAAAATCACCTCCCGGCTGCACCACAACCAGTTGGTGAACACTTCGGAATCACGGGCCGGGCTTCCTGGAACCACCTGCCGGTCATGCCAAAATCACCTGCCAACTACTCCAGAACCGCTTGGCAGACACTTCGGAATCAGCTGCCGGGCATGACGGAACCAGCTCTCAGACGTGCCAGAACTACGTGCCAGACACACTGGAACCACCTGCCGAGTATGCCGGAACCACCTGATCCACACCCAGAACCACGTGCTGGACACGCCAAAATCACCTGCCGGTTACGCCAAAACCACTCGGCAGACATTCCAGGACCACCTCCAGGACAGACCGGAACCGGCTGCCGGACACGCCGGGACCACCTGCTTGACTCGCCAGAACCACCTGCTGGACCCGCCAAAATCACCAGCCGGCTACGCCACAACCACTTGTGGGACACTCCGGAATCACCTGCCGGGCATGCTGGAACCACCTCTCAGAGGTGCCACAACCACATGCCGGAGACGGCGGAAGCACCTGCCGAGAATGCCAGAAGTTCCTGATCCAATCCCCAGAACCACCTGCCGGACACGCCAAAATCACCTGACGGCTATGCCAGAACCACTTGGCGGACACTCCAGAATCACCAGCCGGTCATGCCAGCACAACTTCTCAGACGTGCCTGAAGCACGTGCCGGACAGGCCGGAACCATCTCCCGGACAGACCTGAACCACAGCAAACACTCGCCGGAACCACCTGCTTGACTCACCGGTCGCAGCTGCCGGACATGCCAAAATCACCTGCTCGCTACACAAGAACCACTTGGCGAACAAGCCGGAATCACGTGAAGGGCATACTGACACCACCTCTTAGACGTGCCAGAACCTCGTGTCGGAAACCCCAGAACCACATGACGGACACGCCGGAACCACCGGCTCGACTCGCCGGAACCACTGCCGGACATGCAAAATCACCTGCCGGCTACACCAGAACCACTTAGCGAAGGCTCCGCAATCACCTGCCGGGCATGGCAGCACAACCTCTCCAAAGTGCCAGAAGCACGTGCCGGACAGGCCGGAACCATCTCCCGGACAGACCGGAAACACAGGAAACACTCGCCAGAACCACCTGTTTGACTCACCGGTCCCACCTGCCGGACACGCCAAAATCACCTGCCCGCTACACCAGAACCGCTTGGTGGACAAGCCGGAATCACGTGAAGTGCATGCCGACACAACCTCTCAGACATGCGAGGACCTCGTGCCGGACAGCCCAAAACCACATGATGGACAGACCGGAACCACCTGCCGGACACGCCGGAACCACCGGCTCGACTCGCCGGAACCATTGCCGGACATGCAAAATCACCTGCCGGCTACGGCAGAACCACTTGGCGAACACTCGGGAATCACCTGCCGGGCATGGCGGAACCACCTCTCAGACATGCCGGAACCACATGCCAATGACGCCGGAAGCACCTGCCGAGCACGCCAGAACCACCTGCTCGACTCGCCAAACCACCTGATGGACACGCCAAAATCACCTGCCGGCTACGGCAGAACCACTTGGCGAACACTCGGGAATCACCTGCCGGGCATGGCGGAACCACCTCTCAGACATGCCGGAACCACATGCCAATGACGCCGGAAGCACCTGCCGAGCACGCCAGAACCACCTGCTCGACTCGCCAAACCACCTGATGGACACGCCAAAATCACCTGCCGGCTACGCCACAACCCTTTGGTGAACACTTGGGAATCACCTGCTGGGCTGGGTGGAACCACCTGCCGGTCACGCCAACATCACCTGCCAGCTATGCCAGAACCACTTGGCGAACACCATGGAAACAACTTCCGGCCGGCCGGAACCACCTCTCAGACGTGCCAGAACCATGTGCCTGAGATGCCGGAACCACACCCCGAACAGACCGAAACCCCCTGCCACACCCGCCTGAACCACCTGCCGAGCACGCCGGAACCACCTACTCGACTCGCCGGAACCACCTACCTGACACGCCAAAATCACCTGCCAGGTATGCCAGAGCCACTTGGTGGACACTCCGGAATCATCTGCCGGACATGCCAGAACCAGCTCTCAGACACACCAGAACCACGTGCCGGACACGCCGGAAGCAACTGCTGAGCATGCCTGAGCCACATGCTCGACTTGCAAAACACACCTGCCAGACACGCCAAAATCAGCTGCCGGGTACGCCAGAACCACGTTTCGGACACTCCGGAATCACCTGTCGGTCATGCCGGAACCACCTCTCAGACGTGCCAGAACCTCGTACCGGACACGCCAGAACCACCTGCCGGACAGACCGGAACCACCTGCAGGACACGCCGGAACCACCGTCTAGACTCGCCGGAACCACCGCCGGACATGCAAAATCACCTGCCGGCTATGCCAGAACCACTTGGCGAACACTCCGGAATCACCTGCCGGGCATGCCGGAACCACCTCTCAGACTTGCCAGAACCATGTTCCGGACACGCCGGTACCACCTGCCGAGTATGCCGGAACCACCTGATCCACTCCACAGAACCACCTGCTGGAAACGCCAGAATCAGCTGCCGGCTATGCAAGAACCACTCGGCAGACACTCCGGAATCACATGTCAGGCATTCCGGAACCACCTCTCAGAGGTGCCAGAACCACATGCCGGAGACTCCGGAATCACCTGCCGGGCATGCCGGAACCACCTCTCAGACGTGCCAGAACCTCGTGCCGGACACGCCAGAACCACCTGCCGGACAGACCAGAACCACCTGCCAGACACGCCGGAACCACCGGCTCGACTCGCCGGAACCACCACCGGACATGCAAAATCACCTGCCGGCTACACCAGAACCACTTGGTGAACACTCCGGAATCACCTTCCGGGCATGCCGGAACCACCTCTCAGACTTGCCAGAACCATGTTCCGGACACGCCGGTACCACCTGCCGAGTATGCCGGAACCACCTGATCCACTACCCAGAACCACCTGCTGGACACGCCAGAATCAGCTGCCGGCTATGCAAGAACCACTCGGCAGACACTCCGGAATCACATGTCAGGCATTCCGGAACCACCTCTCAGAGGTGCCAGAACCACATGCCTGACACTCCGTAATCACCTGCCGGGCGTGCCGGAACCATCTCTCAGATGTGCCACAACCACATGCCGAAGAGACCAGAAGCACCTGCCGAGGTCGCCGGAACCACCTGCTGGACATGCCGGAACCACCTGCCTCACAGGCCAAAATCATATGCCGGCTACGCCAAAACCACTTGGTGGACACTCCACAATCACCTTGCGGGCATGCCAGAACCACGTCATGGACAGATGGCAAACACCAGCCGGACCTGCCGGAACCACCGCCGAGCACGCCGGAACCACCTGCTCGACTCACCAGAGCAACCTGCTGGACACATCATAAACACCTGTGGGGTACGCCAGAACCACTTGGAGGACTCTCCGGGATCACCTGCCGGGCATTCCGTAACCACCTCTCAGACGTGCCAGAACCATGTGCCGGACACGCCGCAACCACCTGCTGAGTATGCCGGAACCACCTGCTCCACTCCCCAGAACCACCTGCTGGACACGCCAAAATCACCTGCCGGCTACGCCAGAACCACTCGGCAGACACTCCGGAACCACCTCCAGGACAGACCCGAACCACCTGCCGGACACGCCGGGACCACCTGCTCGACTCGCCGGAACCATTGCCGGACATGCAAAATCACCTGCCGGCTACGGCAGAACCACTTGGAGAACACTCCGGAATCACCTGCCGGGCATGGCGGAACCACCTCTCAGACATGCCGGAACCACATGCCAATGACACCGGAAGCACCTGCCAAGCACGCCAGAACCACCTGCTCGACTCGCCAAAACCACCTGCTGGACACGCCAAAATCACCTGCCAGCTACGCCACAACCATTTGGTGAACACTTCGGAATCACCTGCCGGGCTGGCTGGAACCACCTGCCGGTCACGCCAACATCACCTGCCAGCTATGCCAGAACCACTTGGCGAACACCATGGAAACACCTGTCGGGCCGGCCGGAACCACCTCTCAGACGTGCCAGAACCATGTGCCTGAGAGGCCGGAACCACACCCCGAACAGACCGAAACCACCTGCCACACCAGCCTGAACCACCTGCCGAGCACGCCGGAACCAGCTACTCGACTCGCCGGAACCACCTACCTGACACGCCAAAATCACCTGCCGGGTATGCCAGAGCCACTTGGTGGACACTCCGGAATCATCTGCCGGACATGCCAGAACCAGCTCTCAGACACACCAGAACCACGTGCCGGACACGCCGGAAGCACCTGCTGAGCATGCCTGAGCCACATGCTCGACTTGCAAGAAATACCTGCCAGACACGCCAAAAATCACCTGCCGGGTACGCCAGAACCACTTGGTGAACACTCCGGAATCACCTGTCGGGCATCCCGGAACCACCTCTCAGACGTGCCAGAACCTCTTGCCGGACACGCCAGAACCACCTGCCAGACAGACCAGAACCACCTGCCGGACACACCGGAACCACCGGCTCGACTCGCCGGAACCACCGCCGGACATGCAAAATCACCTGCCGGCTACGCCAGAACCACTTGGTGAACACTCCGGAATCACCTTCCGGGCATGCCGGAACCACCTCTCAGACTTGGCAGAACCATGAGCCGGACACGCCGCAATCACCTGCCGGGCATGCCAGCACAACCTCTCCGAAGTGCCCGAAGCACGTGCCGGACAGGCTGGAACCATCTCCCGGACAGACCGGAAACACAGGAACCACCTGCTTGACTCACCGGTCCCACCTGCCGGACACGCCAAAATCACCTGCCCGCTGCACCAGAACCACTTGGTGGAAAAGCCAGAATCACGTGAAGTGCATTCCGACACAACCTCTCAGACGTGCCAGAACCTCGTGCCGGAGACCCCAGAACCACCTGCTGGACAGACGGGAACCACCTGCTGGACACGCCGGAACCAGCGGCTCGACACGCCAGAACCATTGCCGGACATGCAAAATCACCTGCCGGCTACGGCAGAACCACTTGGCGAACACTCGGGAATCACCTGCCGGGCATGCTGGAACCACCTCTAAGAGGTGCCACAGCCACATGCAGGAGACGGTGGTAGCACCTGCCGAGAATGCCGGAAGTTCCTCATCCACTCCCCGGAACCACCTGCCGGACACTCCAAAATGACCTGCCGGCTACGCCAGAACCACTTGGCGGACACTCCAGAATCACCTGCCGGGCATGCCAGCACAACCTCTCCGAAGTGCCAGAAGCACGTGCCGGACAGGCCGGAACCATCTCCCGGACAGACCGGAAATACAGGAAACACTCGCCTGAACCACCTGCTTGACTCACCGGTCCCACCTGCCGGACACGCCAAAATCACCTGCCCGCTACACCAGAACCACTTGGTGGACAAGCCGGAATCACGTGACGTGCATGCCGACACAACCTCTCAGACGTGCCAGAACCTCGTGCCGGACACCCCAGAACCCCCAGGTCTACAGACCGGAACCACCTGCAGGACAGGCCGGAACAACCGCCTCGACTCGCCGGAACCATTGCCGGACATGCAAAATCACCTGCCGGCTACGGCAGAACCACTTGACGAACACTCGGGAATCACCTGCCGGGCATGGCGGAACCACCTACTCGACTCGCCGGAACCACCTACCTGACATGCCAAAATCACCTGCCGGGTATGCCAGAGCCACTTGGTGGACACTCCGGAATCATCTGCCGGACATGCCAGAACCAGCTCTCAGACACACCAGAACCACGTGCCGGACACGCCGGAAGCACCTGCTGAGCATGCCTGAGCCACATGCTCGACTTGCAAGAAACACCTGCCAGACACGCCAAAATCACCTGCCAGGTACGCCAGAACCACGTGGTGGACACTCCGGAATCACCTGTCGGGCATGCCGGGACCACCTCTCAGACGTGCCAGAACCTTGTCCCGGACACGCCAGAACCACCTGCCGGACAGACCAGAACCACCTGCCGGACATGCTGGAACCACCGGCTCGAGTCGCCGGATCCATCGCCGGACATGCAAAATCACCTGCCGGCTACGCCAGAACCACTTGGTGAACACTCCGGAATCACCTGCCGGGCATGCCGGAACCACCTCTCAGACTTGCCAGAACCATGTTCCAGACACGCCGGTACCACCTGCCGAGTATGACGGAACCACCTGATCCACTCCCCAGAACCACCTGCTGGACACGCCAGAATCAGCTGCCGGCTATGCAAGAACCACTCGGCAGACACTCCCAATCACATGTCAGGCATTCCGGAACCACCTCTCAGAGGTGCCAGAACCACATGCCGGAGACTCCGGAATCACCTGCCGGGCATGCCGGAACCACCTCTCAGACGTGCCAGAACCATGAGCCGGACACGCCGGTACCACCTGCCGAGTATACCGGAACCACCTGATCCACTCCCCAGAACCACCTGCTGGACACGCAAAAATCACCTGCCGGCTATGCCAGAACCACTTGGCGAACACTCCGGAATCACCTGCCAGGCATGCCGGAACCACCTCTCAGACTTGCCAGAACCATTTTCCGGACACGCTGGTACCACCTGCCAAGTATGCCGGAACCACCTTATCCACTCCCCAGAACCACCTGCTGGACACGCCAGAATCACATGCCGGCTACGCCAGAACCACTCGGCAGACACTCCGGAGCCACCTGCCGGGCATGCCGGAACCAGCTCTCAGAGGTGCCAGAACCACATGCCGGAGACTCCGGAATCACCTGCCGGGCATGCCGGAACCATCTCTCAGATATGCCAGAACCCTGTTCCGGACACGCCGGTACCACCTGCCGAGCTGGCCGGAACCACCTGCTGGACACGCCAAAATCACATGCCGGCTATGCCAGAACCACTTGGCGGACACTCCAGAATCACCTGCCGGGCATGCCAGACAACCTCTCCGAAGTGCCAGAAGCACGTGCCGGACAGGCCGGAAAAATCTCCCGGACAGACCGGAAATACAGGAAACACTCGCCGGAACCCCCTGCTTGACTCACTGGTCCCACCTGCCGGACACGACAAAATCACCTGCCCGCTACACCAGAATCACTTGGTGGACAAGCCGGAATCACGTGAAGTGCATGCCGACACAACCTCTCAGACGTGCCAGAACCTCGTGCCGGACACCCCAGAACCACCTGCTGGACAGAACGGAACCACCTGCCGGACACACCGGAACCACCGGCTCGACTCGCCGGAACCATTGCCGGACATGCAAAATCACCTGCCGGCTACGGCAGAACCACTTGGCGAACACTCGGGAATCACCTGCCGGGCATGGCGGAAGCACCTCTCAGACATGCCGGAACTACATGCCAATGACACCGGAAGCACCTGCCGAGCACGCCAGAACCACGAGCTCAACTCGCCAAAACCACCTGCTGGACACGCCAAAATCACCTGCCTGCTACGCCACAACCATTTGGTGAACACTTCGGAATGACCTGCCGGGCATGCCGGAACCACCTCTCAGACGTGCCAGAACCTTGTACCGGACACGCCAGAACCACCTGCTGGACAGACCAGAACCACCTGCCGGACACGCCGGAACCACCGGCTCGAATCGCCGGAACCACCGCCGGACATGCAAAATCACCTGCCGGCTACACCAGAACCACTTGGTGAACACTCCGGAATCACCTTCCGGGCATGCCGGAACCACCTCTCAGACTTGGCAGAACCATGTTCTGGACACGCCGGTACCACCTGCCGAGTATGCTGGAACCACCTGATCCACTCCCCAGAATCACCTGCTGGACACGCCAGAATCAGCTGCCGGCTATGCAAGAACCACTCGGCAGACACTCCGGAATCACATGTCAGGCATTCCGGAACCACCTCTCAGAGGTGCCAGAACCACATGCCTGACACTCCGTAATCACCTGCCGGGCGTGCCGGAACCATCTCTCAGACGTGCCACAACCACGTGCTGAAGAGACCAGAAGCACCTGCCGAGCTCGCCGGAACCACCTGCTGGACATGCCGGAACCACCTGCCTCACAGGCCAAAATCATATGCCGGCTACGCCAAAACCACTTGGTGGACACTCCACAATCACCTTGCGGGCATGCCAGAACCACGTCATGGACAGATGGCAAACACCAGCCGGACCTGCCGGAACCACCTGCCGAGCACGCCGGAACCACCTGCTCGACTCACCAGAGCAACCTGCTGGACACATCATAAACACCTGTGGGGTACGCCAGAACCACTTGGAGGACTCTCCGGGATCACCTGTCGGGCATGCCGGAACCACCTCTCAGACGTGCCAGAACCTCGTGCCGGACACGACAGAACCACCCGCCGGACACGCCGGAACCACCGGCTCGACTCGCCAGAACCACCGCCGGACATGCAAAATCACCTGCCGGCTACGCCAGAACCAATTGGCGAACACTCCGGAATCACCTGCCGGGCATGCCGGAACCACCTCTCAGACTTGCCAGAACCATGTTCCGGACAGGCCGGTACCACCTGCCGAGTATGCCGGAACCACCTGATCCACTCCCCAGAACCACCTGCTGGACACGCCAGAATCAGCTGCCGGCTAGGCAAGAACCACTCGGCAGACAGTCCGGAATCACATGTCAGGCATTCCGAAACCACCTCTCAGAGCTGCCAGAACCACATGCCGGACACTCCGGAATCACCTGTCGGGCATGCCGGAACCACCTCTCAGACGTGCCAGAACCTCGTGCCGGACACGCAAGAACCACCTGCCGGACAGACCGGAACCATCTTCCAGACACGCCGGAACCACCGGCTCGACACGCCGGAACCACAGCCGGACATGAAAAATCACCTGCCGGCTACGCCAGAACCACTTGTCGAACACTCCGGAATCACCTGCCGGGCATGCCGGAACCACCTCTCAGAGGTGCCAGAACCACATGCCGGACACTCCGGAATCACCTGCCGGGCGTGCCGGAACCACCACTCAGAGCTGCCAGAACCACATGCCGGACACTCCGGAATCACCTCCCGGGCTTGCCGGAACCATCTCTCAGACTTGCCAGAACCATGTTCCGGACACGCCGGTACCACCTGCCGAGTATGCCGGAACCACCTGATCCACTACCCAGAACCACCTGCTGGACACGCCAGAATCACCTGCCGGCTACGCCAGAACCACTCGGCAGACACTCCGGAACCACCTGCCGGGCATGCCGGAACCACCTCTCAGAGGTGCCAGAACCACATGCCGCACACACCGGAATCACCTCCCGGGCTTGCCGGAACCATCTCTCAGACTTGCCAGAACCATGTTCCGGACACGCCGGTACCACCAGCCGAGTATGCCGGAACCACCTGATCCACTGCCCAGAACCACCTGCTGGACACGCCAGAATCACCTGCCGGCTACGCCAGAACGACTCGGCAGACACTCCGGAACCACCTGCCGGGCATGCCGGAACCACCTCTCAGAGGTGCCAGAACCACATGCCGGACACTCCGGAATCACCTCCCGGGCTTGCCGGAACCATCTCTCAGACGTGCCACAACCACGTGCCGAAGAGACCAGAAGCACCTGCCGAGCACGCCGGAACCACCTGCACGACTCGCCAGAACCACCTGCCGGACACGCAAAAATCACCTGCCGGGTACGCCACAACCAGTTGGGGAACACTTCGGAATCACCTGCCGGGCTTGCTGGAACCCCCTGCCGGTCATGCCAAAATCACCTGCCAACTACGCCAGTTCCACTTGGCGGACACTGTGGAAACACCTGTCGGGCCGGCCGGAACCACATCTCAGACGTGCCAGAACCATGTGCATGAGATGCTGGAACCACACCCCGAACAGACGGAAAACACCTGCCAGACTCGTCTGAACAACCTGCCGAGCACGCCAGAGACACCTGCTCGACTCGCCGGAACCACCTACCTGACATGCCCAAATCACCAGCCGGGTATGCCAGAACCACTTGGCGGACACTCCGGAATCATCTGCCAGGCATGCCGGAACCACCTCTCAGATATGCCAGAACCACGTGCCAATGACCCCGGAAGCACCTGGCGAGCACGCCGGAACCACCTTCTCGACTCGCTAGAACCACCTGCTGGACACTCCGAAATCACCTGTCGCGCATGCCGGAACCACCTCTCAGACGTGCCGGAAGCACGTGCCGGACACGCCGGAATCACCTACCGGACAGACCGGAACCACCTGCCGAGCACGCCGGAGCCACTTGTTCGACTCGCTGGAACCACCTGCCGGACAGGCCAATATCAACTGCTGGCTATGCCAGAACCACCTGGGGGACGGTCCGGAATCGCCGGCCAGCCATGGCGGAACCACCTCTCAGACGTACCAGAACCACCTGCCGGAGAAGCTGGAAACACGTCCTGGACAGTCTGGAACCACCTGCCGGCCAAGCCTGAACCACCTGCCAAGCACAACGGAACAACCTGCCAGACACGCCAAAATCACCTACGTGTTATGCCAGAACCACTTGGAGGACTCTCTGGGATGACCTGCCGGGCATGCCGGAACCACCTCTCAGACGTGCCAGAACCATGTGGCGGACAGTCCGGAATCACCTGTTGGGCATGCTCAACCACCTCTGAGACGTACCAGAACCACATGCCGTGCAGGCTGGAACCACCTACCGGACAGACCGGAATCACCTTTCGGGCATGCCGGAACCACCTGTCAGATGTGCCAGAAACACGTGCCGGAGACGCCGGAAGCACCTGCCAAGCACGTTGGAACCACCTGCTCAACTCGCCTGAACCACCTGCCGGACATGCCAAAATCACCTGCCGACTATGCCAGAACCACTTGGCGAACACTCCGGAATCACTTGCCGGGCATGCAGGAACCACCTCTCAGACATGCCAGAACCCCGTGCCAATGACCCCGGAAGCACCAGCCGAGCAAGCCGGAACCACCTGCTCGACTCGCCAGAACCACCTGCCGATCACGCAAAAATCACCTGCCGGCTACGCCGCAACCAGTTGGTGAACACTTTGGAATCACCTGCCGGGCTTGCTGGAACCACCTGCCGGTCATGCCAAAATCACCTGACAACTAGGCCAGACCCGCTTGGCGGACACTGCGGAAACACCTGTCGGGCCGGCTGGAACCACATCTCAGACGTGCCAGAAACGTGTTCATGAGATGCTGGAACCACACCCCGAACAGACGGATACCACCTGCCAGAACCGCCTGAACCACCTGCCGAGCACGCCGGAGCCACCTGCTCGACTCGCCGGAACCACCTACCTGACATGCCCAAATCACCAGCCGGGTATGCCAGCACCACTTGGCGGACACTCCGGAATCATCTGCCGGACATGCCGGAACCAGCTCTCAGACACACCAGAACCACGTGCCGGAGACGCCGGAAGCACCTGCCGAGCATGCCGGAGCCACCTGCTCGACTCGCCAGAAACACCTGCCGGACACGCCAAAATCACCTGCCGGGTACGCCAGAACCACCTGGCGGACACTCAGAAATCACCTGTCGCGCATGCCGGAACCACCTCTCAGACGTGCCGGAAGCACGTGCCGGACACGCCGGAATCACATACCGGACAGACCGGAACCACCTGCCGAGCACGCCAGAGCCACCTTTTCGACTCGCTGGAACCACCTGCCGGACAGTCCAATATCAACTGCTGGCTATGCCAGAACCACTTGGCGAACACTCCGGAATCACTTGCCGGGCATGCAGGAACCACCTCTCAGACATGCCAGAACCCCGTGCCAATGACCCCGGAAGCACCAGCCGAGCATGCCAGAACCACCTGCTCGACTCGCCAGAACCACCTGACGATCACGCAAAAATCACCTGCCAGTTACGCCACAACCAGTTGGTGAACACTTTGGAATCACCTGCCAGGCTTGCTGGAACCACCTGCCAGTCATGCCAAAATCACCTGCCAACTACGCCAGAACCGCTTGGCGGACACTGCGGAAACACCTGTCGGGCCAGCTGGAACCACATCTCAGACGTGCCAGAAATGTGTTCATGAGATGCTGGAACCACACCCCGCACAAACGGATACCACCAGCCAGAACCGACTGAACCACCTGCTGAGCACGCCGGAACCACGTGCTCGACTCACCGGTACCACCTACCTGACACGCCAAAATCACCTGCTGGGTATGCCAGAACCACTTGGCGGACACACCGGAATCATCTGCCGGACATGCCGGAACCAGCTGTCAGACACACCAGAACCAAGTGCCGGAGACGCCGGAAGCACCTGCCGAGCATGCCGGAGCCACCTGCTCGACTCGCCAGAAACACCTGCCGGACACGCCAACATCAACTGCCGGGTATGCCGGAACCACCTGGCGGACACTACGGAATCACCTGCCGCGCATGCCGGAACCACCTCTCAGACGTGCCGGAAGCACGTGCCAGACACGCCGGAAACACCTACCGGACAGACCGGAACCACCTGCCAAGAACGCCGGAGCCACCTGTTCGACTCGCTGGAACCACCTGCCGGACAGGCCAATATCAACTGCTGGCTATGCCAGAACCACCTGGGGCACAGTCCGGGATCACCTGCCAGCCATGGCGGAACCACCTCTCAGACGTACCAGAACCACCTGCCGGAGAAGCTGGAAACACGTCCTGGACCAACTGGAACCACGTGACGGCCATGCCTGAACAACCTGCCGAGCACGGCGGAAACACCTGCCGGACACGCCAAAATCACCTGCGGGCTACGCCAGAACCACTTGGACGACTCTCCGAAATGACCTGCCGGGCATGTTGGAACCACCTTTCAGACGTGCCAGAAGCACGTGGCGGACAGTCCGGAATCACCTGTTGGGCATGCGCAACCACCTCTGAGACCTACCAGAACCACATGCCGTGCAGGCTGGAACCACCTACCGGACAGACCGGAATCACCTTTCGGGCATGCCGGAACCACCTGTCAGATGTGCCAGAAACACGTGCTGGAGACGCCGGAAGCACCTGCCAAGCACGTTGGAACCACCTGCTCAACTCGCCTGAACCACCTGCCGGACATGCCAAAATCACCTGCCGACTATGCCAGAACCACTTGGCGAACACTCCGGAATCACTTGCCGGGCATGCAGGAACCACCTCTCAGACATGCCAGAACCCCGTGCCAATGACCCCGGAAGCACCAGCCGAGCACGCCGGAACCACCTGCTCCACTCGCCAGAACCACCTGCCGATCACGCAAAAGTCACCTGCCGGCTACGCCACAACCAGTTGGTGAACACTTTGGAATCACCTGCCAGGCTTGCTGGAACCACCTGCCAGTCATGCCAAAATCACCTGCCAACTACGCCAGACCATCTTGGCGGACACTGCGGAAACACCTGTCGGGCCGGCTGGAACCACATCTCAGACGTGCCAGAAACGTGTTCATGAGATGCTGGAACCACACCCCGAACAGACGGATACCACCTGCCAGAACCGCCTGAACCACCTGCTGAGCATGCCGGAACCACCTGCTCGACTCACCGGTACCACCTCCCTGACACGCCAAAATCACCTGCTGGGTATGCCAGAACCACTTGGCGGACACTCCGGAATCATCTGCCGGACATGCCGGAACCAGCTCTCAGACACACCAGAACCAAGTGCCGGAGACGCCGGAAGCACCTGCCGAGCATGCC
This sequence comes from Equus caballus, assembly GCF_041296265.1. Taxonomy (NCBI): domain Eukaryota; kingdom Metazoa; phylum Chordata; class Mammalia; order Perissodactyla; family Equidae; genus Equus; species Equus caballus. The sequence goes on along the minus strand of NW_027222394.1, from coordinate 11,119,258 downwards.
AGAGCCACCTGCTCGACTCGCCTGAAACACCTTATGGACACGCCAAAATCACCTGCCGGGTATGCCAGAACCACCTGGCGGACAGTACGGAATCACCTGCCGTGCATGCCGGAACCACCTCTCAGACGTGCCGGAAGCAGGTGCCAGACACGCCGGAAACACCTACCAGACAGACCGGAACCACCTGCCAAGAACGCCGGAGCCAGCTGTTCGACTCGCTGCAACCAACTGCCGGACAGGCCAATATCAACTGCTGGCTATGCCAGAACCACCTGGGGGACAGTCCGGGATCACCTGCCAGCCATGGCGGAACCACCTATCACACGTACCAGAACCACCTGCCGGAGAAGCTGGAAACACGTCCTGGACAGACTGGAACCACGTGACGGCCATGCCTGAACCACCTGCCGAGCACGGCGGAAACACCTGCCGGACACGCCAAAATCACCTGTGGGCTACGCCAGAACCACTTGGAGGAATCTCTGGGATGACCTGCCGGGCATGCCGGAACCACCTCTCAGACGTGCCAGAACCATGTGGCGGACAGTCCGGAATCACCTTTTGGGCATGCGCAACCACCTCTGAGACGTACCAGAACCACGTGCCGTGCAGGCTGGAACCACCTATCGGACAGACAGGAATCACCTTTCGGGCATGCCGGAACCACCTGTCAGATGTGCCAGAAACACGTGCCGGAGACGCTGGAAGCACCTGCCAAGCACGTTGGAACCACCTGCTCAACTCGCCTGAACCACCTGCCGGACATGCCAAAATCACCTGCCGACTATGCCAGAACCACTTGGCGAACACTCCGGAATCACTTGCCGGGCATGCAGGAACCACCTCTCAGACATGCCAGAACCCCGTGCCAATGACCCCGGAAGCACCAGCCGAGCACGCCGGAGCCACCTGCTCGACTCGCCAGAACCACCTGCCGATCACGCAAAAATCACCTGCCGGCTACGTCACAACCAGTTGGTGAACACTTTGGAATCACCTGCCAGGCTTGCTGGAACCACCTGCCAGTCATGCCAAAATCACCTGCCAACTACGCCAGAACCGCTTGGCGGACACTGCGGAAACACCTGTCGGGCCGGCTGGAACCACATCTCAGACGTGCCAGAAACGTGTTCATGAGATGCTGGAACCACACCCCGAACAGACGGATACCACCTGCCAGAACCGCCTGAACCACCTGCTGAGCATGCCGGAACCACCTGCTCGACTCACCGGTACCACCTCCCTGACATGCCGAAATCACCTGCTGGGTATGCCAGAACCACTTGGCAGACACTCCGGAATCATCTGCCGGACATGCCGGAACCAGCTCTCATACACAGCAGAACCAAGTGCCGGAGACGCCGGAAGCACCTACCGAGCATGTCGGAGCCACCTGCTCGACTCGCCAGAAACACCTGCCAGACACGCCAAAATCACCTGCCGGGTATGCCAGAACCACCTGGCGGACACTACGGAATCACCTGCCGCGCATGCCGGAACCACCTCTCAGACGTGCCGGAAGCACGTGCCAGACACGCCGGAAACACCTACCGGACAGACCGGAACCACCTGCCAAGAACGCCGGAGCCACCTGTTCGACTCGCTGAAACCACCTGCCGGACAGGCCAATATCAACTGCTGGCTATGCCAGAACCACCTGGGGGACAGTCCGGGATCACCTGCCAGCCATGGCGGAACCACCTCTCAGACGTACCAGAACCACATGCCGGAGAAGCTGCAAACACGTCCTGGACAGACTGGAACCACGTGACGGCCATGCCTGAACCACCTGCCGAGCACGGCGGAACCGCCTGCCGGACACGCCAAAATCACCTGCGGGCTACGCCTGAACCACTTGGACGACTCTCCGAAATGACCTGCCTGGCATGTTGGAACCACCTCTCAGACGTGCCAGAAGCACGTGGCGGACAGTAAGGAATCACCTGTTGGGCATACGCAACCACCTCTGACACGTACCAGAACCACGTGCCGTGCACGCCAGAACCACCTACCGGACAGACCGGAATCAACTTTTGGGCATGCCGGAACCACCAGTCAGATGTGCCAGAAACACGTGCAGGAGACGCCGGAAGCACCTGCCGAGCACGTCGCAACCACCTTCTCAACTCGCCTGAACCACCTGCCAGACATGCAAAAATCACCTGCCGGCTACGCCACAACCAGTTGGGGAACACTTCGGAATCACTTGCCGGGCTTGGTGGAACCACCTGCCGGTCATGCCAAAATCACCTGCCAACTACGCCAGTACCACTTGGCGGACACTGTGGAAACACCTGTCGGGCCGGCCGGAACCACATCTCAGACGTGCCAGAACCACGTGCATGAGATGCTGGAACCACACCCCGAACAGACGGAAAACACCTGCCAGACCCGTCTGAACAACCTGCCGAGCACGCCGGAGCCACCTGCTCGAATCGCCGGAACCACCTACCTGACATGCCCAAATCACCAGCCGGGTATGCCAGAACCACTTGGCGGACACTCCGGAATCATCTGCCGGACATGCCGGAACCAGCTCTCAGACACACCAGAACCACGTGCCGGAGACGCCGGAAGCACCTGCCGAGCATGCCGGAGCCACCTGCTCGACTCGCCAGAAACACCTGCCGGACACGCCAAAATCACCTGCCGGGTACGCCAGAACCACCTGGCGGACACTCCGAAACCACCTGTCGCGCATGCCGGAACCACCTCTCAGACGTGCCGGAAGCACGTGCCGGACACGCCGGAATCACATACCGGACAGAACGGAACCACCTGCCGAGCACGCCAGAGCCACCTTTTCGACTCGCTGGAACCACCTGCCGGACAGTCCAATATCAACTGCTGGCTATGCCAGAACCACTTGGCGAACACTCCGGAATCACTTGCCGGGCATGCAGGAACCACCTCTCAGACATGCCAGAACCCCGTGCCAATGACCCCGGAAGCACCAGCCGAGCATGCCAGAACCACCTGCTCGACTCGCCAGAACCACCTGACGATCACGCAAAAATCACCTGCCAGTTACGCCACAACCAGTTGGTGAACACTTTGGAATCACCTGCCAGGCTTGCTGGAACCACCTGCCAGTCATGCCAAAATCACCTGCCAACTACGCCAGACCCGCTTGGCGGACACTGCGGAAACACCTGTCGGGCCAGCTGGAACCACATCTCAGACGTGCCAGAAACGTGTTCATGAGATGCTGGAACCACACCCCGCACAAAGGATTACCACCAGCCAGAACCGACTGAACCACCTGCTGAGCACGCCGGAACCACCTGCTCGACTCACCGGTACCACCTACCTGACACGCCAAAATCACCTGCTGGGTATGCCAGAACCACTTGGCGGACACTCCGGAATCATCTGCCGGACATGCCGGAACCAGCTCTCAGACACACCAGAACCAAGTGCCGGAGACGCCGGAAGCACCTGCCGAGCATGCCGGAGCCACCTGCTCGACTCGCCAGAAACACCTGCCGGACACGCCAACATCAACTGCCGGGTATGCCGGAACCACCTGGCGGACACTACGGAATCACCTGCCGCGCATGCCGGAACCACCTCTCAGACGTGCCGGAAGCACGTGCCAGACACGCCGGAAACACCTACCGGACAGACCGGAACCACCTGCCGAGCACGCCGGAGCCACCTGTTCGACTCGCTGGAACCACCTGCCGGACAGGCCAATATCAACTGCTGGCTATGCCAGAACCACCTGGGGGACGGTCCGGAATCACCTGCCAGCCATGGCGGAACCACCTCTCAGACGTACCAGAACCACCTGCCGGAGAAGCTGGAAACACGTCCTGGACAGTCTGGAACCACCTGCCGGCCAAGCCTGAACCACCTGCCAAGCACAACGGAACAACCTGCCAGACACGCCAAAATCACCTGCGTGTTATGCCAGAACCACTTGGAGGACTCTCTGGGATGACCTGCCGGGCATGCCGGAACCACCTCTCAGACGTGCCAGAACCATGTGGCGCACAGTCCGGAATCACCTGTTGGGCATGCGCAACCACCTCTGAGACCTACCAGAACCACATGCCGTGCAGGCTGGAACCACCTACCGGACAGACCGGAATCACCTTTCGGGCATGCCGGAACCACCTGTCAGATGTGCCAGAAACACGTGCCGGAGACGCCGGAAGCACCTGCCAAGCACGTTGGAACCACCTGCTCAACTCGCCTGAACCACCTGCCGGACATGCCAAAATCACCTGCCGACTATGCCAGAACCACTTGGCGAACACTCCGGAATCAATTGCCGGGCATGCAGGAACCACCTCTCAGACATGCCAGAACCCCGTGCCAATGACCCCGGAAGCACCAGCCGAGCACGCCGGAACCACCTGCTCGACTCCCCAGAACCACCTGCCGATCACGCAAAAATCACATGCCGGCTACGCCACAACCAGTTGGGGAACACTTTGGAATCACCTGCCAGGCTTGCTGGAACCAACTGCCAGTCATGCCAAAATCACCTGCCAACTACGCCAGAACCGCTTGGCGGACACTGCGGAAAGACCTGTCGGGCCGGCTGGAACCACATCTCAGACGTGCCAGAAACGTGTTCATGAGATGCTGGAACCACACCCCGAACAGACGGATACCACCTGCCAGAACCGCCTGAACCACCTGCCGAGCACGCCGGAACCACCTGCTCGACTCACCGGTACCACCTCCCTGACACGCCAAAATCACCTGCTGGGTATGCCAGAACCACTTGGCGGACACTCCGGAATCATCTGCCGGACATGCCGGAACCAGCTCTCAGACACACCAGAACCAAGTGCCGGAGACGCCGGAAGCACCTGCCGAGCATGCCGGAGCCACCTGCTCGACTCGCCAGAAACACCTGCCAGACACGCCAAAATCACCTGCCGGGTATGCCAGAACCACCTGGCGGACACTCCGCAATCACCTGTCGCGCATGATGGAACCACCTCTCAGACGTGCCGGAAGCACGTGCCAGACACGCCGGAAACACCTACCGGACAGACCGGAACCACCTGCCAAGAACGCCGGAGCCACCTGTTCGACTCGCTGGAACCACCTGCCGGACAGGCCAATATCAACTGCTGGCTATGCCAGAACCACCTGGGGGACAGTCCGGGATCACCTGCCAGCCATGGCGGAACCACCTCTGAGACGTACCAGAACCACATGCCGGAGAAGCTGCAAACACGTCCTGGACAGACTGGAACCACGTGACGGCCATGCCTGAACCACCTGCCGAGCACGGCGGAACCGCCTGCCGGACACGCCAAAATCACCTGCGGGCTACGCCTGAACCACTTGGACGTCTCTCCGAAATGACCTGCCGGGCATGTTGGAACCACCTCTCAGACGTGCCAGAAGCACGTGGCGGACAGTCCGGAATCACCTGTTGGGCATACGCAACCACTTCTGACACGTACCAGAACCACGTGCCGTGCACGCCGGAACCACCTACCAGACAGACCGGAATCAACTTTTGGGCATGCCGGAACCACCAGTCAGATGTGCCAGAAACACGTGCCGGAGACGCCGGAAGCACCTGCCGAGCACGTCGCAACCACCTGCTCAACTCGCCTGAACCACCTGCCAGACATGCAAAAATCACCTGCCGGCTACGCCACAACCAGTTGGGGAACACTTCGGAATCACTTGCCGGGCTTGCTGGAACCACCTCCCGGTCATGCCAAAATCACCTGCCAACTACGCCAGTACCACTTGGCGGACACTGTGGAAACACCTGTCGGGCCGGCCGGAACCACATCTCAGACGTGCCAGAACCACGTGCATGAGATGCTGGAACCACACCCCGAACAGACGGAAAACACCTGCCAGACCCGTCTGAACAACCTGCCGAGCACGCCGGAGCCACCTGCTCGAATCGCCGGAACCACCTACCTGACATGCCCAAATCACCAGCCGGGTATGCCAGAACCACTTGGCGGACACTCCGGAATCATCTGCCGGACATGCCGGAACCAGCTCTCAGACACACCAGAACCACGTGCCGGAGACGCTGGAAGCACCTGCCGAGCATGCCGGAGCCACCTGCTCGACTCGCCAGAAACACCTGCCGGACACGCCAAAATCACCTGCCGGGTACGCCAGAACCACCTGGCGGACACTCCGAAACCACCTGTCGCGCATGCCGGAACCACCTCTCAGACGTGCCGGAAGCACGTGCCGGACACGCCGGAATCACCTACCGGACAGACCGGAACCACCTGCCGAGCACGCCGGAGCCACCTGTTCGACTCGCTGGAACCACCTGCCGGACAGGCCAATATCAACTGCTGGCTATGCCAGAACCACCTGGGGGACGGTCCGGAATCACCTGCCAGCCATGGCGGAACCACCTCTCAGACGTACCAGAACCACCTGCCGGAGAAGCTGGAAACACGTCCTGGACAGTCTGGAACCACCTGCCGGCCAAGCCTGAACCAACTGCCAAGCACAACGGAACAACCTGCCAGACACGCCAAAATCACCTGCGTGTTATGCCAGAACCACTTGGAGGACTCTCTGGGATGACCTGCCGGGCATGCCGGAACCACCTCTGAGACGTGCCAGAACCATGTGGCGGACAGTCCGGAATCACCTGTTGGGCATGCGCAACCACCTCTGAGACGTACCAGAACCACATGCCGTGCAGGCTGGAACCACCTACCGGACAGACCGGAATCACCTTTCGGGCATGCCGGAACCACCTGTCAGATGTGCCAGAAACACGTGCCGGAGACGCCGGAAGCACCTGCCAAGCACGTTGGAACCACCTGCTCAACTCGCCTGAACCACCTGCCGGACATGCCAAAATCACCTGCCGACTATGCCAGAACCACTTGGCGAACACTCCGGAATCAATTGCCGGGCATGCAGGAACCACCTCTCAGACATGCCAGAACCCCGTGCCAATGACCCCGGAAGCACCAGCCGAGCACGCCGGAACCACCTGCTCGACGCCCCAGAACCACCTGCCGATCACGCAAAAATCACATGCCGGCTACGCCACAACCAGTTGGGGAACACTTTGGAATCACCTGCCAGGCTTGCTGGAACCAACTGCCAGTCATGCCAAAATCACCTGCCAACTACGCCAGAACCGCTTGGCGGACACTGTGAAACACCTGTCGGGCCGGCTGGAACCACATCTCAGACGTGCCAGAAACGTGTTCATGAGATGCTGGAACCACACCCCGAACAGACGGATACCACCTGCCAGAACCGCCTGAACCACCTGCCGAGCACGCCGGAACCACCTGCTCGACTCACCGGTACCACCTCCCTGACACGCCAAAATCACCTGCTGGGTATGCCAGAACCACTTGGCGGACACTCCGGAATCATCTGCCGGACATGCCGGAACCAGCTCTCAGACACACCAGAACCAAGTGCCGGAGACGCCGGAAGCACCTGCCGAGCATGCCGGAGCCACCTGCTCGACTCGCCAGAAACACCTGCCAGACACGCCAAAATCACCTGCCGGGTATGCCAGAACCACCTGGCGGACACTCCGCAATCACCTGTCGCGCATGATGGAACCACCTCTCAGACGTGCCGGAAGCACGTGCCAGACACGCCGGAAACACCTACCGGACAGACCGGAACCACCTGCCAAGAACGCCGGAGCCACCTGTTCGACTCGCTGGAACCACCTGCCGGACAGGCCAATATCAACTGCTGGCTATGCCAGAACCACCTGGGGGACAGTCCGGGATCACCTGCCAGCCATGGCGGAACCACCTCTCAGACGTACCAGAACCACCTGCCGGAGAAGCTGGAAACACGTCCTGGACAGACTGGAACCACGTGACGGGCGTGCCTGAACCACCTGCCGAGCACGGCGGAACCACCTGCCGGACACGCCAAAATCACCTGCGGGCTACGCCAGAACCACTTGGACGACTCTCCGAAATGACCTGCCGGGCATGTTGGAACCACCTCTCAGACGTGCCAGAAGCACGTGGCGGACAGTCCGGAATCACCTGTTGGGCATACGCAACCACCTCTGACACGTACCAGAACCACGTGCCGTGCACGCCGGAACCACCTACCGGACAGACCGGAATCAACTTTTGGGCATGCCGGAACCACCAGTCGGATGTGCCAGAAACACGTGCCGGAGACGCCGGAAGCACCTGCCGAGCACGTCGCAAACACCTGCTCAACTCGCCTGAACCACCTGCCGGACACGCCAAAATCACCTGCCCGCTACACCAGCACCACTTCGGGGACAAGCCGGAATCACGTGAGGGGCATGCCGGCACAGCCTCTCAGACTGAACCTCGTGCCGGACACCACAGAACCACCTGCCGGACAGACCGGAACCACCTGCCGGACACGCCGGAACCACCGGCTCGACCCGCCGGAACGACCGCTGGACATGCAAAATCACCTGCCGGCTACGCCGGAAACACTTGGCGAACACTCCGGAATCACCTGCCGGGCATGCCGGAACCACCTCTCAGATATGCCAGAACCACGTGCCAATGACCCCGGAAGCACCTGCCGAGCACGCCGGAACCACCTGCTCGACTCGCCAGAACCACCTGCCGGACACGCCAAAATCACCTGCCGGCTACGCCACAACCAGTTGGGGAACACTTCGGAATCACCTGCCGGGCTCGCTGGAACCACCTGCCGGTCGCGCCAATATCACCTGCCAGCTACGCCAGAACCGCTTGGCGGACACTCCGGAAACACCTGTCGGGCCTGCCAGAACCACATCTCAGACGTGCCAGAACCATGTGCCCGAGATGCCGGAACCACACCCCGAACAGACTGAAACCACCTGCCAGACCCGCCTGAACCACCTGCCGAGCACACTGGAACCACCTGCTCGACTCGCCGGAACCACCTACCTGACACGCAAAAACCACCGGCCGGGTATGCCAGAACCACTTGGTGGTCACTCCGGAATCATCTGCCAGACATGCCAGAAGCAGCTCTCAGACACACCAGAACAACCTGCCGGAGACGCCAGAAGCACCTGCTGAGCATGCCTGAGCCACCTGCTCGACTCGCAAGAAACACCTGCCAGACGCGCCAAAATCACCTGCCTGCTACACCAGAAGCACTTGGCAGACAAGCCGGAATCACGTGAAGGGCATGCCATCACAATCTCTCAGACGGGCCAGAACCTCGTGCCGGACACCCCAGAACACCCTGCCGGACAGACCGGAACCACCTGCCGGACACGCCGGAACCACCGGCGCGACTCGCCGGAACCACCCCCGGACATGCAAAATCACCTGCCGGCTACGCCAGAAACACTTGGCGAACACACCGGAATCACCTGCCGGGCATGTCGGAAGCACCTCTCAGACATGTCAGAACCACGTGCCAAGGACACCGGAAGCACCTGCCGAGCACGCCGGAACCACCTGCTCGACTCGCCAGAACCACCTGCCGCACACGCCAAAATCACCTGCCAGGTATGCCAGAACCACTTTGTGGACACTCCGAAATCATCTGCCGGACATGCCAGAACCAGCTCTCAGACACACCAGAACCACCTGCCGGACACGCCGGAAGCACCTGCTGAGCATGCCTGAGCCACCTGCTCGACTCGCAAGAAACACCTGCCGGACACGCCAAAATCACCTGCCGAGTACGCCAGAACCACTTGGCGGACACTCCGGAATCACAGGTCGGGCATGCCGGAACCACCTCTCAGACTTGCCAGAACCATGTTCCGGACACGCCTCTACCACCTGCCGAGTATGCCGGAACCACCTGATCCACTCCCGAGGACCACCTGCTGGACACGCCAAAATCACCTTCTGGCTACACCAGAACCACTCGGCAGACACTCCGGAATAACCTGCCGGGCATGCTGGAACCACCTCTTAGACATGCCAGAAGGACGTGTCGGACACGCCGGAAACACCTACCGGACAGACCGGAACCACCTGCCAGACATCCCGGAACCACTTGCCGAGCACGCCGGAGCCGCCTGCTCGATAGGCCGGAACCACCTGCCAGACAGGCCAAAATCAACAGCTGGCTATACTAGAACCACCTGGCGGACAGTCCAAAATCACCTGCCTGGCATGCAGGAACCACCTCTCAGACGTAACAGAACCACGTTCCGGACACGCTGGAACCACATCCTGGACAGACTGGAACCACCTGCCGAGCTCACCGGAACCACCTGCTCGACTGGCAGGACAATCGTGCCGGACACGCCAAAAGGAACTGCCGGCTACACCAGAACCACTTACCCGACACTCCAGAATCACCTGCCTGGCATGCCAGAACCACCTCTCAGACGTGCCAGAAGCACGTGCCGGACATGCCGGAACGACCTACGGGACAGACCGGAACCACCTGCCTGACATGCCGGAACCACCTGCCGAGCACGCCAGAGCCACCTGCTCCCCTTGCCGGAACCACCTGCCAGAAAGGCCAAAATCAACAGCTGGCTGTGCGAGAACCACCTGGGGGACAGTCCGGAATCACCTGCCAGCCATGGCGCAACCACTTCTCAGACGTACCAGAACCACGTGGCGGACAATCTGGAAACACGTACTGGACCGACTGGAACCACCTGCCGGCCACGCCTGAACCACCTGCCGAGCACGACGGAACCACCTGCCGGACACGCCAAAATCACCTGCGGGCTACTCCACAACCACTTGGAGGACTCCCCGGGATGACCTGCTGGGCATGCTGGAACCACCTCTCAGACGCGCCAGAACCATGTGGCAGAGAGTCCGGAATCACCTGTTGGGCATGTGGAACCACCTCTGAGACGTACCAGAACCACCTGCCGGACACGCCAAAATCACCTGCCGGCTACGCCAGAACCACTTGGCGGACACTCCGGAATCACCTGCCGGGCATGCCAGCACAACCTCTCAGAAGTGCCAGAGGCACGTGCCGGACAGGCCGGAACCATCTCCCGGACAGACTGGAACCACAGGAAACACTCGCCGGAACCACCTGCTTGACTCACCGGTCCCACCTGCAGGACACACCAAAATCACCTGCCCGCTACACCAGAACCACTTGGGGCACAAGCCGGAATCACGTGAAGGGCATGCCGGCACAACCTCACAGACGTGCCAGAACCTCCTGCCGGACACCTCAGAACCACCTGCCAGACAGACTGCAACCACCTGCCGGACACGCGGGAACCACCGGCTCGACCCGCCGGAACCACTGCCAGACATGCAAAATCACCTGCCGGCTACACCAGAACCACTTGGCAAACACTCCGGAATCACCTGCCGGGCATGCCGGAACCACCACTCAGACATGCCAGAACCACGTGCCAATGACACCAGAAGCACCTGCCGAGCATGCCGGAACCACCTGCTCGACTCGCCAGAACCACCTGCCAGTCATGCAAAAATCACCTGCCGGCTTCGCCACAACCAGTTGGTGAACACTTCCCCATCACCTGCCGGGCTTGCTGGAACCACCTGCTGGTCATGTCAAAATCACCTGCCAAGTACGCCAGAACCACTTGTCGACAATGCGGAGACACCTGTCGGGCCGGCCAGAACTACATCTCAGACGTGCCAGAACCTTGTGCGTGTGATGCCGGAACCACACCCCGAACAGACGGAGACCACCTGCCAGACCCGCCTGAACCACCTGCCGAGCACGCCGGAGCCACCTGTTCGACTCACCGGAAGCACCTGCCAGACAGGCCAAAATCAACAGCTGGCTATGCGAGAACCATCTGGCGGACAGTCCGGAATCACCTGCCGGGCATGCAGGAACCACCTCTCAGATGTAACGGAACCACGAGCCGGACACGCTGGAACCACGTCCTGGACAGACTGGAACCACCTGCCGAGCACTCCGGAACCACCTGCACGACTCGCACGACCCACGTGCTGGACACGCCAAAATGGACTTTCGGCTACACCAGAACCACTTACCCGACACTCCAGAATCACCTGCCTGGCATGCCAGAACCACCTCTCACACGTTCCAGAAGCACGTGCCGGACATGCCGGAACGACCTATCGGACAGAACGGAACCACCTGCCAGACACGCCGGAACCACCTGCTGAACACGCCACAGCCACCTGCTCGACTCGCCGGATCCACCGGCCGGAAAGGCCAATATCAACTGCTGGCTATGCCAGAACCACCTGGGGGACAGTCCGGGATCACCTGCCAGCCATGGCGGAACCACCTCTCAGACGTACCAGAACCACATGCCGGAGAAGCTGCAAACACGTCCTGGACAGACTGGAACCACGTGACGGCCATGCCTGAACCACCTGCCGAGCACGGCGGAACCGCCTGCCGGACACGCCAAAATCACCTGCGGGCTACGCCTGAACCACTTGGACGACTCTCCGAAATGACCTGCCGGGCATGTTGGAACCACCTCTCAGACGTGCCAGAAGCACGTGGCGGACAGTCCGGAATCACCTGTTGGGCATACGCAACCACTTCTGACACGTACCAGAACCACGTGCCGTGCACGCCGGAACCACCTACCAGACAGACCGGAATCAACTTTGGGCATGCCGGAACCACCAGTCAGATGTGCCAGAAACACGTGCCGGAGACGCCGGAAGCACAGGCCGAGCACGTCGCAACCACCTGCTCAACTCGCCTGAACCACCTGCCAGACATGCAAAAATCACCTGCCGGCTACGCCACAACCAGTTGGGGAACACTTCGGAATCACTTGCCGGGCTTGCTGGAACCACCTGCCGGTCATGCCAAAATCACCTGCCAACTACGCCAGTACCACTTGGCGGACACTGTGGAAACACCTGTCGGGCCGGCCGGAACCACATCTCAGACGTGCCAGAACCATGTGCATGAGATGCTGGAACCACACCCCGAACAGACGGAAAACACCTGCCAGACCCGTCTGAACAACCTGCCGAGCACGCCGGAGCCACCTGCTCGACTCGCCGGAACCACCTACCTGACATGCCCAAATCACCAGCCGGGTATGCCAGAACCACTTGGCGGACACTCCGGAATCATCTGCCGGACATGCCGGAACCAGCTCTCAGACACACCAGAACCACGTGCCGGAGACGCCGGAAGCACCTGCCGAGCATGCCGGAGCCACCTGCTCGTCTCGCCAGAAACACCTGCCGGACACGCCAAAATCACCTGCCGGGTATGCCAGAACCACCTGGCGGACACTCCGGAATCACCTGCCGCGCATGCCGGAACCACCTCTCAGACGTGCCGGAAGCACGTGCCAGACACGCCGGAAACACCTACCGGACAGACCGGAACCACCTGCCAAGAACGCCGGAGCCACCTGTTCGACTCGCTGGAACCACCTGCCGGACAGGCCAATATCAACTGCTGGCTATGCCAGAACCACCTGGGGGACAGTCCGGGATCACCTGCCAGCCATGGCGGAACCACCTCTCAGACGTACCAGAACCACCTGCCGGAGAAGCTGGAAACACGTCCTGGACAGACTGGAAACACGTGACGGCCATGCCTGAACCACCTGCCAAGCACGGCGGAACCACCTGCCGGACACGCCAAAATCACCTGCGGGCTACGCCAGAACCACTTGGACGACTCTCCGAAATGACCTGCCGGGCATGTTGGAACCACCTCTCAGACGTGCCAGAACCACGTGGCGGACAGTCCGGAATCACCTGTTGGGCATACGCAACCACCTCTGACACGTACCAGAACCACGTGCCGTGCACGCCGGAACCACCTACCGGACAGACTGGAATCAACTTTTGGGCATGCCGGAACCACCAGTCAGATGTGCCAGAAACACCTGCCGGAGACGCCGGAAGCACCTGCCGAGCACGTCGCAACCACCTGCTCAACTCGCCTGAACCACCTGCCGGACACGCCAAAATCACCTGCCCGCTACACCAGCACCACTTCGGGGACAAGCCGGAATCACGTGAGGGGCATGCCGGCACAGCCTCTCAGACTGAACCTCGTGCCGGACACCACAGAACCACCTGCCGGACAGACCGGAACCACCTGCCGGACATGCCGGAACCACCGGCTCAACCTGCCGGAACGACCGCTGGACATGCAAAATCACCTGCCGGCTACGCCAGAAACACTTGGCGAACACTCCGGAATCACCTGCCGGGCATGCCGGAACCACCTCTCAGATGTGCCAGAACCACGTGCCAATGACCCCGGAAGCACCTGCCGAGCACGCCGGAACCACCTGCTCGACTCGCCAGAACAACCTGCCGGACAGACCGGAATCACCTTTCTGGCATGCCGGAACCACCTGTCAGATGTGCCAGAAACACGTGCCGGAGACGCCGGAAGCACCTGCCAAGCACGTTGGAACCACCTGCTCAACTCGCCTGAACCACGTGCCGGACATGCCAAAATCACCTGCCGACTATGCCAGAACCACTTGGCGAACACTCCGGAATCGCTTGCCAGGCATGCAGGAACCACCTCTCAGACATGCCAGAACCCCGTGCCAATGACCCCGGAAGCACCAGCCGAGCACGCCGGAACCACCTGCTCGACTCGCCAGAACCACCTGCCGATCACGCAAAAATCACCTGCCGGCTACGCCACAACCAGTTGGTGAACACTTTGGAATCACCTGCCAGGCTTGCTGGAACCACCTGCCAGTCATGCCAAAATCACCTGCCAACTACGCCAGAACCGCTTGGCGGACACTGCGGAAACACCTGTCGGGCCGGCTGGAACCACATCTCAGACGTGCCAGAAACGTGTTCATGAGATGCTGGAACCACACCCCGAACAGACGGATACCACCTGCCAGAACCGCCTGAACCACCTGCTGCGCACGCCGGAACCACCTGCTCGACTCACCGGTACCACCTCCCTGACACGCCAAAATCACCTGCTGGGTATGCCAGAACCACTTGGCGGACACTCCGGAATCATCTGCCGGACATGCCGGAACCAGCTCTCAGACACACCAGAACCACGTGCCGGAGACGCCGGAAGCACCTGCCGAGCATGCCGGAGCCACCTGCTCGACTCGCCAGAAACACCTGCCGGACACGCCAAAATCACCTGCCGGGTACGCCAGAACCACCTGGCGGAGACTCCGAAATCACCTGTCGCGCATGCCGGAACCACCTCTCAGACGTGCCAGAACCATGTGGCGGACAGTCCGGAATCACCTGTTGGGCATGCGCAACCACCTCTGAGACGTACCAGAACCACATGCCGTGCAGGCTGGAACCACCTACCGGACAGACCGGAATCACCTTTCGGGCATGCCGGAACCACCTGTCAGATGTGCCAGAAACACGTGCCGGAGACGCCGGAAGCACCTGCCAAGCACGTTGGAACCACCTGCTCAACTCGCCTGAACCACCTGCCGGACATGCCAAAATCACCTGCCGACTATGCCAGAACCACTTGGCGAACACTCCGGAATCACTTGCCGGGCATGCAGGAACCACCTCTCAGACATGCCAGAACCCCGTGCCAATGACCCCTGAAGCACCAGCCGAGCACGCCGGAACCACCTGCTCGACTCCCCAGAAACACCTGCCGGACACGCCAAAATCACCTGCCGGGTATGCCAGAACCACCTGGCGGACACTCCGGAATCACCTGTCGCGCATGACGGAAACACCTCTCAGACCTGCCGGAACCACGTGCCAATGACCCCGGAAGCACCTGCTGAGCACGCCGGAACCACCTGCTCGACTCGCCAGAACCACCTGCCGGACACGCAAAAATCACCTGCCGGCTACGCCACAACCAGTTGGGGAACACTTCGGAATCACCTGCCGGGCTCGCTGGAACCACCTGCCGGTCGCGCCAAT
Organism: Equus caballus; assembly: GCF_041296265.1. NCBI lineage: Eukaryota > Metazoa > Chordata > Mammalia > Perissodactyla > Equidae > Equus > Equus caballus. The sequence goes on along the minus strand of NW_027222394.1, from coordinate 11,103,512 downwards.
ATCACCTGCCAGCTACGCCAGAACCGCTTGGCGGACACTCCGGAAACACCTGTCGGGCCTGCCAGAACCACATCTCAGACGTGCCAGAACCATGTGCCCGAGATGCAGGAACCACACCCCGAACAGACTGAAACCACCTGCCAGACCCGCCTGAACCACCTGCCGAGCACACTGGAACCACCTGCTCGACTCGCCGGAACCACCTACCTGACACGCAAAAACCACCGGCCGGGTATTCCAGAACCACTTGGTGGTCACTCCGGAATCATCTGCCGGACATGCCGGAACCAGCTCTCAGACACACCAGAACCACCTGCCGGACACGCCGGAAGCACCTGCTGAGCATGCCTGAGCCACCTGCTCGACTCGCAAGAAACACCTGCCGGACACGCCAAAATCACCTGCCGAGTACGCCAGAACCACTTGGCGCACACTCCGGAATCACAGGTCGGGCATGCCGGAACCACCTCTCAGACTTGCCAGAACCATGTTCCGGACACGCCGGTACCACCTGCCGAGTATGCCGGAACCACCTGATCCACTCCCGAGGACCACCTGCTGGACACGCCAAAATCACCTTCTGGCTACACCAGAACCACTCAGCAGACACTCCGGAATAACCTGCCGGGCATGCTGGAACCACCTCCTAGACATGCCAGAAGGACGTGTCAGACACGCCGGAAACACCTACCAGACAGACCGGAACCACCTGCCAGACATCCCGGAACCACTTGCCGAGCACGCCGGAGCCGCCTGCTCGATAGGCCGGAACCACCTGCCAGACAGGCCAAAATCAACAGCTGGCTATGCTAGAACCACCTGGCGGACAGTCCAAAATCACCTGCCTGGCATGCAGGAACCACCTCTCAGACGTAACAGAACCACGTTCCGGACACGCTGGAACCACATCCTGGACAGACTGGAACCACCTGCCGAGCTCACCGGAACCACCTGCTCGACTGGCAGGACAATCGTGCCGGACACGCCAAAAGGAACTGCCGGCTACACCAGAACCACTTACCCGACACTCCAGAATCACCTGCCTGGCATGCCAGAACCACCTCTCAGACGTGCCAGAAGCACGTGCCGGACATGCCGGAACGACCTACGGGACAGACCGGAACCACCTGCCTGACATGCCGGAACCACCTGCCGAGCACGCCAGAGCCACCTGCTCCCCTTGCCGGAACCACCTGCCAGAAAGGCCAAAATCAACAGCTGGCTGTGCGAGAACCACCTGGGGGACAGTCCGGAATCACCTGCCAGCCATGGCGCAACCACTTCTCAGACGTACCAGAACCACGTGGCGGACAATCTGGAAACACGTACTGGACCGACTGGAACCACCTGCCGGCCACGCCTGAACCACCTGCCGAGCACGACGGAACCACCTGCCGGACACGCCAAAATCACCTGCGGGCTACTCCACAACCACTTGGAGGACTCCCCGGGATGACCTGCCGGGCATGCTGGAACCACCTCTCAGACGCGCCAGAACCATGTGGCAGAGAGTCCGGAATCACCTGTTGGGCATGTGGAACCACCTCTGAGACGTACCAGAACCACCTGCCGGACACGCCAAAATCACCTGCCGGCTACGCCAGAACCACTTGGCGGACACTCCGGAATCACCTGCCGGGCATGCCAGCACAACCTCTCAGAAGTGCCAGAGGCACGTGCCGGACAGGCCGGAACCATCTCCCGGACAGACTGGAACCACAGGAAACACTCGCCGGAACCACCTGCTTGACTCACCGGTCCCACCTGCAGGACACACCAAAATCACCTGCCCGCTACACCAGAACCACTTGGGGCACAAGCCGGAATCACGTGAAGGGCATGCCGGCACAACCTCACAGACGTGCCAGAACCTCCTGCCGGACACCTCAGAACCACCTGCCAGACAGACTGCAACCACCTGCCGGACACGCGGGAACCACCGGCTCGACCCGCCGGAACCACTGCCAGACATGCAAAATCACCTGCCGGCTACACCAGAACCACTTGGCAAACACTCCGGAATCACCTGCCGGGCATGCCGGAACCACCACTCAGACATGCCAGAACCACGTGCCAATGACACCAGAAGCACCTGCCGAGCATGCCGGAACCACCTGCTCGACTCGCCAGAACCACCTGCCAGTCATGCAAAAATCACCTGCCGGCTTCGCCACAACCAGTTGGTGAACACTTCCCCATCACCTGCCGGGCTTGCTGGAACCACCTGCTGGTCATGTCAAAATCACCTGCCAAGTACGCCAGAACCACTTGTCGACACTGCGGAGACACCTGTCGGGCCGGCCAGAACTACATCTCAGACGTGCCAGAACCTTGTGCGTGTGATGCCGGAACCACACCCCGAACAGACGGAGACCACCTGCCAGACCCGCCTGAACCACCTGCCGAGCACGCCGGAGCCACCTGTTCGACTCACCGGAAGCACCTGCCAGACAGGCCAAAATCAACAGCTGGCTATGCGAGAACCATCTGGCGGACAGTCCGGAATCACCTGCCGGGCATGCAGGAACCACCTCTCAGATGTAACGGAACCACGAGCCGGACACGCTGGAACCACGTCCTGGACAGACTGGAACCACCTGCCGAGCACTCCGGAACCACCTGCTCGACTCGCACGACCCACGTGCTGGACACGCCAAAATGAACTTTCGGCTACACCAGAACCACTTACCCGACACTCCAGAATCACCTGCCTGGCATGCCAGAACCACCTCTCACACGTTCCAGAAGCACGTGCCGGACATGCCGGAACGACGTATCGGACAGAACGGAACCACCTGCCAGACACGCCGGAACCACCTGCTGAACACGCCACAGCCACCTGCTCGACTCGCCGGATCCACCGGCCGGAAAGGCCAATATCAACTGCTGGCTATGCCAGAACCACCTGGGGGACAGTCCGGAATCACCTGCCAGACATGGCGGAACCACCTCTCAGACGTACAAGAACCACGTGCCGGACAAGCTGGAAACACTTACTGGACAGACTGGAACCACCTGCCGGCCACGCCTGAACCACCTGCCGAGCACGATGGAACCACCTGCCGGACACGCCAAAATCACCTGCGGGCTACACCAGAACCACTTGGAGAACTCTCCGGGATGACCTGCCGGGCATGCTGGAACCACCTCTCAGACGTACCAGAAGCACGTGGCGGACACCCCAGCACCACCTGCCGGACAGACCGCAACCTCCTGCCGGACACGCCGGAACCACCGGCTCGACACGCAGGGACCACCGCCGGAAATGCAAAATCACCTGCCGGCTACGCCAGAACCACTTGGCGAACACTCCGGAATCACCTGCCGGGCATGCCGGAACCACCTTTCTGACATGCCAGAACCACGTGCCAATGACCCCGGAAGCACCTGCCGAGCACGCCGGAACCACCTGCTCGACTCGCCAGAACCACCTGCCGGACACGCCAAAATCACCTGCCGGCTACGCCACAACCACTCGGCAGACACTCCGGTATCAGCTGCCGGGCATGCCGGAACCACCTCTCAGAGGTGCCGGAACCACATGCCGGACAGACTGGAAGCAACTGCCGAACTTGCCGGAAACACCTGCTGGACATGCCGGAACCACCTGCCTGACAGTCCAAAATCATATGCCGGCTATGCCAAAACCACTTGGTGGACACTCCAGAATCACCTGGAGGGCATGCCGGAACCACGTCATGGACAGACTGCAAACACCTGCCGGACACGCCAGAACCACCTTCTCGACTCGCCAGAACCACCTGCCGGACACGCCAAAATCACCTGCCGGCTACGCCACAACCAGTTGGTGAACACTTCGGAATCACCTGCCGCGCTTGCCGGAACCACCTGCCGGTCACGCCAAAATCACCTGCCGGCTACGCCAGAACCACTCGGCAGAGACTCCGGAACCACCTCCAGGACAGACCGGAATCACCTGCCGGACACGCCGGGACCACCTGCTTGACTCGCCAGAACCACCTGCCGGACACGCCAAAATCACCAGCCGGCTACTCCACAACCACTTGTCGGACACTCCAGAATCACCTGCCGGGCATGTTGGAACCACCTCTCAGAGGTGCCACAACAACATGCTGGAGACTGCGGAAGCACCTGCTGAGAAGGCCGGAAGTTCCTGATCCACTCCACAGAACCACCTGCTGGACACGCCAAAATCACCTGCCGGCTACGCCACAACCAGTTGGTGAACACTTCGGAATCAACTGCCGGGCTTGCTGGAAGCACCTGCCGGTCACGCCAATATCACCTGCCAGCTACGCCAGAACCGCTTGGCGGACACTGCGGAAACACCTGTCGGGCCTGCCAGAACCACATCTCAGACGTGCCAGAACCATGTGCCCGAGATGCCGGAACCACACCCCGAACAGACTGAAACCACCTGCCAGACCCGCCTGAACCACCTGCCGAGCACACTGGAACCACCTGCTCGACTCGCCGGAACCACCTACCTGACACGCAAAAACCACAGGCCGGGTATGCCAGAACCACTTGGTGGTCACTCCGGAATCATCTGCCAGACATGCCAGAAGCAGCTCTCAGACACACCAGAACAACCTGCCGGGGACGCCAGAAGCACCTGCTGAGCATGCCTGAGCCACCTGCTCGACTCGCAAGAAACACCTGCCAGACGCGCCAAAATCACCTGCCTGCTACACCAGAAGCACTTGGCAGACAAGCCGGAATCACGTGAAGGGCATGCCGTCACAATCTCTCAGACGTGCCAGAACCTCGTGCCGGACACCCCAGAACACCCTGCCGGACAGACCGGAACCACCTGCCGGACACGCCGGAACCACCGGCGCGACTCGCCGGAACCACCCCCGGACACGCAAATCACCTGCCGGCTACGCCAGAAACACTTGGCGAACACACCGGAATCACCTGCCGGGCATGTCGGAAGCACCTCTCAGACATGTCAGAACCACGTGCCAAGGACACCGGAAGCACCTGCCGAGCACGCCGGAACCACCTGCTCGACTCGCCAGAACCACCTGCCGCACACGCCAAAATCACCTGCCAGGTATGCCAGAACCACTTTGTGGACACTCCGAAATCATCTGCCGGACATGCCAGAACCAGTTCTCAGACACACCAGAACCACATGCCGGACACGCCGGAAGCACCTGCTGAGCATGCCTGAGCCACCTGCTCAACTCGCAAGAAACACCTGCCGGACACGCCAAAATCACCTGCCGAGTACGCCAGAACCACTTGGCGGACACTCCGGAATCACAGGTCGGGCATGCCGGAACCACCTCTCAGATATGCCAGAACCACGTGCCAATGACCCCGGAAGCACCTGCCGAGCACGCCGGAACCACCTGCTCGACTCGCCAGAACCACCTGCCGGACACGCAAAAATCACCTGCCGGCTACGCCACAACCAGTTGGGGAACACTTCGGAATCACCTGCCGGGCTTGCTGGAACCACCTGCCGGTCATGCCAAAATCACCTGCCAACTACGCCAGTACCACTTGGCGGACACTGTGGAAACACCTGTCGGGCCGGCCGGAACCACATCTCAGACGTGCCAGAACCATGTGCATGAGATGCTGGAAGCACACCCCGAACAGACGGAAAACACCTGCCAGACCCGTCTGAACAACCTGCCGAGCACGCCGGAGCCACCTACCTGACATGCCCAAATCACCAGCCGGGTATGCCAGAACCAGTTGGCGGACACTCCGGAATCATCTGCCGGACATGGAGGAACCAGCTCTCAGACACACCAGAACCACGTGACGGAGACGCCGGAAGCACCTGCCGAGCATGCCGGAGCCACCTGCTCGACTCGCCAGAAACACCTGCCGGACACGCCAAAATCACCTGCCGGGTACGCCAGAACCACCTGGGGGACACTCCGAAATCACCTGTCGCGCATGCCGGAACCACCTCTCAGACGTGCCGGAAGCACGTGCCGGACACGCCGGAATCACATACCGGAAAGACCGGAACCACCTGCCGAGCACGCCGGAGCCACCTGTTCGACTCGCTGGAACCACCTGCCGGACAGGCCAATATCAACTGCTGACTATGCCAGAACCACCTGGGGGACAGTCCGGGATCACCTGCCAGCCATGGCGGAACCACCTCTCAGACGTACCAGAACCACCTGCCGGAGAAGCTGGAAACACGTCCTGGACAGACTGGAACCACGTGACGGGCGTGCCTGAACCACCTGCCGAGCACGGCGGAACCACCTGCCGGACACGCCAAAATCACCTGCGGGCTACGCCAGAACCACTTGGACGACTCTCCGAAATGACCTGCCGGGCATGTTGGAACCACCTCTCAGACGTGCCAGAAGCACGTGGCGGACAGTCCGGAATCACCTGTTGGGCATACGCAACCACCTCTGACACGTACCAGAACCACGTGCCGTGCACGCCGGAACCACCTACCGGACAGACCGGAATCAACTTTTGGGCATGCCGGAACCACCAGTCGGATGTGCCAGAAACACGTGCCGGAGACGCCGGAAGCACCTGCCGAGCACGTCGCAAACACCTGCTCAACTCGCCTGAACCACCTGCCGGACACGCCAAAATCACCTGCCCGCTACACCAGCACCACTTCGGGGACAAGCCGGAATCACGTGAGGGGCATGCCGGCACAGCCTCTCAGACTGAACCTCGTGCCGGACACCACAGAACCACCTGCCGGACAGACCGGAACCACCTGCCGGACACGCCGGAACCACCGGCTCGACCCGCCGGAACGACCGCTGGACATGCAAAATCACCTGCCGGCTACGCCGGAAACACTTGGCGAACACTCCGGAATCACCTGCCGGGCATGCCGGAACCACCTCTCAGATATGCCAGAACCACGTGCCAATGACCCCGGAAGCACCTGCCGAGCACGCCGGAACCACCTGCTCGACTCGCCAGAACCACCTGCCGGACACGCAAAAATCACCTGCCGGCTACGCCACAACCAGTTGGGGAACACTTCGGAATCACCTGCCGGGCTCGCTGGAACCACCTGCCGGTCGCGCCAATATCACCTGCCAGCTACGCCAGAACCGCTTGGCGGACACTCCGGAAACACCTGTCGGGCCTGCCAGAACCACATCTCAGACGTGCCAGAACCATGTGCCCGAGATGCCGGAACCACACCCCGAACAGACTGAAACCACCTGCCAGACCCGCCTGAACCACCTGCCGAGCACACTGGAACCACCTGCTCGACTCGCCGGAACCACCTACCTGACACGCAAAAACCACCGGCCGGGTATGCCAGAACCACTTGGTGGTCACTCCGGAATCATCTGCCAGACATGCCAGAAGCAGCTCTCAGACACACCAGAACAACCTGCCGGAGACGCCAGAAGCACCTGCTGAGCATGCCTGAGCCACCTGCTCGACTCGCAAGAAACACCTGCCAGACGCGCCAAAATCACCTGCCTGCTACACCAGAAGCACTTGGCAGACAAGCCGGAATCACGTGAAGGGCATGCCATCACAATCTCTCAGACGGGCCAGAACCTCGTGCCGGACACCCCAGAACACCCTGCCGGACAGACCGGAACCACCTGCCGGACACGCCGGAACCACCGGCGCGACTCGCCGGAACCACCCCCGGACATGCAAAATCACCTGCCGGCTACGCCAGAAACACTTGGCGAACACACCGGAATCACCTGCCGGGCATGTCGGAAGCACCTCTCAGACATGTCAGAACCACGTGCCAAGGACACCGGAAGCACCTGCCGAGCACGCCGGAACCACCTGCTCGACTCGCCAGAACCACCTGCCGCACACGCCAAAATCACCTGCCAGGTATGCCAGAACCACTTTGTGGACACTCCGAAATCATCTGCCGGACATGCCAGAACCAGCTCTCAGACACACCAGAACCACCTGCCGGACACGCCGGAAGCACCTGCTGAGCATGCCTGAGCCACCTGCTCGACTCGCAAGAAACACCTGCCGGACACGCCAAAATCACCTGCCGAGTACGCCAGAACCACTTGGCGGACACTCCGGAATCACAGGTCGGGCATGCCGGAACCACCTCTCAGACTTGCCAGAACCATGTTCCGGACACGCCTCTACCACCTGCCGAGTATGCCGGAACCACCTGATCCACTCCCGAGGACCACCTGCTGGACACGCCAAAATCACCTTCTGGCTACACCAGAACCACTCGGCAGACACTCCGGAATAACCTGCCGGGCATGCTGGAACCACCTCTTAGACATGCCAGAAGGACGTGTCGGACACGCCGGAAACACCTACCGGACAGACCGGAACCACCTGCCAGACATCCCGGAACCACTTGCCGAGCACGCCGGAGCCGCCTGCTCGATAGGCCGGAACCACCTGCCAGACAGGCCAAAATCAACAGCTGGCTATGCTAGAACCACCTGGCGGACAGTCCAAAATCACCTGCCTGGCATGCAGGAACCACCTCTCAGACGTAACAGAACCACGTTCCGGACACGCTGGAAACACATCCTGGACAGACTGGAACCACCTGCCGAGCTCACCGGAACCACCTGCTCGACTGGCAGGACAATCGTGCCGGACACGCCAAAAGGAACTGCCGGCTACACCAGAACCACTTAACCGACACTCCAGAATCACCTGCCTGGCATGCCAGAACCACCTCTCAGACGTGCCAGAAGCACGTGCCGGACATGCCGGAACGACCTACGGGACAGACCGGAACCACCTGCCTGACATGCCGGAACCACCTGCCGAGCACGCCAGAGCCACCTGCTCCCCTTGCCGGAACCACCTGCCAGAAAGGCCAAAATCAACAGCTGGCTGTGCGAGAACCACCTGGGGGACAGTCCGGAATCACCTGCCAGCCATGGCGCAACCACCTCTCAGACGTACCAGAACCACGTGCCGGACAATCTGGAAACACGTACTGGACCGACTGGAACCACCTGCCGGCCACGCCTGAACCACCTGCCGAGCACGACGGAACCACCTGCCGGACACGCCAAAATCACCTGCGGGCTACTCCACAACCACTTGGAGGACTCCCCGGGATGACCTGCCGGGCATGCTGGAACCACCTCTCAGACGCGCCAGAACCATGTGGCAGAGAGTCCGGAATCACCTGTTGGGCATGTGGAACCACCTCTGAGACGTACCAGAACCACCTGCCGGACACGCCAAAATCACCTGCCGGCTACGCCAGAACCACTTGGCGGACACTCCGGAATCACCTGCCGGGCATGCCAGCACAACCTCTCAGAAGTGCCAGAGGCACGTGCCGGACAGGCCGGAACCATCTCCCGGACAGACTGGAACCACAGGAAACACTCGCCGGAACCACCTGCTTGACTCACCGGTCCCACCTGCAGGACACACCAAAATCACCTGCCCGCTACACCAGAACCACTTGGGGCACAAGCCGGAATCACGTGAAGGGCATGCCGGCACAACCTCACAGACGTGCCAGAACCTCCTGCCGGACACCTCAGAACCACCTGCCAGACAGACTGCAACCACCTGCCGGACACGCGGGAACCACCGGCTCGACCCGCCGGAACCACTGCCAGACATGCAAAATCACCTGCCGGCTACACCAGAACCACTTGGCAAACACTCCGGAATCACCTGCCGGGCATGCCGGAACCACCACTCAGACATGCCAGAACCACGTGCCAATGACACCAGAAGCACCTGCCGAGCATGCCGGAACCACCTGCTCGACTCGCCAGAACCACCTGCCAGTCATGCAAAAATCACCTGCCGGCTTCGCCACAACCAGTTGGTGAACACTTCCCCATCACCTGCCGGGCTTGCTGGAACCACCTGCCGGTCATGTCAAAATCACCTGCCAACTACGCCAGAACCACTTGTCGACACTGCGGAAACACCTGTCGGGCCGGCCAGAACTACATCTCAGACGTGCCAGAACCTTGTGCGTGTGATGCCGGAACCACACCCCGAACAGACGGAGACCACCTGCCAGACCCGCCTGAACCACCTGCCGAGCACGCCGGAGCCACCTGTTCGACTCACCGGAAGCACCTGCCAGACAGGCCAAAATCAACAGCTGGCTATGCGAGAACCATCTGGCGGACAGTCCGGAATCACCTGCCGGGCATGCAGGAACCACCTCTCAGATGTAACGGAACCACGAGCCGGACACGCTGGAACCACGTCCTGGACAGACTGGAACCACCTGCCGAGCACTCCGGAACCACCTGCTCGACTCGCACGACCCACGTGCTGGACACGCCAAAATGAACTTTCGGCTACACCAGAACCACTTACCCGACACTCCAGAATCACCTGCCTGGCATGCCAGAACCACCTCTCACACGTTCCAGAAGCACGTGCCGGACATGCCGGAACGACCTATCGGACAGAACGGAACCACCTGCCAGACACGCCGGAACCACCTGCTGAACACGCCACAGCCACCTGCTCGACTCGCCGGATCCACCGGCCGGAAAGGCCAATATCAACTGCTGGCTATGCCAGAACCACCTGGGGGACAGTCCGGAATCACCTGCCAGACATGGCGGAACCACCTCTCAGACGTACAAGAACCACGTGCCGGACAAGCTGGAAACACTTACTGGACAGACTGGAACCACCTGCCGGCCACGCCTGAACCACCTGCCGAGCACGATGGAACCACCTGCCGGACACGCCAAAATCACCTGCGGGCTACACCAGAACCACTTGGAGAACTCTCCGGGATGACCTGCCGGGCATGCTGGAACCACCTCTCAGACGTACCAGAAGCACGTGGCGGACACCCCAGCACCACCTGCCGGACAGACCACAACCTCCTGCCGGACACGCCGGAACCACCGGCTCGACACGCAGGGACCACCGCCGGAAATGCAAAATCACCTGCCGGCTACGCCAGAACCACTTGGCGAACACTCCGGAATCACCTGCCGGGCATGCCGGAACCACCTTTCTGACATGCCAGAACCACGTACCAATGACCCCGGAAGCACCTGCCGAGCACGCCGGAACCACCTGCTCGACTCGCCAGAACCACCTGCCGGACACGCCAAAATCACCTGCCGGCTACGCCACAACCACTCGGCAGACACTCCGGTATCAGCTGCCGGGCATCCCGGAACCACCTCTCAGAGGTGCCGGAACCACATGCCGGACAGACTGGAAGCAACTGCCGAACTTGCCGGAAACACCTGCTGGACATGCCGGAACCACCTGCCTGACAGTCCAAAATCATATGCCGGCTATGCCAAAACCACTTGGTGGACACTCCAGAATCACCTGGAGGGCATGCCGGAACCACGTCATGGACAGACTGCAAACACCTGCCGGACACGCCAGAACCACCTTCTCGACTCGCCAGAACCACCTGCCGGACACGCCAAAATCACCTGCCGGCTACGCCACAACCAGTTGGTGAACACTTCGGAATCACCTGCCGCACTTGCCGGAACCACCTGCCGGTCACGCCAAAATCACCTGCCGGCTACGCCAGAACCACTCGGCAGAGACTCCGGAACCACCTCCAGGACAGACCGGAATCACCTGCCGGACACGCCGGGACCACCTGCTTGACTCGCCAGAACCACCTGCCGGACACGCCAAAATCACCAGCCGGCTACTCCACAACCACTTGTCGGACACTCCAGAATCACCTGCCGGGCATGTTGGAACCACCTCTCAGAGGTGCCACAACAACATGCTGGAGACTGCGGAAGCACCTGCTGAGAAGGCCGGAAGTTCCTGATCCACTCCACAGAACCACCTGCTGGACACGCCAAAATCACCTGCCGGCTACGCCACAACCAGTTGGTGAACACTTCGGAATCAACTGCCGGGCTTGCTGGAAGCACCTGCCGGTCACGCCAATATCACCTGCCAGCTACGCCAGAACCGCTTGGCGGACACTGCGGAAACACCTGTCGGGCCTGCCAGAACCACATCTCAGACGTGCCAGAACCATGTGCCCGAGATGCCGGAACCACACCCCGAACAGACTGAAACCACCTGCCAGACCCGCCTGAACCACCTGCCGAGCACACTGGAACCACCTGCTCGACTCGCCGGAACCACCTACCTGACACGCAAAAACCACAGGCCGGGTATGCCAGAACCACTTGGTGGTCACTCCGGAATCATCTGCCAGACATGCCAGAAGCAGCTCTCAGACACACCAGAACAACCTGCCGGAGACGCCAGAAGCACCTGCTGAGCATGCCTGAGCCACCTGCTCGACTCGCAAGAAACACCTGCCAGACGCGCCAAAATCACCTGCCTGCTACACCAGAAGCACTTGGCAGAGAAGCCGGAATCACGTGAAGGGCATGCCGTCACAATCTCTCAGACGTGCCAGAACCTCGTGCCGGACACCCCAGAACACCCTGCCGGACAGACCGGAACCACCTGCCGGACACGCCGGAACCACCGGCGCGACTCGCCGGAACCACCCCCGGACATGCAAAATCACCTGCCGGCTACGCCAGAAACACTTGGCGAACACACCGGAATCACCTGCCGGGCATGTCGGAAGCACCTCTCAGACATGTCAGAACCACGTGCCAAGGACACCGGAAGCACCTGCCGAGCACGCCGGAACCACGTGCTCGACTCGCCAGAACCACCTGCCGCACACGCCAAAATCACCTGCCAGGTATGCCAGAATCACTTTGTGGACACTCCGAAATCATCTGCCGGACATGCCAGAACCAGTTCTCAGACACACCAGAACCACATGCCGGACACGCCGGAAGCACCTGCTGAGCATGCCTGAGCCACCTGCTCGACTCGCAAGAATCACCTGCCGGACACGCCAAAATCACCTGCCAAGTACGCCAGAACCACTTGGCGGACACTCCGGAATCACAGGTCGGGCATGCCGGAACCACCTCTCAGATATGCCAGAACCACGTGCCAATGACCCCGGAAGCACCTGCCGAGCACGCCGGAACCACCTGCTTGACTCGCCAGAACCACCTGCCGGACACGCAAAAATCACCTGCCGGCTACGCCACAACCAGTTGGGGAACACTTCGGAATCACCTGCCGGGCTTGCTGGAACCACCTGCCGGTCATGCCAAAATCACCTGCCAACTACGCCAGTACCATTTGGCGGACACTGTGGAAACACCTGTCGGGCCGGCCGGAACCACATCTCAGACGTGCCAGAACCATGTGCATGAGATGCTGGAACCACACCCCGAACAGACGGAAAACACCTGCCAGACCCGTCTGAACAACCTGCCGAGCACGCCGGAGCCACCTACCTGACATGCCCAAATCACCAGCCGGGTATGCCAGAACCAGTTGGCGGACACTCCGGAATCATCTGCCGGACATGGAGGAACCAGCTCTCAGACACACCAGAACCACGTGACGGAGACGCCGGAAGCACCTGCCGAGCATGCCGGAGCCACCTGCTCGACTCGCCAGAAACACCTGCCGGACACGCCAAAATCACCTGCCGGGTACGCCAGAACCACCTGGGGGACACTCCGAAATCACCTGTCGCGCATGCCGGAACCACCTCTCAGACGTGCCGGAAGCACGTGCCGGACACGCCGGAATCACATACCGGAAAGACCGGAACCACCTGCCGAGCACGCCGGAGCCACCTGTTCGACTCGCTGGAACCACCTGCTGGACAGGCCAATATCAACTGCTGACTATGCCAGAACCACCTGGGGGACAGTCCGGGATCACCTGCCAGCCATGGCGGAACCACCTCTCAGACGTACCAGAACCACCTGCCGGAGAAGCTGGAAACACGTCCTGGACAGACTGGAACCACGTGACGGGCGTGCCTGAACCACCTGCCGAGCACGGCGGAACCACCTGCCGGACACGCCAAAATCACCTGCGGGCTACGCCAGAACCACTTGGACGACTCTCCGAAATGACCTGCCGGGCATGTTGGAACCACCTCTCAGACGTGCCAGAAGCACGTGGCGGACAGTCCGGAATCACCTGTTGGGCATACGCAACCACCTCTGACACGTACCAGAACCACGTGCCGTGCACGCCGGAACCACCTACCGGACAGACCGGAATCAACTTTTGGGCATGCCGGAACCACCAGTCGGATGTGCCAGAAACACGTGCCGGAGACGCCGGAAGCACCTGCCGAGCACGTCGCAACCACCTGCTCAACTCGCCTGAACCACCTGCCGGACACGCCAAAATCACCTGCCCGCTACACCAGCACCACTTCGGGGACAAGCCGGAATCACGTGAGGGGCATGCCGGCACAGCCTCTCAGACTGAACCTCGTGCCGGACACCACAGAACCACCTGCCGGACAGACCGGAACGAACCACCTGCCGAGCACACTGGAACCACCTGCTCGACTCGCCGGAACCACCTACCTGACACGCAAAAACCACCGGCCGGGTATGCCAGAACCACTTGGTGGTCACTCCGGAATCATCTGCCAGACATGCCAGAAGCAGCTCTCAGACACACCAGAACAACCTGCCGGAGACGCCAGAAGCACCTGCTGAGCATGCCTGAGCCACCTGCTCGACTCGCAAGAAACACCTGCCACACACGACAAAATCACCTGCCTGCTACACCAGAAGCACTTGGCAGACAAGCCGGAATCACGTGAAGGGCATGCCATCACAATCTCTCAGACGGGCCAGAACCTCGTGCCGGACACCCCAGAACACCCTGCCGGACAGACCGGAACCACCTGCCGGACATGCCGGAACCACCGGCGCGACTCGCCGGAACCACCCCCGGACATGCAAAATCACCTGCCGGCTACGCCAGAAACACTTGGCGAACACACCGGAATCACCTGCCGGGCATGTCGGAAGCACCTCTCAGACATGTCAGAACCACGTGCCAAGGACACCGGAAGCACCTGCCGAGCACGCCGGAACCACCTGCTCGACTCGCCAGAACCACCTGCCGCACACGCCAAAATCACCTGCCAGGTATGCCAGAACCACTTTGTGGACACTCCGAAATCATCTGCCGGACATGCCGGAACCAGCTCTCAGACACACCAGAACCACCTGCCGGACACGCCGGAAGCACCTGCTGAGCATGCCTGAGCCACCTGCTCGACTCGCAAGAAACACCTGCCGGACACGCCAAAATCACCTGCCGAGTACGCCAGAACCACTTGGCGGACACTCCGGAATCACAGGTCGGGCATGCCGGAACCACCTCTCAGACTTGCCAGAACCATGTTCCGGACACGCCGGTACCACCTGCCGAGTATGCCGGAACCACCTGATCCACTCCCGAGGACCACCTGCTGGACACGCCAAAATCACCTTCTGGCTACACCAGAACCACTCGGCAGACACTCCGGAATAACCTGCCGGGCATGCTGGAACCACCTCTTAGACATGCCGGAAGGACGTGTCGGACATGCCGGAAACACCTACCGGACAGACCGGAACCACCTGCCAGACATCCCGGAACCACTTGCCGAGCACGCCGGAGCCGCCTGCTCGATAGGCCGGAAAGACCTGCCAGACAGGCCAAAATCAACAGCTGGCTATGCTAGAACCACCTGGCAGACAGTCCAAAATCACCTGCCTGGCATGCAGGAACCACCTCTCAGACGTAACAGAACCACGTTCCGGACACGCTGGAACCACATCCTGGACAGACTGGAACCACCTGCCGAGCTCACCGGAACCACCTGCTCGACTGGCAGGACAATCGTGCCGGACACGCCAAAAGGAACTGCCGGCTACACCAGAACCACTTAACCGACACTCCAGAATCACCTGCCTGGCATGCCAGAACCACCTCTCAGACGTGCCAGAAGCACGTGCCGGACATGCCGGAACGACCTACGGGACAGACCGGAACCACCTGCCTGACATGCCGGAACCACCTGCCGAGCACGCCAGAGCCACCTGCTCCCCTTGCCGGAACCACCTGCCAGAAAGGCCAAAATCAACAGCTGGCTGTGCGAGAACCACCTGGGGGACAGTCCGGAATCACCTGCCAGCCATGGCGCAACCACCTCTCAGACGTACCAGAACCACGTGCCGGACAATCTGGAAACACGTACTGGACCGACTGGAACCACCTGCCGGCCACGCCTGAACCACCTGCCGAGCACGACGGAACCACCTGCCGGACACGCCAAAATCACCTGCGGGCTACTCCACAACCACTTGGAGGACTCCCCGGGATGACCTGCCGGGCATGCTGGAACCACCTCTCAGACGCGCCAGAACCATGTGGCAGAGAGTCCGGAATCACCTGTTGGGCATGTGGAACCACCTCTGAGACGTACCAGAACCACCTGCCGGACACGCCAAAATCACCTGCCGGCTACGCCAGAACCACTTGGCGGACACTCCGGAATCACCTGCCGGGCATGCCAGCACAACCTCTCAGAAGTGCCAGAGGCACGTGCCGGACAGGCCGGAACCATCTCCCGGACAGACTGGAACCACAGGAAACACTCGCCGGAACCACCTGCTTGACTCACCGGTCCCACCTGCAGGACACACCAAAATCACCTGCCCGCTACACCAGAACCACTTGGGGCACAAGCCGGAATCACGTGAAGGGCATGCCGGCACAACCTCACAGACGTGCCAGAACCTCCTGCCGGACACCTCAGAACCACCTGCCAGACAGACTGCAACCACCTGCCGGACACGCGGGAACCACCGGCTCGACCCGCCGGAACCACTGCCAGACATGCAAAATCACCTGCCGGCTACACCAGAACCACTTGGCAAACACTCCGGAATCACCTGCCGGGCATGCCGGAACCACCACTCAGACATGCCAGAACCACGTGCCAATGACACCAGAAGCACCTGCCGAGCATGCCGGAACCACCTGCTCGACTCGCCAGAACCACCTGCCAGTCATGCAAAAATCACCTGCCGGCTTCGCCACAACCAGTTGGTGAACACTTCCCCATCACCTGCCGGGCTTGCTGGAACCACCTGCCGGTCATGTCAAAATCACCTGCCAACTACGCCAGAACCACTTGTCGACACTGCGGAAACACCTGTCGGGCCGGCCAGAACTACATCTCAGACGTGCCAGAACCTTGTGCGTGTGATGCCGGAACCACACCCCGAACAGACGGAGACCACCTGCCAGACCCGCCTGAACCACCTGCCGAGCACGCCGGAGCCACCTGTTCGACTCACCGGAAGCACCTGCCAGACAGGCCAAAATCAACAGCTGGCTATGCGAGAACCATCTGGCGGACAGTCCGGAATCACCTGCCGGGCATGCAGGAACCACCTCTCAGATGTAACGGAACCACGAGCCGGACACGCTGGAACCACGTCCTGGACAGACTGGAACCACCTGCCGAGCACTCCGGAACCACCTGCTCGACTCGCACGACCCACGTGCTGGACACGCCAAAATGAACTTTCGGCTACACCAGAACCACTTACCCGACACTCCAGAATCACCTGCCTGGCATGCCAGAACCACCTCTCACACGTTCCAGAAGCACGTGCCGGACATGCCGGAACGACCTATCGGACAGAACGGAACCACCTGCCAGACACGCCGGAACCACCTGCTGAACACGCCACAGCCACCTGCTCGACTCGCCGGATCCACCGGCCGGAAAGGCCAATATCAACTGCTGGCTATGCCAGAACCACCTGGGGGACAGTCCGGAATCACCTGCCAGACATGGCGGAACCACCTCTCAGACGTACAAGAACCACGTGCCGGACAAGCTGGAAACACTTACTGGACAGACTGGAACCACCTGCCGGCCACGCCTGAACCACCTGCCGAGCACGATGGAACCACCTGCCGGACACGCCAAAATCACCTGCGGGCTACACCAGAACCACTTGGAGAACTCTCCGGGATGACCTGCCGGGCATGCTGGAACCACCTCTCAGACGTACCAGAAGCACGTGGCGGACACCCCAGCACCACCTGCCGGACAGACCGCAACCTCCTGCCGGACACGCCGGAACCACCGGCTCGACACGCAGGGACCACCGCCGGAAATGCAAAATCACCGGCCGGCTACGCCAGAACCACTTGGCGAACACTCCGGAATCACCTGCCGGGCATGCCGGAACCACCTTTCTGACATGCCAGAACCACGTACCAATGACCCCGGAAGCACCTGCCGAGCACGCCGGAACCACCTGCTCGACTCGCCAGAACCACCTGCCGGACACGCCAAAATCACCTGCCGGCTACGCCACAACCACTCGGCAGACACTCCGGTATCAGCTGCCGGGCATCCCGGAACCACCTCTCAGAGGTGCCGGAACCACATGCCGGACAGACTGGAAGCAACTGCCGAACTTGCCGGAAACACCTGCTGGACATGCCGGAACCACCTGCCTGACAGTCCAAAATCATATGCCGGCTATGCCAAAACCACTTGGTGGACACTCCAGAATCACCTGGAGGGCATGCCGGAACCACGTCATGGACAGACTGCAAACACCTGCCGGACACGCCAGAACCACCTTCTCGACTCGCCAGAACCACCTGCCGGACACGCCAAAATCACCTGCCGGCTACGCCACAACCAGTTGGTGAACACTTCGGAATCACCTGCCGCACTTGCCGGAACCACCTGCCGGTCACGCCAAAATCACCTGCCGGCTACGCCAGAACCACTCGGCAGAGACTCCGGAACCACCTCCAGGACAGACCGGAATCACCTGCCGGACACGCCGGGACCACCTGCTTGACTCGCCAGAACCACCTGCCGGACACGCCAAAATCACCAGCCGGCTACTCCACAACCACTTGTCGGACACTCCAGAATCACCTGCCGGGCATGTTGGAACCACCTCTCAGAGGTGCCACAACAACATGCTGGAGACTGCGGAAGCACCTGCTGAGAAGGCCGGAAGTTCCTGATCCACTCCACAGAACCACCTGCTGGACACGCCAAAATCACCTGCCGGCTACGCCACAACCAGTTGGTGAACACTTCGGAATCAACTGCCAGGCTTGCTGGAAGCACCTGCCGGTCACGCCAATATCACCTGCCAGCTACGCCAGAACCGCTTGGCGGACACTGCGGAAACACCTGTCGGGCCTGCCAGAACCACATCTCAGACGTGCCAGAACCATGTGCCCGAGATGCCGGAACCACACCCCGAACAGACTGAAACCACCTGCCAGACCCGCCTGAACCACCTGCCGAGCACACTGGAACCACCTGCTCGACTCGCCGGAACCACCTACCTGACACGCAAAAACCACTGGCCGGATATGCCAGAACCACTTGGTGGTCACTCCGGAATCATCTGCCAGACATGCCGGAACCAGCTCTCAGACACACCAGAACCACGTGCCGGAGACGCCGGAAGCACCTGCCGAGCATGCCGGAGCCACCTGCTCGACTCGCCGGAAACACCTGCCGGACACGCCAAAATCACCTGCCGGGTACGCCAGAACCACCTGGCGGACACTCCGAAATCACCTGTCGCGCATGCCGGAACCACCTCTCAGACGTGCCAGAACCATGTGGCGGACAGTCCGGAATCACCTGTTGGGCATGCGCAACCACCTCTGAGACGTACCAGAACCACATGCCGTGCAGGCTGGAACCACCCACCGGACAGACCGGAATCACCTTTCGGGCATGCCGGAACCACCTGTCAGATGTGCCAGAAACACGTGCCGGAGACGCCGGAAGCACCTGCCAAGCACGTTGGAACCACCTGCTCAACTCGCCTGAACCACCTGCCGGACATGCCAAAATCACCTGCCGACTATGCCAGAACCACTTGGCGAACACTCTGGAATCACTTGCCGGGCATGCAGGAACCACCTCTCAGACATGCCAGAACCCCGTGCCAATGACCCCTGAAGCACCAGCCGAGCACGCCGGAACCACCTGCTCGACTCCCCAGAAACACCTGCCGGACACGCCAAAATCACCTGCAGGGTATGCCAGAACCACCTGGCGGACACTCCGGAATCACCTGTCGCGCATGACGGAAACACCTCTCAGACCTGCCGGAAGCACGTGCCAGACACGCCGGAAACACCTACCGGACAGACCGGAATCAACTTTTGGGCATGCCGGAACCACCAGTCAGATGTGCCAGAAACACGTGCCGGAGACGCCGGAAGCACCTGCCGAGCACGTCGCAACCACCTGCTCAACTCACCTGAACCACCTGCCGGACACGCCAAAATCACCAGCCCGCTACACCAGCACCACTTCGGGGACAAACCGGAATCGCGTGAGGGGCATGCCGGCACAGCCTCTCAGAGTGAACCTCGTGTCGGACACCACAGTACCACCTGCCGGACAGACCGGAACCACCTGCCGGACACGCCGGAAGCACCGGCTCGACCCGCCGGAACGACCGCTGGACATGCAAAATCACCTGCCGGCTACGCCGGAAACACTTGGCGAACACTCCGGAATCACCTGCCGGGCATGCCGGAACCACCTCTCAGATATGCCAGAACCACGTGCCAATGAACCCGGAAGCACCTGCTGAGCACGCCGGAACCACCTGCTCGACTCGCCAGAACCACCTGCCGGACACGCAAAAATCACCTGCCGGCTACGCCACAACCAGTTGGGGAACACTTCGGAATCACCTGCCGGGCTCGCTGGAACCACCTGCCGGTCGCGCCAATATCACCTGCCAGCTACGCCAGAACCGCTTGGCGGACACTCCGGAAACACCTGTCGGGCCTGCCAGAACCACATCTCAGACGTGCCAGAACCATGTGCCCGAGATGCAGGAACCACACCCCGAACAGACTGAAACCACCTGCCAGACCCGCCTGAACCACCTGCCGAGCACACTGGAACCACCTGCTCGACTCGCCGGAACCACCTACCTGACACGCAAAAACCACCGGCCGGGTATTCCAGAACCACTTGGTGGTCACTCCGGAATCATCTGCTGGACATGCCGGAACCAGCTCTCAGACACACCAGAACCACCTGCCGGACACGCCGGAAGCACCTGCTGAGCATGCCTGAGCCACCTGCTCGACTCGCAAGAAACACCTGCCGGACACGCCAAAATCACCTGCCGAGTACGCCAGAACCACTTGGCGGACACTCCGGAATCACAGGTCGGGCATGCCGGAACCACCTCTCAGACTTGCCAGAACCATGTTCCGGACACGCCTCTACCACCTGCCGAGTATGCCGGAACCACCTGATCCACTCCCGAGGACCACCTGCTGGACACGCCAAAATCACCTTCTGGCTACACCAGAACCACTCGGCAGACACTCCGGAATAACCTGCCGGGCATGCTGGAACCACCTCCTAGACATGCCAGAAGGACGTGTCAGACACGCCGGAAACACCTACCGGACAGACCGGAACCACCTGCCAGACATCCCGGAACCACTTGCCGAGCACGCCGGAGCCGCCTGCTCGATAGGCCGGAACCACCTGCCAGACAGGCCAAAATCAACAGCTGGCTATGCTAGAACCACCTGGCGGACAGTCCAAAATCACCTGCCTGGCATGCAGGAACCACCTCTCAGACGTAACAGAACCACGTTCCGGACACGCTGGAACCACATCCTGGACAGACTGGAACCACCTGCCGAGCTCACCGGAACCACCTGCTCGACTGGCAGGACAATCGTGCCGGACACGCCAAAAGGAACTGCCGGCTACACCAGAACCACTTAACCGACACTCCAGAATCACCTGCCTGGCATGCCAGAACCACCTCTCAGACGTGCCAGAAGCACGTGCCGGACATGCCGGAACGACCTACGGGACAGACCGGAACCACCTGCCTGACATGCCGGAACCACCTGCCGAGCACGCCAGAGCCACCTGCTCCCCTTGCCGGAACCACCTGCCAGAAAGGCCAAAATCAACAGCTGGCTGTGCGAGAACCACCTGGGGGACAGTCCGGAATCACCTGCCAGCCATGGCGCAACCACCTCTCAGACGTACCAGAACCACGTGCCGGACAATCTGGAAACACGTACTGGACCGACTGGAACCACCTGCCGGCCACGCCTGAACCACCTGCCGAGCACGACGGAACCACCTGCCGGACACGCCAAAATCACCTGCGGGCTACTCCACAACCACTTGGAGGACTCCCCGGGATGACCTGCCGGGCATGCTGGAACCACCTCTCAGACGCGCCAGAACCATGTGGCAGAGAGTCCGGAATCACCTGTTGGGCATGTGGAACCACCTCTGAGACGTACCAGAACCACCTGCCGGACACGCCAAAATCACCTGCCGGCTACGCCAGAACCACTTGGCGGACACTCCGGAATCACCTGCCGGGCATGCCAGCACAACCTCTCAGAAGTGCCAGAGGCACGTGCCGGACAGGCCGGAACCATCTCCCGGACAGACTGGAACCACAGGAAACACTCGCCGGAACCACCTGCTTGACTCACCGGTCCCACCTGCAGGACACACCAAAATCACCTGCCCGCTACACCAGAACCACTTGGGGCACAAGCCGGAATCACGTGAAGGGCATGCCGGCACAACCTCACAGACGTGCCAGAACCTCCTGCCGGACACCTCAGAACCACCTGCCAGACAGACTGCAACCACCTGCCGGACACGCGGGAACCACCGGCTCGACCCGCCGGAACCACTGCCAGACATGCAAAATCACCTGCCGGCTACACCAGAACCACTTGGCAAACACTCCGGAATCACCTGCCGGGCATGCCGGAACCACCACTCAGACATGCCAGAACCACGTGCCAATGACACCAGAAGCACCTGCCGAGCATGCCGGAACCACCTGCTCGACTCGCCAGAACCACCTGCCAGTCATGCAAAAATCACCTGCCGGCTTCGCCACAACCAGTTGGTGAACACTTCCCCATCACCTGCCGGGCTTGCTGGAACCACCTGCCGGTCATGTCAAAATCACCTGCCAACTACGCCAGAACCACTTGTCGACACTGCGGAAACACCTGTCGGGCCGGCCAGAACTACATCTCAGACGTGCCAGAACCTTGTGCGTGTGATGCCGGAACCACACCCCGAACAGACGGAGACCACCTGCCAGACCCGCCTGAACCACCTGCCGAGCACGCCGGAGCCACCTGTTCGACTCACCGGAAGCACCTGCCAGACAGGCCAAAATCAACAGCTGGCTATGCGAGAACCATCTGGCGGACAGTCCGGAATCACCTGCCGGGCATGCAGGAACCACCTCTCAGATGTAACGGAACCACGAGCCGGACACGCTGGAACCACGTCCTGGACAGACTGGAACCACCTGCCGAGCACTCCGGAACCACCTGCTCGACTCGCACGACCCACGTGCTGGACACGCCAAAATGAACTTTCGGCTACACCAGAACCACTTACCCGACACTCCAGAATCACCTGCCTGGCATGCCAGAACCACCTCTCACACGTTCCAGAAGCACGTGCCGGACATGCCGGAACGACGTATCGGACAGAACGGAACCACCTGCCAGACACGCCGGAACCACCTGCTGAACACGCCACAGCCACCTGCTCGACTCGCCGGATCCACCGGCCGGAAAGGCCAATATCAACTGCTGGCTATGCCAGAACCACCTGGGGGACAGTCCGGAATCACCTGCCAGACATGGCGGAACCACCTCTCAGACGTACAAGAACCACGTGCCGGACAAGCTGGAAACACTTACTGGACAGACTGGAACCACCTGCCGGCCACGCCTGAACCACCTGCCGAGCACGATGGAACCACCTGCCGGACACGCCAAAATCACCTGCGGGCTACACCAGAACCACTTGGAGAACTCTCCGGGATGACCTGCCGGGCATGCTGGAACCACCTCTCAGACGTACCAGAAGCACGTGGCGGACACCCCAGCACCACCTGCCGGACAGACCGCAACCTCCTGCCGGACACGCCGGAACCACCGGCTCGACACGCAGGGACCACCGCCGGAAATGCAAAATCACCTGCCGGCTACGCCAGAACCACTTGGCGAACACTCCGGAATCACCTGCCGGGCATGCCGGAACCACCTTTCTGACATGCCAGAACCACGTGCCAATGACCCCGGAAGCACCTGCCGAGCACGCCGGAACCACCTGCTCGACTCGCCAGAACCACCTGCCGGACACGCCAAAATCACCTGCCGGCTACGCCACAACCACTCGGCAGACACTCCGGTATCAGCTGCCGGGCATGCCGGAACCACCTCTCAGAGGTGCCGGAACCACATGCCGGACAGACTGGAAGCAACTGCCGAACTTGCCGGAAACACCTGCTGGACATGCCGGAACCACCTGCCTGACAGTCCAAAATCATATGCCGGCTATGCCAAAACCACTTGGTGGACACTCCAGAATCACCTGGAGGGCATGCCGGAACCACGTCATGGACAGACTGCAAACACCTACCGGACACGCCAGAACCACCTTCTCGACTCGCCAGAACCACCTGCCGGACACGCCAAAATCACCTGCCGGCTACGCCACAACCAGTTGGTGAACACTTCGGAATCACCTGCCGCGCTTGCCGGAACCACCTGCCGGTCACGCCAAAATCACCTGCCGGCTACGCCAGAACCACTCGGCAGAGACTCCGGAACCACCTCCAGGACAGACCGGAATCACCTGCCGGACACGCCGGGACCACCTGCTTGACTCGCCAGAACCACCTGCCGGACACGCCAAAATCACCAGCCGGCTACTCCACAACCACTTGTCGGACACTCCAGAATCACCTGCCGGGCATGTTGGAACCACCTCTCAGAGGTGCCACAACAACATGCTGGAGACTGCGGAAGCACCTGCTGAGAAGGCCGGAAGTTCCTGATCCACTCCACAGAACCACCTGCTGGACACGCCAAAATCACCTGCCGGCTACGCCACAACCAGTTGGTGAACACTTCGGAATCAACTGCCGGGCTTGCTGGAAGCACCTGCCGGTCACGCCAATATCACCTGCCAGCTACGCCAGAACCGCTTGGCGGACACTGCGGAAACACCTGTCGGGCCTGCCAGAACCACATCTCAGACGTGCCAGAACCATGTGCCCGAGATGCCGGAACCACACCCCGAACAGACTGAAACCACCTGCCAGACCCGCCTGAACCACCTGCCGAGCACACTGGAACCACCTGCTCGACTCGCCGGAACCACCTACCTGACACGCAAAAACCACAGGCCGGGTATGCCAGAACCACTTGGTGGTCACTCCGGAATCATCTGCCAGACATGCCAGAAGCAGCTCTCAGACACACCAGAACAACCTGCCGGAGACGCCAGAAGCACCTGCTGAGCATGCCTGAGCCACCTGCTCGACTCGCAAGAAACACCTGCCACACACGACAAAATCACCTGCCTGCTACACCAGAAGCACTTGGCAGACAAGCCGGAATCACGTGAAGGGCATGCCATCACAATCTCTCAGACGGGCCAGAACCTCGTGCCGGACACCCCAGAACACCCTGCCGGACAGACCGGAACCACCTGCCGGACACGCCGGAACCACCGGCGCGACTCGCCGGAACCACCCCCGGACATGCAAAATCACCTGCCGGCTACGCCAGAAACACTTGGCGAACACACCGGAATCACCTGCCGGGCATGTCGGAAGCACCTCTCAGACATGTCAGAACCACGTGCCAAGGACACCGGAAGCACCTGCCGAGCACGCCGGAACCACCTGCTCGACTCGCCAGAACCACCTGCCGCACACGCCAAAATCACCTGCCAGGTATGCCAGAACCACTTTGTGGACACTCCGAAATCATCTGCCGGACATGCCAGAACCAGCTCTCAGACACACCAGAACCACCTGCCGGACACGCCGGAAGCACCTGCTGAGCATGCCTGAGCCACCTGCTCGACTCGCAAGAAACACCTGCCGGACACGCCAAAATCACCTGCCGAGTACGCCAGAACCACTTGGCGGACACTCCGGAATCACAGGTCGGGCATGCCGGAACCACCTCTCAGACTTGCCAGAACCATGTTCCGGACACGCCGGTACCACCTGCCGAGTATGCCGGAACCACCTGATCCACTCCTGAGGACCACCTGCTGGACACGCCAAAATCACCTTCTGGCTACACCAGAACCACTCGGCAGACACTCCGGAATAGCCTGCCGGGCATGCTGGAACCACCTCTTAGACATGCCAGAAGGACGTGTCGGACACGCCGGAAACACCTACCGGACAGACCGGAACCACCTGCCAGACATCCCGGAACCACTTGCCGAGCACGCCGGAGCCGCCTGCTCGATAGGCCGGAACCACCTGCCAGACAGGCCAAAATCAACAGCTGGCTATGCTAGAACCACCTGGCGGACAGTCCAAAATCACTTGCCTGGCATGCAGGAACCACCTCTCAGACGTAACAGAACCACGTTCCGGACACGCTGGAACCACATCCTGGACAGACTGGAACCACCTGCCGAGCTCACCGGAACCACCTGCTCGACTGGCAGGACAATCGTGCCGGACACGCCAAAAGGAACTGCCGGCTACACCAGAACCACTTAACCGACACTCCAGAATCACCTGCCTGGCATGCCAGAACCACCTCTCAGACGTGCCAGAAGCACGTGCCGGACATGCCGGAACGACCTACGGGACAGACCGGAACCACCTGCCTGACATGCCGGAACCACCTGCCGAGCACGCCAGAGCCACCTGCTCCCCTTGCCGGAACCACCTGCCAGAAAGGCCAAAATCAACAGCTGGCTGTGCGAGAACCACCTGGGGACAGTCCGGAATCACCTGCCAGCCATGGCGCAACCACCTCTCAGACGTACCAGAACCACGTGCCGGACAATCTGGAAACACATACTGGACCGACTGGAACCACCTGCCGGCCACGCCTGAACCACCTGCCGAGCACGACGGAACCACCTGCCGGACACGCCAAAATCACCTGCGGGCTACTCCACAACCACTTGGAGGACTCCCCGGGATGACCTGCCGGGCATGCTGGAACCACCTCTCAGACGCGCCAGAACCATGTGGCAGAGAGTCCGGAATCACCTGTTGGGCATGTGGAACCACCTCTGAGACGTACCAGAACCACCTGCCGGACACGCCAAAATCACCTGCCGGCTACGCCAGAACCACTTGGCGGACACTCCGGAATCACCTGCCGGGCATGCCAGCACAACCTCTCAGAAGTGCCAGAGGCACGTGCCGGACAGGCCGGAACCATCTCCCGGACAGACTGGAACCACAGGAAACACTCGCCGGAACCACCTGCTTGACTCACCGGTCCCACCTGCAGGACACACCAAAATCACCTGCCCGCTACACCAGAACCACTTGGGGCACAAGCCGGAATCACGTGAAGGGCATGCCGGCACAACCTCACAGACGTGCCAGAACCTCCTGCCGGACACCTCAGAACCACCTGCCAGACAGACTGCAACCACCTGCCGGACACGCGGGAACCACCGGCTCGACCCGCCGGAACCACTGCCAGACATGCAAAATCACCTGCCGGCTACACCAGAACCACTTGGCAAACACTCCGGAATCACCTGCCGGGCATGCCGGAACCACCACTCAGACATGCCAGAACCACGTGCCAATGACACCAGAAGCACCTGCCGAGCATGCCGGAACCACCTGCTCGACTCGCCAGAACCACCTGCCAGTCATGCAAAAATCACCTGCCGGCTTCGCCACAACCAGTTGGTGAACACTTCCCCATCACCTGCCGGGCTTGCTGGAACCACCTGCCGGTCATGTCAAAATCACCTGCCAACTACGCCAGAACCACTTGTCGACACTGCGGAAACACCTGTCGGGCCGGCCAGAACTACATCTCAGACGTGCCAGAACCTTGTGCGTGTGATGCCGGAACCACACCCCGAACAGACGGAGACCACCTGCCAGACCCGCCTGAACCACCTGCCGAGCACGCCGGAGCCACCTGTTCGACTCACCGGAAGCACCTGCCAGACAGGCCAAAATCAACAGCTGGCTATGCGAGAACCATCTGGCGGACAGTCCGGAATCACCTGCCGGGCATGCAGGAACCACCTCTCAGATGTAACGGAACCACGAGCCGGACACGCTGGAACCACGTCCTGGACAGACTGGAACCACCTGCCGAGCACTCCGGAACCACCTGCTCGACTCGCACGACCCACGTGCTGGACACGCCAAAATGAACTTTCGGCTACACCAGAACCACTTACCCGACACTCCAGAATCACCTGCCTGGCATGCCAGAACCACCTCTCACACGTTCCAGAAGCACGTGCCGGACATGCCGGAACGACCTATCGGACAGAACGGAACCACCTGCCAGACACGCCGGAACCACCTGCTGAACACGCCACAGCCACCTGCTCGACTCGCCGGATCCACCGGCCGGAAAGGCCAATATCAACTGCTGGCTATGCCAGAACCACCTGGGGGACAGTCCGGAATCACCTGCCAGACATGGCGGAACCACCTCTCAGACGTACAAGAACCACGTGCCGGACAAGCTGGAAACACTTACTGGACAGACTGGAACCACCTGCCGGCCACGCCTGAACCACCTGCCGAGCACGATGGAACCACCTGCCGGACACGCCAAAATCACCTGCGGGCTACACCAGAACCACTTGGAGAACTCTCCGGGATGACCTGCCGGGCATGCTGGAACCACCTCTCAGACGTACCAGAAGCACGTGGCGGACACCCCAGCACCACCTGCCGGACAGACCGCAACCTCCTGCCGGACACGCCGGAACCACCGGCTCGACACGCAGGGACCACCGCCGGAAATGCAAAATCACCTGCCGGCTACGCCAGAACCACTTGGCGAACACTCCGGAATCACCTGCCGGGCATGCCGGAACCACCTTTCTGACATGCCAGAACCACGTGCCAATGACCCCGGAAGCACCTGCCGAGCACGCCGGAACCACCTGCTCGACTCGCCAGAACCACCTGCCGGACACGCCAAAATCACCTGCCGGCTACGCCACAACCACTCGGCAGACACTCCGGTATCAGCTGCCGGGCATGCCGGAACCACCTCTCAGAGGTGCCGGAACCACATGCCGGACAGACTGGAAGCAACTGCCGAACTTGCCGGAAACACCTGCTGGACATGCCGGAACCACCTGCCTGACAGTCCAAAATCATATGCCGGCTATGCCAAAACCACTTGGTGGACACTCCAGAATCACCTGGAGGGCATGCCGGAACCACGTCATGGACAGACTGCAAACACCTACCGGACACGCCAGAACCACCTTCTCGACTCGCCAGAACCACCTGCCGGACACGCCAAAATCACCTGCCGGCTACGCCACAACCAGTTGGTGAACACTTCGGAATCACCTGCCGCGCTTGCCGGAACCACCTGCCGGTCACGCCAAAATCACCTGCCGGCTACGCCAGAACCACTCGGCAGAGACTCCGGAACCACCTCCAGGACAGACCGGAATCACCTGCCGGACACGCCGGGACCACCTGCTTGACTCGCCAGAACCACCTGCCGGACACGCCAAAATCACCAGCCGGCTACTCCACAACCACTTGTCGGACACTCCAGAATCACCTGCCGGGCATGTTGGAACCACCTCTCAGAGGTGCCACAACAACATGCTGGAGACTGCGGAAGCACCTGCTGAGAAGGCCGGAAGTTCCTGATCCACTCCACAGAACCACCTGCTGGACACGCCAAAATCACCTGCCGGCTACGCCACAACCAGTTGGTGAACACTTCGGAATCAACTGCCGGGCTTGCTGGAAGCACCTGCCGGTCACGCCAATATCACCTGCCAGCTACGCCAGAACCGCTTGGCGGACACTGCGGAAACACCTGTCGGGCCTGCCAGAACCACATCTCAGACGTGCCAGAACCATGTGCCCGAGATGCCGGAACCACACCCCGAACAGACTGAAACCACCTGCCAGACCCGCCTGAACCACCTGCCGAGCACACTGGAACCACCTGCTCGACTCGCCGGAACCACCTACCTGACACGCAAAAACCACAGGCCGGGTATGCCAGAACCACTTGGTGGTCACTCCGGAATCATCTGCCAGACATGCCAGAAGCAGCTCTCAGACACACCAGAACAACCTGCCGGAGACGCCAGAAGCACCTGCTGAGCATGCCTGAGCCACCTGCTCGACTCGCAAGAAACACCTGCCACACACGACAAAATCACCTGCCTGCTACACCAGAAGCACTTGGCAGACAAGCCGGAATCACGTGAAGGGCATGCCATCACAATCTCTCAGACGGGCCAGAACCTCGTGCCGGACACCCCAGAACACCCTGCCGGACAGACCGGAACCACCTGCCGGACACGCCGGAACCACCGGCGCGACTCGCCGGAACCACCCCCGGACATGCAAAATCACCTGCCGGCTACGCCAGAAACACTTGGCGAACACACCGGAATCACCTGCCGGGCATGTCGGAAGCACCTCTCAGACATGTCAGAACCACGTGCCAAGGACACCGGAAGCACCTGCCGAGCACGCCGGAACCACCTGCTCGACTCGCCAGAACCACCTGCCGCACACGCCAAAATCACCTGCCAGGTATGCCAGAACCACTTTGTGGACACTCCGAAATCATCTGCCGGACATGCCAGAACCAGCTCTCAGACACACCAGAACCACCTGCCGGACACGCCGGAAGCACCTGCTGAGCATGCCTGAGCCACCTGCTCGACTCGCAAGAAACACCTGCCGGACACGCCAAAATCACCTGCCGAGTACGCCAGAACCACTTGGCGGACACTCCGGAATCACAGGTCGGGCATGCCGGAACCACCTCTCAGACTTGCCAGAACCATGTTCCGGACACGCCGGTACCACCTGCCGAGTATGCCGGAACCACCTGATCCACTCCCGAGGACCACCTGCTGGACACGCCAAAATCACCTTCTGGCTACACCAGAACCACTCGGCAGACACTCCGGAATAGCCTGCCGGGCATGCTGGAACCACCTCTTAGACATGCCAGAAGGACGTGTCGGACACGCCGGAAACACCTACCGGACAGACCGGAACCACCTGCCAGACATCCCGGAACCACTTGCCGAGCACGCCGGAGCCGCCTGCTCGATAGGCCGGAACCACCTGCCAGACAGGCCAAAATCAACAGCTGGCTATGCTAGAACCACCTGGCGGACAGTCCAAAATCACTTGCCTGGCATGCAGGAACCACCTCTCAGACGTAACAGAACCACGTTCCGGACACGCTGGAACCACATCCTGGACAGACTGGAACCACCTGCCGAGCTCACCGGAACCACCTGCTCGACTGGCAGGACAATCGTGCCGGACACGCCAAAAGGAACTGCCGGCTACACCAGAACCACTTAACCGACACTCCAGAATCACCTGCCTGGCATGCCAGAACCACCTCTCAGACGTGCCAGAAGCACGTGCCGGACATGCCGGAACGACCTACGGGACAGACCGGAACCACCTGCCTGACATGCCGGAACCACCTGCCGAGCACGCCAGAGCCACCTGCTCCCCTTGCCGGAACCACCTGCCAGAAAGGCCAAAATCAACAGCTGGCTGTGCGAGAACCACCTGGGGACAGTCCGGAATCACCTGCCAGCCATGGCGCAACCACCTCTCAGACGTACCAGAACCACGTGCCGGACAATCTGGAAACACATACTGGACCGACTGGAACCACCTGCCGGCCACGCCTGAACCACCTGCCGAGCACGACGGAACCACCTGCCGGACACGCCAAAATCACCTGCGGGCTACTCCACAACCACTTGGAGGACTCCCCGGGATGACCTGCCGGGCATGCTGGAACCACCTCTCAGACGCGCCAGAACCATGTGGCAGAGAGTCCGGAATCACCTGTTGGGCATGTGGAACCACCTCTGAGACGTACCAGAACCACCTGCCGGACACGCCAAAATCACCTGCCGGCTACGCCAGAACCACTTGGCGGACACTCCGGAATCACCTGCCGGGCATGCCAGCACAACCTCTCAGAAGTGCCAGAGGCACGTGCCGGACAGGCCGGAACCATCTCCCGGACAGACTGGAACCACAGGAAACACTCGCCGGAACCACCTGCTTGACTCACCGGTCCCACCTGCAGGACACACCAAAATCACCTGCCCGCTACACCAGAACCACTTGGGGCACAAGCCGGAATCACGTGAAGGGCATGCCGGCACAACCTCACAGACGTGCCAGAACCTCCTGCCGGACACCTCAGAACCACCTGCCAGACAGACTGCAACCACCTGCCGGACACGCGGGAACCACCGGCTCGACCCGCCGGAACCACTGCCAGACATGCAAAATCACCTGCCGGCTACACCAGAACCACTTGGCAAACACTCCGGAATCACCTGCCGGGCATGCCGGAACCACCACTCAGACATGCCAGAACCACGTGCCAATGACACCAGAAGCACCTGCCGAGCATGCCGGAACCACCTGCTCGACTCGCCAGAACCACCTGCCAGTCATGCAAAAATCACCTGCCGGCTTCGCCACAACCAGTTGGTGAACACTTCCCCATCACCTGCCGGGCTTGCTGGAACCACCTGCCGGTCATGTCAAAATCACCTGCCAACTACGCCAGAACCACTTGTCGACACTGCGGAAACACCTGTCGGGCCGGCCAGAACTACATCTCAGACGTGCCAGAACCTTGTGCGTGTGATGCCGGAACCACACCCCGAACAGACGGAGACCACCTGCCAGACCCGCCTGAACCACCTGCCGAGCACGCCGGAGCCACCTGTTCGACTCACCGGAAGCACCTGCCAGACAGGCCAAAATCAACAGCTGGCTATGCGAGAACCATCTGGCGGACAGTCCGGAATCACCTGCCGGGCATGCAGGAACCACCTCTCAGATGTAACGGAACCACGAGCCGGACACGCTGGAACCACGTCCTGGACAGACTGGAACCACCTGCCGAGCACTCCGGAACCACCTGCTCGACTCGCACGACCCACGTGCTGGACACGCCAAAATGAACTTTCGGCTACACCAGAACCACTTACCCGACACTCCAGAATCACCTGCCTGGCATGCCAGAACCACCTCTCACACGTTCCAGAAGCACGTGCCGGACATGCCGGAACGACGTATCGGACAGAACGGAACCACCTGCCAGACACGCCGGAACCACCTGCTGAACACGCCACAGCCACCTGCTCGACTCGCCGGATCCACCGGCCGGAAAGGCCAATATCAACTGCTGGCTATGCCAGAACCACCTGGGGGACAGTCCGGAATCACCTGCCAGACATGGCGGAACCACCTCTCAGACGTACAAGAACCACGTGCCGGACAAGCTGGAAACACTTACTGGACAGACTGGAACCACCTGCCGGCCACGCCTGAACCACCTGCCGAGCACGATGGAACCACCTGCCGGACACGCCAAAATCACCTGCGGGCTACACCAGAACCACTTGGAGAACTCTCCGGGATGACCTGCCGGGCATGCTGGAACCACCTCTCAGACGTACCAGAAGCACGTGGCGGACACCCCAGCACCACCTGCCGGACAGACCGCAACCTCCTGCCGGACACGCCGGAACCACCGGCTCGACACGCAGGGACCACCGCCGGAAATGCAAAATCACCTGCCGGCTACGCCAGAACCACTTGGCGAACACTCCGGAATCACCTGCCGGGCATGCCGGAACCACCTTTCTGACATGCCAGAACCACGTGCCAATGACCCCGGAAGCACCTGCCGAGCACGCCGGAACCACCTGCTCGACTCGCCAGAACCACCTGCCGGACACGCCAAAATCACCTGCCGGCTACGCCACAACCACTCGGCAGACACTCCGGTATCAGCTGCCGGGCATGCCGGAACCACCTCTCAGAGGTGCCGGAACCACATGCCGGACAGACTGGAAGCAACTGCCGAACTTGCCGGAAACACCTGCTGGACATGCCGGAACCACCTGCCTGACAGTCCAAAATCATATGCCGGCTATGCCAAAACCACTTGGTGGACACTCCAGAATCACCTGGAGGGCATGCCGGAACCACGTCATGGACAGACTGCAAACACCTACCGGACACGCCAGAACCACCTTCTCGACTCGCCAGAACCACCTGCCGGACACGCCAAAATCACCTGCCGGCTACGCCACAACCAGTTGGTGAACACTTCGGAATCACCTGCCGCGCTTGCCGGAACCACCTGCCGGTCACGCCAAAATCACCTGCCGGCTACGCCAGAACCACTCGGCAGAGACTCCGGAACCACCTCCAGGACAGACCGGAATCACCTGCCGGACACGCCGGGACCACCTGCTTGACTCGCCAGAACCACCTGCCGGACACGCCAAAATCACCAGCCGGCTACTCCACAACCACTTGTCGGACACTCCAGAATCACCTGCCGGGCATGTTGGAACCACCTCTCAGAGGTGCCACAACAACATGCTGGAGACTGCGGAAGCACCTGCTGAGAAGGCCGGAAGTTCCTGATCCACTCCACAGAACCACCTGCTGGACACGCCAAAATCACCTGCCGGCTACGCCACAACCAGTTGGTGAACACTTCGGAATCAACTGCCGGGCTTGCTGGAAGCACCTGCCGGTCACGCCAATATCACCTGCCAGCTACGCCAGAACCGCTTGGCGGACACTGCGGAAACACCTGTCGGGCCTGCCAGAACCACATCTCAGACGTGCCAGAACCATGTGCCCGAGATGCCGGAACCACACCCCGAACAGACTGAAACCACCTGCCAGACCCGCCTGAACCACCTGCCGAGCACACTGGAACCACCTGCTCGACTCGCCGGAACCACCTACCTGACACGCAAAAACCACAGGCCGGGTATGCCAGAACCACTTGGTGGTCACTCCGGAATCATCTGCCAGACATGCCAGAAGCAGCTCTCAGACACACCAGAACAACCTGCCGGAGACGCCAGAAGCACCTGCTGAGCATGCCTGAGCCACCTGCTCGACTCGCAAGAAACACCTGCCACACACGACAAAATCACCTGCCTGCTACACCAGAAGCACTTGGCAGACAAGCCGGAATCACGTGAAGGGCATGCCATCACAATCTCTCAGACGGGCCAGAACCTCGTGCCGGACACCCCAGAACACCCTGCCGGACAGACCGGAACCACCTGCCGGACACGCCGGAACCACCGGCGCGACTCGCCGGAACCACCCCCGGACATGCAAAATCACCTGCCGGCTACGCCAGAAACACTTGGCGAACACACCGGAATCACCTGCCGGGCATGTCGGAAGCACCTCTCAGACATGTCAGAACCACGTGCCAAGGACACCGGAAGCACCTGCCGAGCACGCCGGAACCACCTGCTCGACTCGCCAGAACCACCTGC
The DNA here is from genome assembly GCF_041296265.1 of Equus caballus. Taxonomy (NCBI): domain Eukaryota; kingdom Metazoa; phylum Chordata; class Mammalia; order Perissodactyla; family Equidae; genus Equus; species Equus caballus. The sequence continues at coordinate 11,068,330 of NW_027222394.1, read as the reverse complement.
CGCACACGCCAAAATCACCTGCCAGGTATGCCAGAACCACTTTGTGGACACTCCGAAATCATCTGCCGGACATGCCAGAACCAGCTCTCAGACACACCAGAACCACCTGCCGGACACGCCGGAAGCACCTGCTGAGCATGCCTGAGCCACCTGCTCGACTCGCAAGAAACACCTGCCGGACACGCCAAAATCACCTGCCGAGTACGCCAGAACCACTTGGCGGACACTCCGGAATCACAGGTCGGGCATGCCGGAACCACCTCTCAGACTTGCCAGAACCATGTTCCGGACACGCCGGTACCACCTGCCGAGTATGCCGGAACCACCTGATCCACTCCCGAGGACCACCTGCTGGACACGCCAAAATCACCTTCTGGCTACACCAGAACCACTCGGCAGACACTCCGGAATAACCTGCCGGGCATGCTGGAACCACCTCTTAGACATGCCAGAAGGACGTGTCGGACACGCCGGAAACACCTACCGGACAGACCGGAACCACCTGCCAGACATCCCGGAACCACTTGCCGAGCACGCCGGAGCCGCCTGCTCGATAGGCCGGAACCACCTGCCAGACAGGCCAAAATCAACAGCTGGCTATGCTAGAACCACCTGGCGGACAGTCCAAAATCACTTGCCTGGCATGCAGGAACCACCTCTCAGACGTAACAGAACCACGTTCCGGACACGCTGGAACCACATCCTGGACAGACTGGAACCACCTGCCGAGCTCACCGGAACCACCTGCTCGACTGGCAGGACAATCGTGCCGGACACGCCAAAAGGAACTGCCGGCTACACCAGAACCACTTAACCGACACTCCAGAATCACCTGCCTGGCATGCCAGAACCACCTCTCAGACGTGCCAGAAGCACGTGCCGGACATGCCGGAACGACCTACGGGACAGACCGGAACCACCTGCCTGACATGCCGGAACCACCTGCCGAGCACGCCAGAGCCACCTGCTCCCCTTGCCGGAACCACCTGCCAGAAAGGCCAAAATCAACAGCTGGCTGTGCGAGAACCACCTGGGGACAGTCCGGAATCACCTGCCAGCCATGGCGCAACCACCTCTCAGACGTACCAGAACCACGTGCCGGACAATCTGGAAACACGTACTGGACCGACTGGAACCACCTGCCGGCCACGCCTGAACCACCTGCCGAGCACGACGGAACCACCTGCCGGACACGCCAAAATCACCTGCGGGCTACTCCACAACCACTTGGAGGACTCCCCGGGATGACCTGCCGGGCATGCTGGAACCACCTCTCAGACGCGCCAGAACCATGTGGCAGAGAGTCCGGAATCACCTGTTGGGCATGTGGAACCACCTCTGAGACGTACCAGAACCACCTGCCGGACACGCCAAAATCACCTGCCGGCTACGCCAGAACCACTTGGCGGACACTCCGGAATCACCTGCCGGGCATGCCAGCACAACCTCTCAGAAGTGCCAGAGGCACGTGCCGGACAGGCCGGAACCATCTCCCGGACAGACTGGAACCACAGGAAACACTCGCCGGAACCACCTGCTTGACTCACCGGTCCCACCTGCAGGACACACCAAAATCACCTGCCCGCTACACCAGAACCACTTGGGGCACAAGCCGGAATCACGTGAAGGGCATGCCGGCACAACCTCACAGACGTGCCAGAACCTCCTGCCGGACACCTCAGAACCACCTGCCAGACAGACTGCAACCACCTGCCGGACACGCGGGAACCACCGGCTCGACCCGCCGGAACCACTGCCAGACATGCAAAATCACCTGCCGGCTACACCAGAACCACTTGGCAAACACTCCGGAATCACCTGCCGGGCATGCCGGAACCACCACTCAGACATGCCAGAACCACGTGCCAATGACACCAGAAGCACCTGCCGAGCATGCCGGAACCACCTGCTCGACTCGCCAGAACCACCTGCCAGTCATGCAAAAATCACCTGCCGGCTTCGCCACAACCAGTTGGTGAACACTTCCCCATCACCTGCCGGGCTTGCTGGAACCACCTGCCGGTCATGTCAAAATCACCTGCCAACTACGCCAGAACCACTTGTCGACACTGCGGAAACACCTGTCGGGCCGGCCAGAACTACATCTCAGACGTGCCAGAACCTTGTGCGTGTGATGCCGGAACCACACCCCGAACAGACGGAGACCACCTGCCAGACCCGCCTGAACCACCTGCCGAGCACGCCGGAGCCACCTGTTCGACTCACCGGAAGCACCTGCCAGACAGGCCAAAATCAACAGCTGGCTATGCGAGAACCATCTGGCGGACAGTCCGGAATCACCTGCCGGGCATGCAGGAACCACCTCTCAGATGTAACGGAACCACGAGCCGGACACGCTGGAACCACGTCCTGGACAGACTGGAACCACCTGCCGAGCACTCCGGAACCACCTGCTCGACTCGCACGACCCACGTGCTGGACACGCCAAAATGAACTTTCGGCTACACCAGAACCACTTACCCGACACTCCAGAATCACCTGCCTGGCATGCCAGAACCACCTCTCACACGTTCCAGAAGCACGTGCCGGACATGCCGGAACGACGTATCGGACAGAACGGAACCACCTGCCAGACACGCCGGAACCACCTGCTGAACACGCCACAGCCACCTGCTCGACTCGCCGGATCCACCGGCCGGAAAGGCCAATATCAACTGCTGGCTATGCCAGAACCACCTGGGGGACAGTCCGGAATCACCTGCCAGACATGGCGGAACCACCTCTCAGACGTACAAGAACCACGTGCCGGACAAGCTGGAAACACTTACTGGACAGACTGGAACCACCTGCCGGCCACGCCTGAACCACCTGCCGAGCACGATGGAACCACCTGCCGGACACGCCAAAATCACCTGCGGGCTACACCAGAACCACTTGGAGAACTCTCCGGGATGACCTGCCGGGCATGCTGGAACCACCTCTCAGACGTACCAGAAGCACGTGGCGGACACCCCAGCACCACCTGCCGGACAGACCGCAACCTCCTGCCGGACACGCCGGAACCACCGGCTCGACACGCAGGGACCACCGCCGGAAATGCAAAATCACCTGCCGGCTACGCCAGAACCACTTGGCGAACACTCCGGAATCACCTGCCGGGCATGCCGGAACCACCTTTCTGACATGCCAGAACCACGTGCCAATGACCCCGGAAGCACCTGCCGAGCACGCCGGAACCACCTGCTCGACTCGCCAGAACCACCTGCCGGACACGCCAAAATCACCTGCCGGCTACGCCACAACCACTCGGCAGACACTCCGGTATCAGCTGCCGGGCATGCCGGAACCACCTCTCAGAGGTGCCGGAACACATGCCGGACAGACTGGAAGCAACTGCCGAACTTGCCGGAAACACCTGCTGGACATGCCGGAACCACCTGCCTGACAGTCCAAAATCATATGCCGGCTATGCCAAAACCACTTGGTGGACACTCCAGAATCACCTGGAGGGCATGCCGGAACCACGTCATGGACAGACTGCAAACACCTGCCGGACACGCCAGAACCACCTTCTCGACTCGCCAGAACCACCTGCCGGACACGCCAAAATCACCTGCCGGCTACGCCACAACCAGTTGGTGAACACTTCGGAATCACCTGCCGCGCTTGCCGGAACCACCTGCCGGTCACGCCAAAATCACCTGCCGGCTACGCCAGAACCACTCGGCAGAGACTCCGGAACCACCTCCAGGACAGACCGGAATCACCTGCCGGACACGCCGGGACCACCTGCTTGACTCGCCAGAACCACCTGCCGGACACGCCAAAATCACCAGCCGGCTACTCCACAACCACTTGTCGGACACTCCAGAATCACCTGCCGGGCATGTTGGAACCACCTCTCAGAGGTGCCACAACAACATGCTGGAGACTGCGGAAGCACCTGCTGAGAAGGCCGGAAGTTCCTGATCCACTCCACAGAACCACCTGCTGGACACGCCAAAATCACCTGCCGGCTACGCCACAACCAGTTGGTGAACACTTCGGAATCAACTGCCGGGCTTGCTGGAAGCACCTGCCGGTCACGCCAATATCACCTGCCAGCTACGCCAGAACCGCTTGGCGGACACTGCGGAAACACCTGTCGGGCCTGCCAGAACCACATCTCAGACGTGCCAGAACCATGTGCCCGAGATGCCGGAACCACACCCCGAACAGACTGAAACCACCTGCCAGACCCGCCTGAACCACCTGCCGAGCACACTGGAACCACCTGCTCGACTCGCCGGAACCACCTACCTGACACGCAAAAACCACAGGCCGGGTATGCCAGAACCACTTGGTGGTCACTCCGGAATCATCTGCCAGACATGCCAGAAGCAGCTCTCAGACACACCAGAACAACCTGCCGGAGACGCCAGAAGCACCTGCTGAGCATGCCTGAGCCACCTGCTCGACTCGCAAGAAACACCTGCCACACACGACAAAATCACCTGCCTGCTACACCAGAAGCACTTGGCAGACAAGCCGGAATCACGTGAAGGGCATGCCGTCACAATCTCTCAGACGTGCCAGAACCTCGTGCCGGACACCCCAGAACACCCTGCCGGACAGACCGGAACCACCTGCCGGACACGCCGGAACCACAGGCGTGACTCGCCGGAACCACCCCCGGACATGCAAAATCACCTGCCGGCTACGCCAGAAACACTTGGCGAACACACCGGAATCACCTGCCGGGCATGTCGGAAGCACCTCTCAGACATGTCAGAACCACGTGCCAAGGACACCGGAAGCACCTGCCGAGCACGCCGGAACCACCTGCTCGACTCGCCAGAACCACCTGCCGCACACGCCAAAATCACCTGCCAGGTATGCCAGAACCACTTTGTGGACACTCCGAAATCATCTGCCGGACATGCCAGAACCAGTTCTCAGACACACCAGAACCACATGCCGGACACGCCGGAAGCACCTGCTGAGCATGCCTGAGCCACCTGCTCAACTCGCAAGAAACACCTGCCGGACACGCCAAAATCACCTGCCGAGTACGCCAGAACCACTTGGCGGACACTCCGGAATCACAGGTCGGGCATGCCGGAACCACCTCTCAGATATGCCAGAACCACGTGCCAATGACCCCGGAAGCACCTGCCGAGCACGCCGGAACCACCTGCTCGACTCGCCAGAACCACCTGCCGGACACGCAAAAATCACCTGCCGGCTACGCCACAACCAGTTGGGGAACACTTCGGAATCACCTGCCGGGCTTGCTGGAACCACCTGCCGGTCATGCCAAAATCACCTGCCAACTACGCCAGTACCACTTGGCGGACACTGTGGAAACACCTGTCGGGCCGGCCGGAACCACATCTCAGACGTGCCAGAACCATGTGCATGAGATGCTGGAACCACACCCCGAACAGACGGAAAACACCTGCCAGACCCGTCTGAACAACCTGCCGAGCACGCCGGAGCCACCTACCTGACATGCCCAAATCACCAGCCGGGTATGCCAGAACCAGTTGGCGGACACTCCGGAATCATCTGCCGGACATGGAGGAACCAGCTCTCAGACACACCAGAACCACGTGACGGAGACGCCGGAAGCACCTGCCGAGCATGCCGGAGCCACCTGCTCGACTCGCCAGAAACACCTGCCGGACACGCCAAAATCACCTGCCGGGTACGCCAGAACCACCTGGGGGACACTCCGAAATCACCTGTCGCGCATGCCGGAACCACCTCTCAGACGTGCCGGAAGCACGTGCCGGACACGCCGGAATCACATACCGGAAAGACCGGAACCACCTGCCGAGCACGCCGGAGCCACCTGTTCGACTCGCTGGAACCACCTGCCGGACAGGCCAATATCAACTGCTGACTATGCCAGAACCACCTGGGGGACAGTCCGGGATCACCTGCCAGCCATGGCGGAACCACCTCTCAGACGTACCAGAACCACCTGCCGGAGAAGCTGGAAACACGTCCTGGACAGACTGGAACCACGTGACGGGCGTGCCTGAACCACCTGCCGAGCACGGCGGAACCACCTGCCGGACACGCCAAAATCACCTGCGGGCTACGCCAGAACCACTTGGACGACTCTCCGAAATGACCTGCCGGGCATGTTGGAACCACCTCTCAGACGTGCCAGAAGCACGTGGCGGACAGTCCGGAATCACCTGTTGGGCATACGCAACCACCTCTGACACGTACCAGAACCACGTGCCGTGCACGCCGGAACCACCTACCGGACAGACCGGAATCAACTTTTGGGCATGCTGGAACCACCAGTCGGATGTGCCAGAAACACGTGCCGGAGACGCCGGAAGCACCTGCCGAGCACGTCGCAAACACCTGCTCAACTCGCCTGAACCACCTGCCGGACACGCCAAAATCACCTGCCCGCTACACCAGCACCACTTCGGGGACAAGCCGGAATCACGTGAGGGGCATGCCGGCACAGCCTCTCAGACTGAACCTCGTGCCGGACACCACAGAACCACCTGCCGGACAGACCGGAACCACCTGCCGGACACGCCGGAACCACCGGCTCGACCCGCCGGAACGACCGCTGGACATGGAAAATCACCTGCCGGCTACGCCGGAAACACTTGGCGAACACTCCGGAATCACCTGCCGGGCATGCCGGAACCACCTCTCAGATATGCCAGAACCACGTGCCAATGACCCCGGAAGCACCTGCCGAGCACGCCGGAACCACCTGCTCGACTCGCCAGAACCACCTGCCGGACACGCCAAAATCACCTGCCGGCTACGCCACAACCAGTTGGGGAACACTTCGGAATCACCTGCCGGGCTCGCTGGAACCACCTGCCGGTCGCGCCAATATCACCTGCCAGCTACGCCAGAACCGCTTGGCGGACACTCCGGAAACACCTGTCGGGCCTGCCAGAACCACATCTCAGACGTGCCAGAACCATGTGCCCGAGATGCCGGAACCACACCCCGAACAGACTGAAACCACCTGCCAGACCCGCCTGAACCACCTGCCGAGCACACTGGAACCACCTGCTCGACTCGCCGGAACCACCTACCTGACACGCAAAAACCACCGGCCGGGTATGCCAGAACCACTTGGTGGTCACTCCGGAATCATCTGCCAGACATGCCAGAAGCAGCTCTCAGACACACCAGAACAACCTGCCGGAGACGCCAGAAGCACCTGCTGAGCATGCCTGAGCCACCTGCTCGACTCGCAAGAAACACCTGCCACACACGACAAAATCACCTGCCTGCTACACCAGAAGCACTTGGCAGACAAGCCGGAATCACGTGAAGGGCATGCCATCACAATCTCTCAGACGGGCCAGAACCTCGTGCCGGACACCCCAGAACACCCTGCCGGACAGACCGGAACCACCTGCCGGACACGCCGGAACCACCGGCGCGACTCGCCGGAACCACCCCCGGACATGCAAAATCACCTGCCGGCTACGCCAGAAACACTTGGCGAACACACCGGAATCACCTGCCGGGCATGTCGGAAGCACCTCTCAGACATGTCAGAACCACGTGCCAAGGACACCGGAAGCACCTGCCGAGCACGCCGGAACCACCTGCTCGACTCGCCAGAACCACCTGCCGCACACGCCAAAATCACCTGCCAGGTATGCCAGAACCACTTTGTGGACACTCCGAAATCATCTGCCGGACATGCCAGAACCAGCTCTCAGACACACCAGAACCACCTGCCGGACACGCCGGAAGCACCTGCTGAGCATGCCTGAGCCACCTGCTCGACTCGCAAGAAACACCTGCCGGACACGCCAAAATCACCTGCCGAGTACGCCAGAACCACTTGGCGGACACTCCGGAATCACAGGTCGGGCATGCCGGAACCACCTCTCAGACTTGCCAGAACCATGTTCCGGACACGCCTCTACCACCTGCCGAGTATGCCGGAACCACCTGATCCACTCCCGAGGACCACCTGCTGGACACGCCAAAATCACCTTCTGGCTACACCAGAACCACTCGGCAGACACTCCGGAATAGCCTGCCGGGCATGCTGGAACCACCTCTTAGACATGCCAGAAGGACGTGTCGGACACGCCGGAAACACCTACCGGACAGACCGGAACCACCTGCCAGACATCCCGGAACCACTTGCCGAGCACGCCGGAGCCGCCTGCTCGATAGGCCGGAACCACCTGCCAGACAGGCCAAAATCAACAGCTGGCTATGCTAGAACCACCTGGCGGACAGTCCAAAATCACCTGCCTGGCATGCAGGAACCACCTCTCAGACGTAACAGAACCACGTTCCGGACACGCTGGAACCACATCCTGGACAGACTGGAACCACCTGCCGAGCTCACCGGAACCACCTGCTCGACTGGCAGGACAATCGTGCCGGACACGCCAAAAGGAACTGCCGGCTACACCAGAACCACTTAACCGACACTCCAGAATCACCTGCCTGGCATGCCAGAACCACCTCTCAGACGTGCCAGAAGCACGTGCCGGACATGCCGGAACGACCTACGGGACAGACCGGAACCACCTGCCTGACATGCCGGAACCACCTGCCGAGCACGCCAGAGCCACCTGCTCCCCTTGCCGGAACCACCTGCCAGAAAGGCCAAAATCAACAGCTGGCTGTGCGAGAACCACCTGGGGGACAGTCCGGAATCACCTGCCAGCCATGGCGCAACCACCTCTCAGACGTACCAGAACCACGTGCCGGACAATCTGGAAACACGTACTGGACCGACTGGAACCACCTGCCGGCCACGCCTGAACCACCTGCCGAGCACGACGGAACCACCTGCCGGACACGCCAAAATCACCTGCGGGCTACTCCACAACCACTTGGAGGACTCCCCGGGATGACCTGCCGGGCATGCTGGAACCACCTCTCAGACGCGCCAGAACCATGTGGCAGAGAGTCCGGAATCACCTGTTGGGCATGTGGAACCACCTCTGAGACGTACCAGAACCACCTGCCGGACACGCCAAAATCACCTGCCGGCTACGCCAGAACCACTTGGCGGACACTCCGGAATCACCTGCCGGGCATGCCAGCACAACCTCTCAGAAGTGCCAGAGGCACGTGCCGGACAGGCCGGAACCATCTCCCGGACAGACTGGAACCACAGGAAACACTCGCCGGAACCACCTGCTTGACTCACCGGTCCCACCTGCAGGACACACCAAAATCACCTGCCCGCTACACCAGAACCACTTGGGGCACAAGCCGGAATCACGTGAAGGGCATGCCGGCACAACCTCACAGACGTGCCAGAACCTCCTGCCGGACACCTCAGAACCACCTGCCAGACAGACTGCAACCACCTGCCGGACACGCGGGAACCACCGGCTCGACCCGCCGGAACCACTGCCAGACATGCAAAATCACCTGCCGGCTACACCAGAACCACTTGGCAAACACTCCGGAATCACCTGCCGGGCATGCCGGAACCACCACTCAGACATGCCAGAACCACGTGCCAATGACACCAGAAGCACCTGCCGAGCATGCCGGAACCACCTGCTCGACTCGCCAGAACCACCTGCCAGTCATGCAAAAATCACCTGCCGGCTTCGCCACAACCAGTTGGTGAACACTTCCCCATCACCTGCCGGGCTTGCTGGAACCACCTGCCGGTCATGTCAAAATCACCTGCCAACTACGCCAGAACCACTTGTCGACACTGCGGAAACACCTGTCGGGCCGGCCAGAACTACATCTCAGACGTGCCAGAACCTTGTGCGTGTGATGCCGGAACCACACCCCGAACAGACGGAGACCACCTGCCAGACCCGCCTGAACCACCTGCCGAGCACGCCGGAGCCACCTGTTCGACTCACCGGAAGCACCTGCCAGACAGGCCAAAATCAACAGCTGGCTATGCGAGAACCATCTGGCGGACAGTCCGGAATCACCTGCCGGGCATGCAGGAACCACCTCTCAGATGTAACGGAACCACGAGCCGGACACGCTGGAACCACGTCCTGGACAGACTGGAACCACCTGCCGAGCACTCCGGAACCACCTGCTCGACTCGCACGACCCACGTGCTGGACACGCCAAAATGAACTTTCGGCTACACCAGAACCACTTACCCGACACTCCAGAATCACCTGCCTGGCATGCCAGAACCACCTCTCACACGTTCCAGAAGCACGTGCCGGACATGCCGGAACGACCTATCGGACAGAACGGAACCACCTGCCAGACACGCCGGAACCACCTGCTGAACACGCCACAGCCACCTGCTCGACTCGCCGGATCCACCGGCCGGAAAGGCCAATATCAACTGCTGGCTATGCCAGAACCACCTGGGGGACAGTCCGGAATCACCTGCCAGACATGGCGGAACCACCTCTCAGACGTACAAGAACCACGTGCCGGACAAGCTGGAAACACTTACTGGACAGACTGGAACCACCTGCCGGCCACGCCTGAACCACCTGCCGAGCACGATGGAACCACCTGCCGGACACGCCAAAATCACCTGCGGGCTACACCAGAACCACTTGGAGAACTCTCCGGGATGACCTGCCGGGCATGCTGGAACCACCTCTCAGACGTACCAGAAGCACGTGGCGGACACCCCAGCACCACCTGCCGGACAGACCGCAACCTCCTGCCGGACACGCCGGAACCACCGGCTCGACACGCAGGGACCACCGCCGGAAATGCAAAATCACCTGCCGGCTACGCCAGAACCACTTGGCGAACACTCCGGAATCACCTGCCGGGCATGCCGGAACCACCTCTCAGACATGCCAGAACCCCGTGCCAATGACCCCGGAAGCACCAGCCGAGCAAGCCGGAACCACCTGCTCGACTCGCCAGAACCACCTGCCGGACACGCCAAAATCACCTGCCGGCTACGCCACAACCACTCGGCAGACACTCCGGTATCAGCTGCTGGGCATGCCGGAACCACCTCTCAGAGGTGCCGGAACCACATGCCGGACAGACTGGAAGCAACTGCCGAACTTGCCGGAAACACCTGCTGGACATGCCGGAACCACCTGCCTGACAGTCCAAAATCATATGCCGGCTATGCCAAAACCACTTGGTGGACACTCCAGAATCACCTGGAGGGCATGCCGGAACCACGTCATGGACAGACTGCAAACACCTGCCGGACACGCCAGAACCACCTTCTCGACTCGCCAGAACCACCTGCCGGACACGCCAAAATCACCTGCCGGCTACGCCACAACCAGTTGGTGAACACTTCAGAATCACCTGCCGCGCTTGCCGGAACCACCTGCCGGTCACGCCAAAATCACCTGCCGGCTACGCCAGAACCACTCGGCAGAGACTCCGGAACCACCTCCAGGACAGACCGGAATCACCTGCCGGACACGCCGGGACCACCTGCTTGACTCGCCAGAACCACCTGCCGGACACGCCAAAATCACCAGCCGGCTACTCCACAACCACTTGTCGGACACTCCAGAATCACCTGCCGGGCATGTTGGAACCACCTCTCAGAGGTGCCACAACAACATGCTGGAGACTGCGGAAGCACCTGCTGAGAAGGCCGGAAGTTCCTGATCCACTCCACAGAACCACCTGCTGGACACGCCAAAATCACCTGCCGGCTACGCCACAACCAGTTGGTGAACACTTCGGAATCAACTGCCGGGCTTGCTGGAAGCACCTGCCGGTCACGCCAATATCACCTGCCAGCTACGCCAGAACCGCTTGGCGGACACTGCGGAAACACCTGTCGGGCCTGCCAGAACCACATCTCAGACGTGCCAGAACCATGTGCCCGAGATGCCGGAACCACACCCCGAACAGACTGAAACCACCTGCCAGACCCGCCTGAACCACCTGCCGAGCACACTGGAACCACCTGCTCGACTCGCCGGAACCACCTACCTGACACGCAAAAACCACAGGCCGGGTATGCCAGAACCACTTGGTGGTCACTCCGGAATCATCTGCCAGACATGCCAGAAGCAGCTCTCAGACACACCAGAACAACCTGCCGGAGACGCCAGAAGCACCTGCTGAGCATGCCTGAGCCACCTGCTCGACTCGCAAGAAACACCTGCCAGACGCGCCAAAATCACCTGCCTGCTACACCAGAAGCACTTGGCAGACAAGCCGGAATCACGTGAAGGGCATGCCGTCACAATCTCTCAGACGTGCCAGAACCTCGTGCCGGACACCCCAGAACACCCTGCCGGACAGACCGGAACCACCTGCCGGACACGCCGGAACCACCGGCGCGACTCGCCGGAACCACCCCCGGACATGCAAAATCACCTGCCGGCTACGCCAGAAACACTTGGCGAACACACCGGAATCACCTGCCGGGCATGTCGGAAGCACCTCTCAGACATGTCAGAACCACGTGCCAAGGACACCGGAAGCACCTGCCGAGCACGCCGGAACCACCTGCTCGACTCGCCAGAACCACCTGCCGCACACGCCAAAATCACCTGCCAGGTATGCCAGAATCACTTTGTGGACACTCCGAAATCATCTGCCGGACATGCCAGAACCAGTTCTCAGACACACCAGAACCACATGCCGGACACGCCGGAAGCACCTGCTGAGCATGCCTGAGCCACCTGCTCGACTCGCAAGAAACACCTGCCGGACACGCCAAAATCACCTGCCGAGTACGCCAGAACCACTTGGCGGACACTCCGGAATCACAGGTCGGGCATGCCGGAACCACCTCTCAGATATGCCAGAACCACGTGCCAATGACCCCGGAAGCACCTGCCGAGCACGCCGGAACCACCTGCTTGACTCGCCAGAACCACCTGCCGGGCACGCAAAAATCACCTGCCGGCTACGCCACAACCAGTTGGGGAACACTTCGGAATCACCTGCCGGGCTTGCTGGAACCACCTGCCGGTCATGCCAAAATCACCTGCCAACTACGCCAGTACCACTTGGCGGACACTGTGGAAACACCTGTCGGGCCGGCCGGAACCACATCTCAGACGTGCCAGAACCATGTGCATGAGATGCTGGAACCACACCCCGAACAGACGGAAAACACCTGCCAGACCCGTCTGAACAACCTGCCGAGCACGCCGGAGCCACCTACCTGACATGCCCAAATCACCAGCCGGGTATGCCAGAACCAGTTGGCGGACACTCCGGAATCATCTGCCGGACATGGAGGAACCAGCTCTCAGACACACCAGAACCACGTGACGGAGACGCCGGAAGCACCTGCCGAGCATGCCGGAGCCACCTGCTCGACTCGCCAGAAACACCTGCCTGACACGCCAAAATCACCTGCCGGGTACGCCAGAACCACCTGGGGGACACTCCGAAATCACCTGTCGCGCATGCCGGAACCACCTCTCAGACGTGCCAGAACCTCCTGCCGGACACCTCAGAACCACCTGCCAGACAGACAGCAACCACCTGCCGGACACGCGGGAACCACAGGCTCGACCCGCCGGAACCACTGCCAGACATGCAAAATCACCTGCCGGCTACACCAGAACCACTTGGCAAACACTCCGGAATCACCTGCCGGGCATGCCGGAACCACCTCTCAGACATGCCAGAACCACGTGCCAATGACACCAGAAGCACCTGCCGAGCATGCCGGAACCACCTGCTCGACTCGCCAGAAACACCTGCCGGACACGCCAAAATCACCTGCCGGATACGCCAGAACCACCTGGGGGACACTCCGAAATCACCTGTCGCGCATGCCGGAACCACCTCTCAGACGTGCCGGAAGCACGTGCCGGACACGCCGGAATCACCTACCGGACAGACCGGAACAACCTGCCGAGCACGCCGGAGCCACCTGTTCGACTCGCTGGAACCACCTGACGGACAGGCCAATATCAACTGCTGGCTACGCCAGAACCGCTTGGCGGACACTGCGGAAACACCTGTCGGGCCGGCTGGAACCACATCTCAGACGTGCCAGAAACGTGTTCATGAGATGCTGGAACCACACCCCGAACAGACGGATACCACCTGCCAGAACCGCCTGAACCACCTGCTGAGCACGCCGGAACCACCTGCTCGACTCACCGGTACCACCTCCCTGACACGCCAAAATCACCTGCTGCGTATGCCAGAACCACTTGGCGGACACTCCGGAATCATCTGCCGGACATGCCGGAACCAGCTCTCAGACACACCAGAACCAAGTGCCGGAGACGCCGGAAGCACCTGCCGAGCAGGCCGGAGCCACCTGCTCGACTCGCCAGAAACACCTGCCGGACACGCCAAAATCACTTGCCGGGTATGCCAGAACCACCTGGCGGACACAACGGAATCACATGTCGCGCATGCCGGAACCACCTCTCAGACGTGCCGGAAGCACCTGCCGGACACGCCGGAAACACCTACCCGACAGACCGGAACCACCTGCCAAGAACGCCGGAGCCACCTGTTCGACTCGCTGGAACCACCTGCCGGACAGGCCAATATCAACTGCTGGCTATGCCAGAACCACCTGGGGGACAGTCCGGGATCACCTGCCAGCCATGGCGGAACCACCTCTCAGACGTACCAGAACCACCTGCCGGAGAAGCTGGAAACACGTCCTGGACAGACTGGAACCACGTGACGGCCATGCCTGAAACACCTGCCGAGCACGGCGGAACCACCTGCTGGACACGCCAAAATCACCAGCGGGCTACGCCAGAACCACTTGGACGACTCTCCGAAATGACCTGCCGGGCATGTTGGAACCACCTCTCAGACGTGCCAGAAGCACGTGGCGGAGAGTCCGGAATCACCTGTTGGGCGTACGCAACCACCTCTGACACGTACCAGAACCAAATGCCGTGCACGCCGGAACCACCTACCGGACAGACCGGAATCAACTTTTGGGCATGCCGGAACCACCAGTCAGATGTGCCAGAAACACGTGCCGGAGACGCCTGAAGCACCTGCCGAGCACGTCGCAACCACCTGCTCAACTCGCCTGAACCACCTGCCGGACACGCCAAAATCACCTGCCCGCTACACCAGCACCACTTCGGGGACAAGCCGGAATCACGTGAGGGGCATGCCGGCACAGCCTCTCAGACTGAACCTCGTGCCGGACACCACAGAACCACCTGCTGGACAGACCGGAACCACCTGCCGGACACGCCGGAACCACCGGCTCGACCCGCCGGAACGACCGCTGGACATGCAAAATCACCTGCCGGCTACGCCGGAAACACTTGGCGAACACTCCGGAATCACTTGCCGGGCATGCAGGAACCACCTCTCAGACATGCCAGAACCCCGTGCCAATGACCCCGGAAGCACCAGCCGAGCACGCCGGAACCACCTGCTCGACTCGCCAGAACCACCTGACGATCACGCAAAAATCACCTGCCGGCTACGCCACAACCAGTTGGGGAACACTTCGGAATCACCTGCCGGGCTTGCAGGACCCACCTGCCGGTCATGCCAAAATCACCTGACAACTATGCCAGTACCACTTGGCGGACACTGTGGAAACACCTGTCGGGCCGGCCGGAACCACATCTCAGACGTGCCAGAACCATGTGCATGAGATGCTGGAACCACACCCCGAACAGACGGAAAACACCTGCCAGACCCGTCTGAACAACCTGCCGAGCACGCCGGAGCCACCTACCTGACATTCCCAAATCACCAGCCGGGTATGCCAGAACCACTTGGCGGACACTCCGGAATCATCTGCCGGACATGCCGGAACCAGCTCTCAGACACACCAGAACCACGTGCCGGAGACGCCGGAAGCACCTGCCGAGCATGCCGGAGCCACCTGCTCGACTCGCCAGAAACACCTGCCGGACACGCCAAAATCACCTGCCGGGTACGCCAGAACCACCTGGCGGACACTCCGAAATCACCTGTCGCGCATGCCGGAACCACCTCTCAGACGTGCCGGAAGCACGTGCCGGACACGCCGGAATCACCTACCGGAAAGACCGGAACCACCTGCCGAGCACGCCGGAGCCACCAGTTCGACTCGCTGGAACCACCTGCCGGACAGGCCAATATCAACTGCTGGCTATGCCAGAACCACCTGGGGGACGGTCCGGAATCGCCTGCCAGCCATGGCGGAACCACCTCTCAGACGTACCAGAACCACCTGCCGGAGAAGCTGGAAACACGTCCTGGACAGTCTGGAACCACCTGCCGGCCAAGCCTGAACCACCTGCCAAGCACAACGGAACAACCTGCCAGACATGCCAAAATCACCTGCGTGTTATGCCAGAACCACTTGGAGGACTCTCTGGGATGACCTGCCGGGCATGCCGGAACCACCTCTCAGACGTGCCAGAACCATGTGGCGGACAGTCCGGAATCACCTGTTGGGCATGCACAACCACCTCTGAGACGTACCAGAACCACATGCCGTGCAGGCTGGAACCACCTACCGGACAGACCGGAATCACCTTTCGGGCATGCCGGAACCACCTGTCAGATGTGCCAGAAACACGTGCCGGGGACGCCGGAAGCACCTGCCAAGCACGTTGGAACCACCTGCTCAACTCGCCTGAACCACCTGCCGGACATGCCAAAATCACCTGCCGACTATGCCAGAACCACTTGGCGAACACTCCGGAATCACTTGCCGGGCATGCAGGAACCACCTCTCAGACATGCCAGAACCCCGTGCCAATGACCCCGGAAGCACCAGCCGAGCACGCCGGAACCACCTGCTCCACTCGCCAGAACCACCTGCCGATCACGCAAAAATCACCTGCCGGCTACGCCACAACCAGTTGGTGAACACTTTGGAATCACCTGCCAGGCTTGCTGGAACCACCTGCCAGTCATGCCAAAATCACCTGCCAACTACGCCAGAACCGCTTGGCGGACACTGCGGAAACACCTGTCGGGCCGGCTGGAACCACATCTCAGACGTGCCAGAAACGTGTTCATGAGATGCTGGAACCACACCCCGAAAAGACGGATACCACCTGCCAGAAACACCTGAACCACCTGCTGAGCACGCCGGAACCACCTGCTCGACTCACCGGTACCACCTCCCGGACACGCCAAAATCACCTGCTGGGTATGCCAGAAGCACTTGGCGGACACTCCGGAATCATCTGCCGGACATGCCGGAACCAGCTCTCAGACACACAAGAAACAAGTGCCGGAGACGCCGGAAGCACCTGCCGAGCATGCCGGAGCCACCTGCTCGACTCACCAGAAACACCTGCCGGACACGCCAAAATCTCCTGCCGGGTATGCCAGAACCACTTGGCGGACACTCCGGAATCATCTGCCAGACATGCCGGAACCAGCTCTCAGACACACCAGAACCAAGTGCCGGAGACGCCGGAAGCACCTGCCGAGCATGCCGGAGCCACCTGCTCGACTCGCCAGAAACACCTGCCGGACACGCCAAAATCACCTGCCGGGTATGCCAGAACCACCTGGCGGACACTACGGAATCCCCTGCCGCGCATGCCGGAACCACCTCTCAGACGTGCCGGAAGCACGTGCCAGACACGCCGGAAACACCTACCGGAGAGACCGGAACCACCTGCCGAGCACGCCGGAGCCACCTGTTCGACTCGCTGAAACCACCTGCCGGACAGGCCAATATCAACTGCTGGCTATGCCAGAACCACCTGGGGGACGGTCCGGGATCACCTGCCAGCCATGGCGGAACCACCTCTCAGACGTACCAGAACCACCTGCCGGAGAAGCTGGAAACACGTCCTGGACAGACTGGAACCACGTGACGGCCATGCCTGAACAACCTGCCGAGCCCGGCGGAACCACCTGCCGGACACGCCAAAATCACCTGCGGGCTACGCCAGAACCACTTGGACGACTCTCCGAAATGACCTGCCAGGCATGTTGGAACCACCTCTCAGACGTGCCAGAAGCACTTGGCGGACAGTCCGGAATCACCTGTTGGGCATAGGCAACCACCTCTGACACGTACCAGAACCACGTGCCGTGCACGCCGGAACCACCTACCGGACAGACCGGAATCAACTTTTGGACATGCCGGAACCACCAGTCAGATGTGCCAGAAACACGTGCCGGAGACGCCGGAAGCACCTGCCGAGCACGTCGCAACCACCTGCTCAACTCGCCTGAACCACCTGCCGGACACGCCAAAATCACCTGCCAGGTACGCCAGAACCACCTGGCGGACACTCCGAAATCACCTGTCGCGCATGCCGGAACCACCTCTCAGACGTGCCGGAAGCACGTGCCGGACACGCCGGAATCACCTACCGGACAGACCAGAACCACCTGCCGAGCACGCCGGAGCCACCTGTTCGACTCGCTGGAACCACATGCCGGACAGACCAATATCAACTGCTGGCTATGGCAGAACCACCTGGGGGACGGTCCGGAATCACCTGCCAGCCATGGCGCAACCACCTCTCAGACATACCAGAACCACCTGCCGGAGAAGCTGGAAACACGTCCTGGACAATCTGGAACCACCTGCCGGCCAAGCCTGAACCACCTGCCAAGCACAACGGAACAACCTGCCAGTCACGCCAAAATCACCTGCGTGTTATGCCAGAACGACTTGGAGGACTCTCTGGGATGACCTGCCGGGCATGCCGGAACCACCTCTCAGACGTGCCAGAACCATGTGGCGGACAGGCCGGAATCACCTGTTGGGCATGCGCAACCACCTCTGAGACGTACCAGAACCACATGCCGTGCAGGCTGGAACCACCTACCGGACAGACCAGAATCACCTTTCGGGCATGCCGGAACCACCTGTCAGATGTGCCAGAAACACGTGCCGGAGACGCCGGAAGCACCTGCCAAGCACGTTGGAACCACCTGCTCAACTCGCCTGAACCACCTGCCGGACAAGCCAAAATCACCTTCCGGCTACGCCAGAACCACTTGGCGGACACTCCAGGATCACCTGCCGGGCATGCCAGCACAACCTCTCAGAAGTGCCAGAAGCACGTGCCGGACAGGCCGGAACCCTCTCCCGGACAGACTGGAACCACAGGAAACACTCGCCGGAACCACCTGCTTCACTCACCGGTCCCACCTGCAGGACACACCAAAATCACCTGCCCGCTACACCAGAACCACTTGGGGCACAAGCCGGAATCACGTGAAGGGCATGCCGGCACAACCTCACAGACGTGCCTGAACCTCCTGCCGGACACC
Organism: Equus caballus; assembly: GCF_041296265.1. Taxonomy (NCBI): domain Eukaryota; kingdom Metazoa; phylum Chordata; class Mammalia; order Perissodactyla; family Equidae; genus Equus; species Equus caballus. The sequence continues at coordinate 11,049,289 of NW_027222394.1, read as the reverse complement.
TCAGAACCACCTGCCAGACAGAGTGCAACCACCTGCCGGACACGCGGGAACCACCGGCTCGACTCGCCGGAACCACTGCCAGACATGCAAAATCACCTGCCGGCTGCACCAGAACCACTTGGCAAACACTCCGGAATCACCTGCCGGGCATGCCGGAACCACCACTCAGACATGCCAGAACCACGTGCCGATGACACCAGAAGCACATGCCGAGCATGCCGGAACCACCTGCTCGACTCGCCAGAACCACCTGCCAGTCATGCAAAAATCACCTGCCGGCTTTGCCACAACCAGTTGGTGAACACTTCCCCATCACCTGCCGGGCTTGTTGGAACCACCTGCCGGTCATGTCAAAATCACCTGCCAACTATGCCAGAACCACTTGTCGACACTGCGGAAACACCTGTCGGGCCGGCCAGAACTACATCTCAGACGTGCCAGAACCTTGTGCGTGTGATGCCGGAACCACACCCCGAACAGACAGAGACCACCTGCCAGACCCGCCTGAAGCACCTGCCGAGCACGCCGGAACCACCTGCTCGACTCGCCAGAACCACCTGCCGGACACGCCAAAATCACCTGCGGGCTACACCAGAACCACTTGGAGAACTCTCCGGGATGACCTGCCGGGCATGCTGGAACCACCTCTCAGACGTACCAGAAGCACGTGGCGGACACCCCAGCACCACCTGCCGGACAGACCGCAACCACCTGCCGGACACGCCGGAACCACCTGCTCGACTCGCCAGAACCACCTGCCGGACACGCCAAAATCACCTGCCGGCTAAGCCACAACCACTCGCCACACACTCCGGTATCAGCTGCCGGGCATGCCGGAACCACCTCTCAGAGGTGCCGGAACCACATGCCGGAGATACTGGAAGCAACTGCCGAACTCGCCGGAAACACCTGCTGGACATGCCGGAACCACCTGCCTGACAGTCCAAAATCATATGCCGGCTATGCCAAAACCACTTGGTGGACACTCCAGAATCACCTGGAGGGCATGCCGGAACCACGTCATGGACAGACTGCAAACACCTGCCGGACACGACGGAACCACCTTCTCGACTCGCCAGAACCACCTGCCGGACACACCAAAATCACCTGCCGGCTACGCCAGAACCACTCGGCAGATACTCCGGAACCACCTCCAGGACAGACCGGAATCACCTGCTGGACACGCCGGGACCACCTGCTTGACTCGCCAGAACCACCTGCCGGACACGCCAAAATCACCAGCCGGCTACTCCACAACCACTTGTCGGACACTCCAGAATCACCTGCCGGGCATGTTGGAACCACCTCTCAGAGGTGCCACAACAACATGCTGGAGACTGCGGAAGCACCTGCTGAGAAGGCCGGAAGTTCCTGATCCACTCCACAGAACCACCTGCTGGACACGCCAAAATCACCTGCCGGCTACGCCACAACCAGTTGGTGAACACTTCGGAATCAACTGCCGGGCTTGCTGGAAGCACCTGCCGGTCACGCCAATATCACCTGCCAGCTACGCCAGAACCGCTTGGCGGACACTGCGGAAACACCTGTCGGGCCTGCCAGAACCACATCTCAGACGTGCCAGAACCATGTGCCCGAGATGCCGGAACCACACCCCGAACAGACTGAAACCACCTGCCAGACCCGCCTGAACCACCTGCCGAGCACACTGGAACCACCTGCTCGACTCGCCGGAACCACCTACCTGACACGCAAAAACCACAGGCCGGGTATGCCAGAACCACTTGGTGGTCACTCCGGAATCATCTGCCAGACATGCCGGAACCAGCTCTCAGACACACCAGAACCACGTGACGGAGACGCCGGAAACACCTGCCGAGCATGCCGGAGCCACCTGCTCGACTCGCCGGAAACACCTGCCGGACACGCCAAAATCACCTGCCGGGTACGCCAGAACCACCTGGCGGACACTCCGAAATCACCTGTCGCGCATGCCGGAACCACCTCTCAGACGTGCCAGAACCATGTGGCGGACAGTCCGGAATCACCTGTTGGGCATGCGCAACCACCTCTGAGACGTACCAGAACCACATGCCGTGCAGGCTGGAACCACCCACCGGACAGACCGGAATCACCTTTCGGGCATGCCGGAACCACCTGTCAGATGTGCCAGAAACACGTGCCGGAGACGCCGGAAGCACCTGCCAAGCACGTTGGAACCACCTGCTCAACTCGCCTGAACCACCTGCCGGACATGCCAAAATCACCTGCCGACTATGCCAGAACCACTTGGCGAACACTCTGGAATCACTTGCCGGGCATGCAGGAACCACCTCTCAGACATGCCAGAACCCCGTGCCAATGACCCCTGAAGCACCAGCCGAGCACGCCGGAACCACCTGCTCGACTCCCCAGAAACACCTGCCGGACACGCCAAAATCACCTGCCGGGTATGCCAGAACCACCTGGCGGACACTCCGGAATCACCTGTCGCGCATGACGGAAACACCTCTCAGACCTGCCGGAAGCACGTGCCAGACACGCCGGAAACACCTACCGGACAGACCGGAATCAACTTTTGGGCATGCCGGAACCACCAGTCAGATGTGCCAGAAACACGTGCCGGAGACGCCGGAAGCACCTGCCGAGCACGTCGCAACCACCTGCTCAACTCACCTGAACCACCTGCCGGACACGCCAAAATCACCTGCCCGCTACACCAGCACCACTTCGGGGACAAACCGGAATCGCGTGAGGGGCATGCCGGCACAGCCTCTCAGAGTGAACCTCGTGTCGGACACCACAGTACCACCTGCCGGACAGACCGGAACCACCTGCCGGACACGCCGGAAGCACCGGCTCGACCCGCCGGAACGACCGCTGGACATGCAAAATCACCTGCCGGCTACGCCGGAAACACTTGGCGAACACTCCGGAATCACCTGCCGGGCATGCCGGAACCACCTCTCAGATATGCCAGAACCACGTGCCAATGACCCCGGAAGCACCTGCTGAGCACGCCGGAACCACCTGCTCGACTCGCCAGAACCACCTGCCGGACACGCAAAAATCACCTGCCGGCTACGCCACAACCAGTTGGGGAACACTTCGGAATCACCTGCCGGGCTCGCTGGAACCACCTGCCGGTCGCGCCAATATCACCTGCCAGCTACGCCAGAACCGCTTGGCGGACACTCCGGAAACACCTGTCGGGCCTGCCAGAACCACATCTCAGACGTGCCAGAACCATGTGCCCGAGATGCAGGAACCACACCCCGAACAGACTGAAACCACCTGCCAGACCCGCCTGAACCACCTGCCGAGCACACTGGAACCACCTGCTCGACTCGCCGGAACCACCTACCTGACACGCAAAAACCACCGGCCGGGTATTCCAGAACCACTTGGTGGTCACTCCGGAATCATCTGCCGGACATGCCGGAACCAGCTCTCAGACACACCAGAACCACCTGCCGGACACGCCGGAAGCACCTGCTGAGCATGCCTGAGCCACCTGGTCGACTCGCAAGAAACACCTGCCGGACACGCCAAAATCACCTGCCGAGTACGCCAGAACCACTTGGCGGACACTCCGGAATCACAGGTCGGGCATGCCGGAACCACCTCTCAGACTTGCCAGAACCATGTTCCGGACACGCCTCTACCACCTGCCGAGTATGCCGGAACCACCTGATCCACTCCCGAGGACCACCTGCTGGACACGCCAAAATCACCTTCTGGCTACACCAGAACCACTCGGCAGACACTCCGGAATAGCCTGCCGGGCATGCTGGAACCACCTCTTAGACATGCCAGAAGGACGTGTCGGACACGCCGGAAACACCTACCGGACAGACCGGAACCACCTGCCAGACATCCCGGAACCACTTGCCGAGCACGCCGGAGCCGCCTGCTCGATAGGCCGGAACCACCTGCCAGACAGGCCAAAATCAACAGCTGGCTATGCTAGAACCACCTGGCGGACAGTCCAAAATCACCTGCCTGGCATGCAGGAACCACCTCTCAGACGTAACAGAACCACGTTCCGGACACGCTGGAACCACATCCTGGACAGACTGGAACCACCTGCCGAGCTCACCGGAACCACCTGCTCGACTGGCAGGACAATCGTGCCGGACACGCCAAAAGGAACTGCCGGCTACACCAGAACCACTTAACCGACACTCCAGAATCACCTGCCTGGCATGCCAGAACCACCTCTCAGACGTGCCAGAAGCACGTGCCGGACATGCCGGAACGACCTACGGGACAGACCGGAACCACCTGCCTGACATGCCGGAACCACCTGCCGAGCACGCCAGAGCCACCTGCTCCCCTTGCCGGAACCACCTGCCAGAAAGGCCAAAATCAACAGCTGGCTGTGCGAGAACCACCTGGGGGACAGTCCGGAATCACCTGCCAGCCATGGCGCAACCACTTCTCAGACGTACCAGAACCACGTGCCGGACAATCTGGAAACACGTACTGGACCGACTGGAACCACCTGCCGGCCACGCCTGAACCACCTGCCGAGCACGACGGAACCACCTGCCGGACACGCCAAAATCACCTGCGGGCTACTCCACAACCACTTGGAGGACTCCCCGGGATGACCTGCCGGGCATGCTGGAACCACCTCTCAGACGCGCCAGAACCATGTGGCAGAGAGTCCGGAATCACCTGTTGGGCATGTGGAACCACCTCTGAGACGTACCAGAACCACCTGCCGGACACGCCAAAATCACCTGCCGGCTACGCCAGAACCACTTGGCGGACACTCCGGAATCACCTGCCGGGCATGCCAGCACAACCTCTCAGAAGTGCCAGAGGCACGTGCCGGACAGGCCGGAACCATCTCCCGGACAGACTGGAACCACAGGAAACACTCGCCGGAACCACCTGCTTGACTCACCGGTCCCACCTGCAGGACACACCAAAATCACCTGCCCGCTACACCAGAACCACTTGGGGCACAAGCCGGAATCACGTGAAGGGCATGCCGGCACAACCTCACAGACGTGCCAGAACCTCCTGCCGGACACCTCAGAACCACCTGCCAGACAGACTGCAACCACCTGCCGGACACGCGGGAACCACCGGCTCGACCCGCCGGAACCACTGCCAGACATGCAAAATCACCTGCCGGCTACACCAGAACCACTTGGCAAACACTCCGGAATCAGCTGCCGGGCATGCCGGAACCACCACTCAGACATGCCAGAACCACGTGCCAATGACACCAGAAGCACCTGCCGAGCATGCCGGAACCACCTGCTCGACTCGCCAGAACCACCTGCCAGTCATGCAAAAATCACCTGCCGGCTTCGCCACAACCAGTTGGTGAACACTTCCCCATCACCTGCCGGGCTTGCTGGAACCACCTGCTGGTCATGTCAAAATCACCTGCCAAGTACGCCAGAACCACTTGTCGACACTGCGGAGACACCTGTCGGGCCGGCCAGAACTACATCTCAGACGTGCCAGAACCTTGTGCGTGTGATGCCGGAACCACACCCCGAACAGACGGAGACCACCTGCCAGACCCGCCTGAACCACCTGCCGAGCACGCCGGAGCCACCTGTTCGACTCACCGGAAGCACCTGCCAGACAGGCCAAAATCAACAGCTGGCTATGCGAGAACCATCTGGCGGACAGTCCGGAATCACCTGCCGGGCATGCAGGAACCACCTCTCAGATGTAACGGAACCACGAGCCGGACACGCTGGAACCACGTCCTGGACAGACTGGAACCACCTGCCGAGCACTCCGGAACCACCTGCTCGACTCGCACGACCCACGTGCTGGACACGCCAAAATGAACTTTTGGCTACACCAGAACCACTTACCCGACACTCCAGAATCACCTGCCTGGCATGCCAGAACCACCTCTCACACGTTCCAGAAGCACGTGCTGGACATGCCGGAACGACCTATCGGACAGAACGGAACCACCTGCCAGACACGCCGGAACCACCTGCTGAACACGCCACAGCCACCTGCTCGACTCGCCGGATCCACCGGCCGGAAAGGCCAATATCAACTGCTGGCTATGCCAGAACCACCTGGGGGACAGTCCGGAATCACCTGCCAGACATGGCGGAACCACCTCTCAGACGTACAAGAACCACGTGCCGGACAAGCTGGAAACACTTACTGGACAGACTGGAACCACCTGCCGGCCACGCCTGAACCACCTGCCGAGCACGATGGAACCACCTGCCGGACACGCCAAAATCACCTGCGGGCTACACCAGAACCACTTGGAGAACTCTCCGGGATGACCTGCCGGGCATGCTGGAACCACCTCTCAGACGTACCAGAAGCACGTGGCGGACACCCCAGCACCACCTGCCGGACAGACCGCAACCTCCTGCCGGACACGCCGGAACCACCGGCTCGACACGCAGGGACCACCGCCGGAAATGCAAAATCACCTGCCGGCTACGCCAGAACCACTTGGCGAACACTCCGGAATCACCTGCCGGGCATGCCGGAACCACCTTTCTGACATGCCAGAACCACGTGCCAATGACCCCGGAAGCACCTGCCGAGCACGCCGGAACCACCTGCTCGACTCGCCAGAACCACCTGCCGGACACGCCAAAATCACCTGCCGGCTACGCCACAACCACTCGGCAGACACTCCGGTATCAGCTGCCGGGCATGCCGGAACCACCTCTCAGAGGTGCCGGAACCACATGCCGGACAGACTGGAAGCAACTGCCGAACTTGCCGGAAACACCTGCTGGACATGCCGGAACCACCTGCCTGACAGTCCAAAATCATATGCCGGCTATGCCAAAACCACTTGGTGGACACTCCAGAATCACCTGGAGGGCATGCCGGAACCACGTCATGGACAGACTGCAAACACCTGCCGGACACGCCAGAACCACCTTCTCGACTCGCCAGAACCACCTGCCGGACACGCCAAAATCACCTGCCGGCTACGCCACAACCAGTTGGTGAACACTTCGGAATCACCTGCCGCGCTTGCCGGAACCACCTGCCGGTCACGCCAAAATCACCTGCCGGCTACGCCAGAACCACTCGGCAGAGACTCCGGAACCACCTCCAGGACAGACCGGAATCACCTGCCGGACACGCCGGGACCACCTGCTTGACTCGCCAGAACCACCTGCCGGACACGCCAAAATCACCAGCCGGCTACTCCACAACCACTTGTCGGACACTCCAGAATCACCTGCCGGGCATGTTGGAACCACCTCTCAGAGGTGCCACAACAACATGCTGGAGACTGCGGAAGCACCTGCTGAGAAGGCCGGAAGTTCCTGATCCACTCCACAGAACCACCTGCTGGACACGCCAAAATCACCTGCCGGCTACGCCACAACCAGTTGGTGAACACTTCGGAATCAACTGCCGGGCTTGCTGGAAGCACCTGCCGGTCACGCCAATATCACCTGCCAGCTACGCCAGAACCGCTTGGCGGACACTGCGGAAACACCTGTCGGGCCTGCCAGAACCACATCTCAGACGTGCCAGAACCATGTGCCCGAGATGCCGGAACCACACCCCGAACAGACTGAAACCACCTGCCAGACCCGCCTGAACCACCTGCCGAGCACACTGGAACCACCTGCTCGACTCGCCGGAACCACCTACCTGACACGCAAAAACCACAGGCCGGGTATGCCAGAACCACTTGGTGGTCACTCCGGAATCATCTGCCAGACATGCCAGAAGCAGCTCTCAGACACACCAGAACAACCTGCCGGAGACGCCAGAAGCACCTGCTGAGCATGCCTGAGCCACCTGCTCGACTCGCAAGAAACACCTGCCACACACGACAAAATCACCTGCCTGCTACACCAGAAGCACTTGGCAGACAAGCCGGAATCACGTGAAGGGCATGCCGTCACAATCTCTCAGACGTGCCAGAACCTCGTGCCGGACACCCCAGAACACCCTGCCGGACAGACCGGAACCACCTGCCGGACACGCCGGAACCACCGGCGCGACTCGCCGGAACCACCCCCGGACATGCAAAATCACCTGCCGGCTACGCCAGAAACACTTGGCGAACACACCGGAATCACCTGCCGGGCATGTCGGAAGCACCTCTCAGACATGTCAGAACCACGTGCCAAGGACACCGGAAGCACCTGCCGAGCACGCCGGAACCACCTGCTCGACTCGCCAGAACCACCTGCCGCACACGCCAAAATCACCTGCCAGGTATGCCAGAACCACTTTGTGGACACTCCGAAATCATCTGCCGGACATGCCAGAACCAGTTCTCAGACACACCAGAACCACATGCCGGACACGCCGGAAGCACCTGCTGAGCATGCCTGAGCCACCTGCTCAACTCGCAAGAAACACCTGCCGGACACGCCAAAATCACCTGCCGAGTACGCCAGAACCACTTGGCGGAAACTCCGGAATCACAGGTCGGGCATGCCGGAACCACCTCTCAGATATGCCAGAACCACGTGCCAATGACCCCGGAAGCACCTGCCGAGCACGCCGGAACCACCTGCTCGACTCGCCAGAACCACCTGCCGGACACGCAAAAATCACCTGCCGGCTACGCCACAACCAGTTGGGGAACACTTCGGAATCACCTGCCGGGCTTGCTGGAACCACCTGCCGGTCATGCCAAAATCACCTGCCAACTACGCCAGTACCACTTGGCGGACACTGTGGAAACACCTGTCGGGCCGGCCGGAACCACATCTCAGACGTGCCAGAACCATGTGCATGAGATGCTGGAACCACACCCCGAACAGACGGAAAACACCTGCCAGACCCGTCTGAACAACCTGCCGAGCACGCCGGAGCCACCTACCTGACATGCCCAAATCACCAGCCGGGTATGCCAGAACCAGTTGGCGGACACTCCGGAATCATCTGCCGGACATGGAGGAACCAGCTCTCAGACACACCAGAACCACGTGACGGAGACGCCGGAAGCACCTGCCGAGCATGCCGGAGCCACCTGCTCGACTCGCCAGAAACACCTGCCGGACACGCCAAAATCACCTGCCGGGTACGCCAGAACCACCTGGGGGACACTCCGAAATCACCTGTCGCGCATGCCGGAACCACCTCTCAGACGTGCCGGAAGCACGTGCCGGACACGCCGGAATCACATACCGGAAAGACCGGAACCACCTGCCGAGCACGCCGGAGCCACCTGTTCGACTCGCTGGAACCACCTGCCAGACAGGCCAATATCAACTGCTGACTATGCCAGAACCACCTGGGGGACAGTCCGGGATCACCTGCCAGCCATGGCGGAACCACCTCTCAGACGTACCAGAACCACCTGCCGGAGAAGCTGGAAACACGTCCTGGACAGACTGGAACCACGTGACGGGCGTGCCTGAACCACCTGCCGAGCACGGCGGAACCACCTGCCGGACACGCCAAAATCACCTGCGGGCTACGCCAGAACCACTTGGACGACTCTCCGAAATGACCTGCCGGGCATGTTGGAACCACCTCTCAGACGTGCCAGAAGCACGTGGCGGACAGTCCGGAATCACCTGTTGGGCATACGCAACCACCTCTGACACGTACCAGAACCACGTGCCGTGCACGCCGGAACCACCTACCGGACAGACCGGAATCAACTTTTGGGCATGCCGGAACCACCAGTCGGATGTGCCAGAAACACGTGCCGGAGACGCCGGAAGCACCTGCCGAGCACGTCGCAACCACCTGCTCAACTCGCCTGAACCACCTGCCGGACACGCCAAAATCACCTGCCCGCTACACCAGCACCACTTCGGGGACAAGCCGGAATCACGTGAGGGGCATGCCGGCACAGCCTCTCAGACTGAACCTCGTGCCGGACACCACAGAACCACCTGCCGGACAGACCGGAACCACCTGCCGGACACGCCGGAACCACCGGCTCGACCCGCCGGAACGACCGCTGGACATGCAAAATCACCTGCCGGCTACGCCGGAAACACTTGGCGAACACTCCGGAATCACCTGCCGGGCATGCCGGAACCACCTCTCAGATATGCCAGAACCACGTGCCAATGACCCCGGAAGCACCTGCCGAGCACGCCGGAACCACCTGCTCGACTCGCCAGAACCACCTGCCGGACACGCAAAAATCACCTGCCGGCTACGCCACAACCAGTTGGGGAACACTTCGGAATCACCTGCCGGGCTCGCTGGAACCACCTGCCGGTCGCGCCAATATCACCTGCCAGCTACGCCAGAACCGCTTGGCGGACACTCCGGAAACACCTGTCGGGCCTGCCAGAACCACATCTCAGACGTGCCAGAACCATGTGCCCGAGATGCCGGAACCACACCCCGAACAGACTGAAACCACCTGCCAGACCCGCCTGAACCACCTGCCGAGCACACTGGAACCACCTGCTCGACTCGCCGGAACCACCTACCTGACACGCAAAAACCACCGGCCGGGTATGCCAGAACCACTTGGTGGTCACTCCGGAATCATCTGCCAGACATGCCAGAAGCAGCTCTCAGACACACCAGAACAACCTGCCGGAGACGCCAGAAGCACCTGCTGAGCATGCCTGAGCCACCTGCTCGACTCGCAAGAAACACCTGCCACACACGACAAAATCACCTGCCTGCTACACCAGAAGCACTTGGCAGACAAGCCGGAATCACGTGAAGGGCATGCCATCACAATCTCTCAGACGGGCCAGAACCTCGTGCCGGACACCCCAGAACACCCTGCCGGACAGACCGGAACCACCTGCCGGACACGCCGGAACCACCGGCGCGACTCGCCGGAACCACCCCCGGACATGCAAAATCACCTGCCGGCTACGCCAGAAACACTTGGCGAACACACCGGAATCACCTGCCGGGCATGTCGGAAGCACCTCTCAGACATGTCAGAACCACGTGCCAAGGACACCGGAAGCACCTGCCGAGCACGCCGGAACCACCTGCTCGACTCGCCAGAACCACCTGCCGCACACGCCAAAATCACCTGCCAGGTATGCCAGAACCACTTTGTGGACACTCCGAAATCATCTGCCGGACATGCCAGAACCAGCTCTCAGACACACCAGAACCACCTGCCGGACACGCCGGAAGCACCTGCTGAGCATGCCTGAGCCACCTGCTCGACTCGCAAGAAACACCTGCCGGACACGCCAAAATCACCTGCCGAGTACGCCAGAACCACTTGGCGGACACTCCGGAATCACAGGTCGGGCATGCCGGAACCACCTCTCAGACTTGCCAGAACCATGTTCCGGACACGCCGGTACCACCTGCCGAGTATGCCGGAACCACCTGATCCACTCCCGAGGACCACCTGCTGGACACGCCAAAATCACCTTCTGGCTACACCAGAACCACTCGGCAGACACTCCGGAATAACCTGCCGGGCATGCTGGAACCACCTCTTAGACATGCCAGAAGGACGTGTCGGACACGCCGGAAACACCTACCGGACAGACCGGAACCACCTGCCAGACATCCCGGAACCACTTGCCGAGCACGCCGGAGCCGCCTGCTCGATAGGCCGGAACCACCTGCCAGACAGGCCAAAATCAACAGCTGGCTATGCTAGAACCACCTGGCGGACAGTCCAAAATCACCTGCCTGGCATGCAGGAACCACCTCTCAGACGTAACAGAACCACGTTCCGGACACGCTGGAACCACATCCTGGACAGACTGGAACCACCTGCCGAGCTCACCGGAACCACCTGCTCGACTGGCAGGACAATCGTGCCGGACACGCCAAAAGGAACTGCCGGCTACACCAGAACCACTTAACCGACACTCCAGAATCACCTGCCTGGCATGCCAGAACCACCTCTCAGACGTGCCAGAAGCACGTGCCGGACATGCCGGAACGACCTACGGGACAGACCGGAACCACCTGCCTGACATGCCGGAACCACCTGCCGAGCACGCCAGAGCCACCTGCTCCCCTTGCCGGAACCACCTGCCAGAAAGGCCAAAATCAACAGCTGGCTGTGCGAGAACCACCTGGGGACAGTCCGGAATCACCTGCCAGCCATGGCGCAACCACCTCTCAGACGTACCAGAACCACGTGCCGGACAATCTGGAAACACATACTGGACCGACTGGAACCACCTGCCGGCCACGCCTGAACCACCTGCCGAGCACGACGGAACCACCTGCCGGACACGCCAAAATCACCTGCGGGCTACTCCACAACCACTTGGAGGACTCCCCGGGATGACCTGCCGGGCATGCTGGAACCACCTCTCAGACGCGCCAGAACCATGTGGCAGAGAGTCCGGAATCACCTGTTGGGCATGTGGAACCACCTCTGAGACGTACCAGAACCACCTGCCGGACACGCCAAAATCACCTGCCGGCTACGCCAGAACCACTTGGCGGACACTCCGGAATCACCTGCCGGGCATGCCAGCACAACCTCTCAGAAGTGCCAGAGGCACGTGCCGGACAGGCCGGAACCATCTCCCGGACAGACTGGAACCACAGGAAACACTCGCCGGAACCACCTGCTTGACTCACCGGTCCCACCTGCAGGACACACCAAAATCACCTGCCCGCTACACCAGAACCACTTGGGGCACAAGCCGGAATCACGTGAAGGGCATGCCGGCACAACCTCACAGACGTGCCAGAACCTCCTGCTGGACACCTCAGAACCACCTGCCAGACAGACTGCAACCACCTGCCGGACACGCGGGAACCACCGGCTCGACCCGCCGGAACCACTGCCAGACATGCAAAATCACCTGCCGGCTACACCAGAACCACTTGGCAAACACTCCGGAATCAGCTGCCGGGCATGCCGGAACCACCACTCAGACATGCCAGAACCACGTGCCAATGACACCAGAAGCACCTGCCGAGCATGCCGGAACCACCTGCTCGACTCGCCAGAACCACCTGCCAGTCATGCAAAAATCACCTGCCGGCTTCGCCACAACCAGTTGGTGAACACTTCCCCATCACCTGCCGGGCTTGCTGGAACCACCTGCCGGTCATGTCAAAATCACCTGCCAACTACGCCAGAACCACTTGTCGACACTGCGGAAACACCTGTCGGGCCGGCCAGAACTACATCTCAGACGTGCCAGAACCTTGTGCGTGTGATGCCGGAACCACACCCCGAACAGACGGAGACCACCTGCCAGACCCGCCTGAACCACCTGCCGAGCACGCCGGAGCCACCTGTTCGACTCACCGGAAGCACCTGCCAGACAGGCCAAAATCAACAGCTGGCTATGCGAGAACCATCTGGCGGACAGTCCGGAATCACCTGCCGGGCATGCAGGAACCACCTCTCAGATGTAACGGAACCACGAGCCGGACACGCTGGAACCACGTCCTGGACAGACTGGAACCACCTGCCGAGCACTCCGGAACCACCTGCTCGACTCGCACGACCCACGTGCTGGACACGCCAAAATGAACTTTCGGCTACACCAGAACCACTTACCCGACACTCCAGAATCACCTGCCTGGCATGCCAGAACCACCTCTCACACGTTCCAGAAGCACGTGCCGGACATGCCGGAACGACCTATCGGACAGAACGGAACCACCTGCCAGACACGCCGGAACCACCTGCTGAACACGCCACAGCCACCTGCTCGACTCGCCGGATCCACCGGCCGGAAAGGCCAATATCAACTGCTGGCTATGCCAGAACCACCTGGGGGACAGTCCGGAATCACCTGCCAGACATGGCGGAACCACCTCTCAGACGTACAAGAACCACGTGCCGGACAAGCTGGAAACACTTACTGGACAGACTGGAACCACCTGCCGGCCACGCCTGAACCACCTGCCGAGCACGATGGAACCACCTGCCGGACACGCCAAAATCACCTGCGGGCTACACCAGAACCACTTGGAGAACTCTCCGGGATGACCTGCCGGGCATGCTGGAACCACCTCTCAGACGTACCAGAAGCACGTGGCGGACACCCCAGCACCACCTGCCGGACAGACCGCAACCTCCTGCCGGACACGCCGGAACCACCGGCTCGACACGCAGGGACCACCGCCGGAAATGCAAAATCACCGGCCGGCTACGCCAGAACCACTTGGCGAACACTCCGGAATCACCTGCCGGGCATGCCGGAACCACCTTTCTGACATGCCAGAACCACGTACCAATGACCCCGGAAGCACCTGCCGAGCACGCCGGAACCACCTGCTCGACTCGCCAGAACCACCTGCCGGACACGCCAAAATCACCTGCCGGCTACGCCACAACCACTCGGCAGACACTCCGGTATCAGCTGCCGGGCATCCCGGAACCACCTCTCAGAGGTGCCGGAACCACATGCCGGACAGACTGGAAGCAACTGCCGAACTTGCCGGAAACACCTGCTGGACATGCCGGAACCACCTGCCTGACAGTCCAAAATCATATGCCGGCTATGCCAAAACCACTTGGTGGACACTCCAGAATCACCTGGAGGGCATGCCGGAACCACGTCATGGACAGACTGCAAACACCTGCCGGACACGCCAGAACCACCTTCTCGACTCGCCAGAACCACCTGCCGGACACGCCAAAATCACCTGCCGGCTACGCCACAACCAGTTGGTGAACACTTCGGAATCACCTGCCGCACTTGCCGGAACCACCTGCCGGTCACGCCAAAATCACCTGCCGGCTACGCCAGAACCACTCGGCAGAGACTCCGGAACCACCTCCAGGACAGACCGGAATCACCTGCCGGACACGCCGGGACCACCTGCTTGACTCGCCAGAACCACCTGCCGGACACGCCAAAATCACCAGCCGGCTACTCCACAACCACTTGTCGGACACTCCAGAATCACCTGCCGGGCATGTTGGAACCACCTCTCAGAGGTGCCACAACAACATGCTGGAGACTGCGGAAGCACCTGCTGAGAAGGCCGGAAGTTCCTGATCCACTCCACAGAACCACCTGCTGGACACGCCAAAATCACCTGCCGGCTACGCCACAACCAGTTGGTGAACACTTCGGAATCAACTGCCGGGCTTGCTGGAAGCACCTGCCGGTCACGCCAATATCACCTGCCAGCTACGCCAGAACCGCTTGGCGGACACTGCGGAAACACCTGTCGGGCCTGCCAGAACCACATCTCAGACGTGCCAGAACCATGTGCCCGAGATGCCGGAACCACACCCCGAACAGACTGAAACCACCTGCCAGACCCGCCTGAACCACCTGCCGAGCACACTGGAACCACCTGCTCGACTCGCCGGAACCACCTACCTGACACGCAAAAACCACAGGCCGGGTATGCCAGAACCACTTGGTGGTCACTCTGGAATCATCTGCCAGACATGCCAGAAGCAGCTCTCAGACACACCAGAACAACCTGCCGGAGACGCCAGAAGCACCTGCTGAGCATGCCTGAGCCACCTGCTCGACTCGCAAGAAACACCTGCCACACACGACAAAATCACCTGCCTGCTACACCAGAAGCACTTGGCAGACAAGCCGGAATCACGTGAAGGGCATGCCGTCACAATCTCTCAGACGTGCCAGAAACTCGTGCCGGACACCCCAGAACACCCTGCCGGACAGACCGGAACCACCTGCCGGACACGCCGGAACCACCGGCGCGACTCGCCGGAACCACCCCCGGACATGCAAAATCACCTGCCGGCTACGCCAGAAACACTTGGCGAACACACCGGAATCACCTGCCGGGCATGTCGGAAGCACCTCTCAGACATGTCAGAACCACGTGCCAAGGACACCGGAAGCACCTGCCGAGCACGCCGGAACCACCTGCTCGACTCGCCAGAACCACCTGCCGCACACGCCAAAATCACCTGCCAGGTATGCCAGAACCACTTTGTGGACACTCCGAAATCATCTGCCGGACATGCCAGAAACAGTTCTCAGACACACCAGAACCACATGCCGGACACGCCGGAAGCACCTGCTGAGCATGCCTGAGCCACCTGCTCGACTCGCAAGAAACACCTGCCGGACACGCCAAAATCACCTGCCGAGTACGCCAGAACCACTTGGCGGACACTCCGGAATCACAGGTCGGGCATGCCGGAACCACCTCTCAGACTTGCCAGAACCATGTTCCGGACACGCCGGTACCACCTGCCGAGTATGCCGGAACCACCTGATCCACTCCCGAGGACCACCTGCTGGACATGCCAAAATCACCTGCTGGCTGCGCCAGAACCACTCGGCAGACACTCCGGAATAACCTGCCGGGCATGCCGGAACCACCTCTCAGAGGTGCCGGAACCACATGCCGGAGAGACTGGAAGCAACTGCCGAACTCGCCGGAAACACCTGCTGGACATGCCGGAACCACCTGCCTGACAGTCCAAAATCATATGCCGGCTATTCCAAAACCACTTGGTGGACACTCCAGAATCACTTGGAGGGCATGCCGGAACCACGTCATGGACAGACTGCAAACACCTGCCGGACACGCCAGAACCACCTTCTCGACTCGCCAGAACCACCTGCCGGACACGCCAAAATCACCTGCCGGCTACGCCACAACCAGTTGGTGAACACTTCGGAATCACCTGCCGCGCTTGCCGGAACCACCTGCCGGTCACGCCAAAATCACCTGCCGGCTACGCCAGAACCACTCGGCAGAGAGTCCGGAACCACCTCCAGGACAGACCGGAATCACCTGCCGGACACGCCGGAACCACCTGCTCGACTCGCCAGAACCACCTGCCGGACACGCCAAAATCATCTGCCGGCTACGCCAGAACCACTCGGCAGAGACTCCGGAACCACCTCCAGGAGAGACCGGAATCACCTGCTGGACACGCCGGGACCACCTGCTTGACTCGCCAGAACCACCTGCCGGACACGCCAAAATCACCAGCCGGCTACTCCACAACCACTTGTCGGACACTCCAGAATCACCTGCCGGGCATGTTGGAACCACCTCTCAGAGGTGCCACAACAACATGCTGGAGACTGCGGAAGCACCTGCTGAGAAGGCCGGAAGTTCCTGATCCACTCCACAGAACCACCTGCTGGACACGCCAAAATCACCTGCCGGCTACGCCACAACCAGTTGGTGAACACTTCGGAATCAACTGCCGGGCTTGCTGGAAGCACCTGCCGGTCACGCCAATATCACCTGCCAGCTACGCCAGAACCGCTTGGCGGACACTCCGGAAACACCTGTCGGGCCTGCCAGAACCACATCTCAGACGTGCCAGAACCATGTGCCCGAGATGCCGGAACCACACCCCGAACAGACTGAAACCACCTGCCAGACCCGCCTGAACCACCTGCCGAGCACACTGGAACCACCTGCTCGACTCGCCGGAACCACCTACCTGACACGCAAAAACCACAGGCCGGGTATGCCAGAACCACTTGGTGGTCACTCCGGAATCATCTGCCAGACATGCCAGAAGCAGCTCTCAGACACACCAGAACAACCTGCCGGAGACGCCAGAAGCACCTGCTGAGCATGCCTGAGCCACCTGCTCGACTCGCAAGAAACACCTGCCACACACGCCAAAATCACCTGCCTGCTACACCAGAAGCACTTGGCAGACAAGCCGGAATCACGTGAAGGGCATGCCGTCACAATCTCTCAGACGTGCCAGAACCTCGTGCCGGACACGCCAGAACACCCTGCTGGAATACCGGAACCACCTTCCGCACACGCCGGAACCACCGGCGTGACTCGCCGGAACCACCCCCGGACATGCAAAATCACCTGCCGGCTACGCCAGAAACACTTGGCGAACACACCGGAATCACCTGCCGGGCATGTCGGAAGCACCTCTCAGACATGTCAGAACCACGTGCCAAGGACACCGGAAGCACCTGCCAAGCACGCCGGAACCACCTGCTCGACTCGCCAGAACCACCTGCCGCACACGCCAAAATCACCTGCCAGGTATGCCAGAACCACTTTGTGGACACTCCGAAATCATCTGCCGGACATGCCAGAACCAGTTCTCAGACACACCAGAACCACATGCCGGACACGCCGGAAGCACCTGCTGAGCATGCCTGAGCCACCTGCTCGACTCGCAAGAAACACCTGCCGGACACGCCAAAATCACCTGCCGAGTACGCCAGAACCACTTGGCGCACACTCCGGAATCACAGGTCGGGCATGCCGGAACCACCTCTCAGACTTGCCAGAACCATGTTCCGGACACGCCGGTACCACCTGCCGAGTATGCCGGAACCACCTGATCCACTCCCGAGGACCACCTGCTGGACACGCCAAAATCACCTTCTGGCTACACCAGAACCACTCGGCAGACACTCCGGAATAACCTGCCGGGCATGCCGGAACCACCTCTTAGACATGCCAGAAGGACGTGTCGGACACGCCGGAAACACCTACCGGACAGACCGGAACCACCTGCCAGACATCCCAGAACCACTTGCCGAGCACGCCGGAGCCGCCTGCTCGATAGGCCGGAACCACCTGCCAGACAGGCCAAAATCAACAGCTGGCTATGCTAGAACCACCTGGCGGACAGTCCAAAATCACCTGCCTGGCATGCAGGAACCACCTCTCAGACGTAACAGAACCACGTTCCGGACACGCTGGAACCACATCCTGGACAGACTGGAACCACCTGCCGAGCTCACCGGAACCACCTGCTCGACTGGCAGGACAATCGTGCCGGACACGCCAAAAGGAACTGCCGGCTACACCAGAACCACTTAACCGACACTCCAGAATCACCTGCCTGGCATGCCAGAACCACCTCTCAGACGTGCCAGAAGCACGTGCCGGACATGCCGGAACGACCTACGGGACAGACCGGAACCACCTGCCTGACATGCCGGAACCACCTGCCGAGCACGCCAGAGCCACCTGCTCCCCTTGCCGGAACCACCTGCCAGACAGGCCAAAATCAACAGCTGGCTGTGCGAGAACCACCTGGGGGACAGTCCGGAATCACCTGCCAGCCATGGCGCAACCACATCTCAGACGTACCAGAACCACGTGCCGGACAATCTGGAAACACGTACTGGACAGACTGGAACCACCTGCCGGCCACGCCTGAACCACCTGCCGAGCACGACGGAACCACCTGCCGGACACGCCAAAATCTCCTGCGGGCTACTCCACAACCACTTGGAGGACTCTCTGCGATGACCTGCCGGGCATGCTGGAACCATCTCTCAGATGCGCCAGAACCATGTGGCAGAGAGTCCGGAATCATCTGTTGGGCATGTGGAACCACCTCTGAGACGTACCAGAACCACCTGCCGGACACGCCAAAATCACCTGCCGGCTACGCCAAAACCACTTGGCGGACACTCCGGAATCACCTGCCGGGCATGCCAGCACAACCTCTCAGAAGTGCCAGAAGCATGTGCCGGACAGGCCGGAACCATCTCCCGGACAGACTGGAACCACAGGAAACACTCGCCAGAACCACCTGCTTGACTCACCGGTCCCACCTGCAGGACACACCAAAATCACCTGCCCGCTACACCAAAACCACTTGGGTCACAAGCCGGAATCACGTGAAGGGCATGCCGGCACAACCTCACAGACGTGCCAGAACCTCCTGCCGGACACCTCAGAACCACCTGCCAGACAGACAGCAACCACCTGCCGGACACGCGGGAACCACAGGCTCGACCCGCCGGAACCACTGCCAGACATGCAAAATCACCTGCCGGCTACACCAGAACCACTTGGCAAACACTCCGGAATCACCTGCCGGGCATGCCGGAACCACCTCTCAGACATGCCAGAACCACGTGCCAATGACACCAGAAGCACCTGCCGAGCATGCCGGAACCACCTGCTCGACTCGCCAGAAACACCTGCCGGACACGCCAAAATCACCTGCCGGATACGCCAGAACCACCTGGGGGACACTCCGAAATCACCTGTCGCGCATGCCGGAACCACCTCTCAGACGTGCCGGAAGCACGTGCCGGACACGCCGGAATCACCTACCGGACAGACCGGAACAACCTGCCGAGCACGCCGGAGCCACCTGTTCGACTCGCTGGAACCACCTGACGGACAGGCCAATATCAACTGCTGGCTACGCCAGAACCGCTTGGCGGACACTGCGGAAACACCTGTCGGGCCGGCTGGAACCACATCTCAGACGTGCCAGAAACGTGTTCATGAGATGCTGGAACCACACCCCGAACAGACGGATACCACCTGCCAGAACCGCCTGAACCACCTGCTGAGCACGCCGGAACCACCTGCTCGACTCACCGGTACCACCTCCCTGACACGCCAAAATCACCTGCTGCGTATGCCAGAACCACTTGGCGGACACTCCGGAATCATCTGCCGGACATGCCGGAACCAGCTCTCAGACACACCAGAACCAAGTGCCGGAGACGCCGGAAGCACCTGCCGAGCAGGCCGGAGCCACCTGCTCGACTCGCCAGAAACACCTGCCGGACACGCCAAAATCACTTGCCGGGTATGCCAGAACCACCTGGCGGACACAACGGAATCACATGTCGCGCATGCCGGAACCACCTCTCAGACGTGCCGGAAGCACCTGCCGGACACGCCGGAAACACCTACCCGACAGACCGGAACCACCTGCCAAGAACGCCGGAGCCACCTGTTCGACTCGCTGGAACCACCTGCCGGACAGGCCAATATCAACTGCTGGCTATGCCAGAACCACCTGGGGGACAGTCCGGGATCACCTGCCAGCCATGGCGGAACCACCTCTCAGACGTACCAGAACCACCTGCCGGAGAAGCTGGAAACACGTCCTGGACAGACTGGAACCACGTAACGGCCATGCCTGAACCACCTGCCGAGCACGGCGGAACCACCTGCTGGACACGCCAAAATCACCAGCGGGCTACGCCAGAACCACTTGGACGACTCTCCGAAATGACCTGCCGGGCATGTTGGAACCACCTCTCAGACGTGCCAGAAGCACGTGGCGGAGAGTCCGGAATCACCTGTTGGGCGTACGCAACCACCTCTGACACGTACCAGAACCAAATGCCGTGCACGCCGGAACCACCTACCGGACAGACCGGAATCAACTTTTGGGCATGCCGGAACCACCAGTCAGATGTGCCAGAAACACGTGCCGGAGACGCCGGAAGCACCTGCCGAGCACGTCGCAACCACCTGCTCAACTCGCCTGAACCACCTGCCGGACACGCCAAAATCACCTGCCCGCTACACCAGCACCACTTCGGGGACAAGCCGGAATCACGTGAGGGGCATGCCGGCACAGCCTCTCAGACTGAACCTCGTGCCGGACACCACAGAACCACCTGCTGGACAGACCGGAACCACCTGCCGGACACGCCGGAACCACCGGCTCGACCCGCCGGAACGACCGCTGGACATGCAAAATCACCTGCCGGCTACGCCGGAAACACCTGGCGAACACTCCGGAATCACTTGCCGGGCATGCAGGAACCACCTCTCAGACATGCCAGAACCCCGTGCCAATGACCCCGGAAGCACCAGCCGAGCACGCCGGAACCACCTGCTCGACTCGCCAGAACCACCTGCCGATCACGCAAAAATCACCTGCCGGCTACGCCACAACCAGTTGGGGAACACTTCGGAATCACCTGCCGGGCTTGCTGGACCCACCTGCCGGTCATGCCAAAATCACCTGACAACTATGCCAGTACCACTTGGCGGACACTGTGGAAACACCTGTCGGGCCGGCCGGAACCACATCTCAGACGTGCCAGAACCATGTGCATGAGATGCTGGAACCACACCCCGAACAGACGGAAAACACCTGCCAGACCCGTCTGAACAACCTGCCGAGCACGCCGGAGCCACCTACCTGACATTCCCAAATCACCAGCCAGGTATGCCAGAACCACTTGGCGGACACTCCGGAATCATCTGCCGGACATGCCGGAACCAGCTCTCAGACACACCAGAACCACGTGCCGGAGACGCCGGAAGCACCTGCCGAGCATGCCGGAGCCACCTGCTCGACTCGCCAGAAACACCTGCCGGACACGCCAAAATCACCTGCCGGGTACGCCAGAACCACCTGGCGGACACTCCGAAATCACCTGTCGCGCATGCCGGAACCACCTCTCAGACGTGCCGGAAGCACGTGCCGGACACGCCGGAATCACCTACCGGAAAGACCGGAACCACCTGCCGAGCACGCCGGAGCCACCAGTTCGACTCGCTGGAACCACCTGCCGGACAGGCCAATATCAACTGCTGGCTATGCCAGAACCACCTGGGGGACGGTCCGGAATCGCCTGCCAGCCATGGCGGAACCACCTCTCAGACGTACCAGAACCACCTGCCGGAGAAGCTGGAAACACGTCCTGGACAGTCTGGAACCACCTGCCGGCCAAGCCTGAACCACCTGCCAAGCACAACGGAACAACCTGCCAGACATGCCAAAATCACCTGCGTGTTATGCCAGAACCACTTGGAGGACTCTCTGGGATGACCTGCCGGGCATGCCGGAACCACCTCTCAGACGTGCCAGAACCATGTGGCGGACAGTCCGGAATCACCTGTTGGGCATGCACAACCACCTCTGAGACGTACCAGAACCACATGCCGTGCAGGCTGGAACCACCTACCGGACAGACCGGAATCACCTTTCGGGCATGCCGGAACCACCTGTCAGATGTGCCAGAAACACGTGCCGGGGACGCCGGAAGCACCTGCCAAGCACGTTGGAACCACCTGCTCAACTCGCCTGAACCACCTGCCGGACATGCCAAAATCACCTTCCGGCTACGCCAGAACCACTTGGCGGACACTCCAGGATCACCTGCCGGGCATGCCAGCACAACCTCTCAGAAGTGCCAGAAGCACGTGCCGGACAGGCCGGAACCCTCTCCCGGACAGACTGGAACCACAGGAAACACTCGCCGGAACCACCTGCTTCACTCACCGGTCCCACCTGCAGGACACACCAAAATCACCTGCCCGCTACACCAGAACCACTTGGGGCACAAGCCGGAATCACGTGAAGGGCATGCCGGCACAACCTCACAGACGTGCCTGAACCTCCTGCCGGACACCTCAGAACCACCTGCCAGACAGAGTGCAACCACCTGCCGGACACGCGGGAACCACCGGCTCGACCCGCCGGAACCACTGCCAGACATGCAAAATCACCTGCCGGCTGCACCAGAACCACTTGGCAAACACTCCGGAATCACCTGCCGGGCATGCCCGAACCACCTCTCAGACATGCCAGAACCACGTGCCGATGACACCAGAAGCACATGCCGAGCATGCCGGAACCACCTGCTCGACTCGCCAGAACCACCTGCCAGTCATGCAAAAATCACCTGCCGGCTTCGCCACAACCAGTTGGTGAACACTTCCCCATCACCTGCCGGGCTTGTTGGAACCACCTGCCGGTCATGTCAAAATCACCTGCCAACTATGCCAGAACCACTTCTCGACACTGCGGAAACACCTGTCGGGCCGGCCAGAACTACATCTCAGACGTGCCAGAACCTTGTGCGTGTGATGCCGGAACCACACCCCGAACAGACAGAGACCACCTGCCAGACCCGCCTGAAGCACCTGCCGAGCACGCCGGAACCACCTGCTCGACTCGCCAGAACCACCTGCCGGACACGCCAAAATCACCTGCGGGCTACACCAGAACCACTTGGAGAACTCTCCGGGATGACCTGCCGGGCATGCTGGAACCACCTCTCAGACGTACCAGAAGCACGTGGCGGACACCCCAGCACCACCTGCCGGACAGACCGCAACCACCTGCCGGACACGCCGGAACCACCTGCTCGACTCGCCAGAACCACCTGCCGGACACGCCAAAATCACCTGCCGGCTAAGCCACAACCACTCGCCACACACTCCGGTATCAGCTGCCGGGCATGCCGGAACCACCTCTCAGAGGTGCCGGAACCACATGCCGGAGATACTGGAAGCAACTGCCGAACTCGCCGGAAACACCTGCTGGACATGCCGGAACCACCTGCCTGACAGTCCAAAATCATATGCTGGCTATGCCAAAACCACTTGGTGGACACTCCAGAATCACCTGGAGGGCATGCCGGAACCACGTCATGGACAGACTGCAAACACCTGCCGGACACGACGGAACCACCTTCTCGACTCGCCAGAACCACCTGCCGGACACACCAAAATCACCTGCCGGCTACGCCAGAACCACTCGGCAGATACTCCGGAACCACCTCCAGGACAGACCGGAATCACCTGCTGGACACGCCGGGACCACCTGCTTGACTCGCCAGAACCACCTGCCGGACACGCCAAAATCACCAGCCGGCTACTCCACAACCACTTGTCGGACACTCCAGAATCACCTGCCGGGCATGTTGGAACCACCTCTCAGAGGTGCCACAACAACATGCTGGAGACTGCGGAAGCACCTGCTGAGAAGGCCGGAAGTTCCTGATCCACTCCACAGAACCACCTGCTGGACACGCCAAAATCACCTGCCGGCTACGCCACAACCAGTTGGTGAACACTTCGGAATCAACTGCCGGGCTTGCTGGAAGCACCTGCCGGTCACGCCAATATCACCTGCCAGCTACGCCAGAACCGCTTGGCGGACACTGCGGAAACACCTGTCGGGCCTGCCAGAACCACATCTCAGACGTGCCAGAACCATGTGCCCGAGATGCCGGAACCACACCCCGAACAGACTGAAACCACCTGCCAGACCCGCCTGAACCACCTGCCGAGCACACTGGAACCACCTGCTCGACTCGCCGGAACCACCTACCTGACACGCAAAAACCACTGGCCGGGTATGCCAGAACCACTTGGTGGTCACTCCGGAATCATCTGCCAGACATGCCAGAAGCAGCTCTCAGACACACCAGAACAACCTGCCGGAGACGCCAGAAGCACCTGCTGAGCATGCCTGAGCCACCTGCTCGACTCGCAAGAAACACCTGCCACACACGACAAAATCACCTGCCTGCTACACCAGAAGCACTTGGCAGACAAGCCGGAATCACGTGAAGGGCATGCCGTCACAATCTCTCAGACGTGCCAGAACCTCGTGCCGGACACCCCAGAACACCCTGCCGGACAGACCGGAACCACCTGCCGGACACGCCGGAACCACCGGCGCGACTCGCCGGAACCACCCCCGGACATGCAAAATCACCTGCCGGCTACGCCAGAAACACTTGGGGAACACACCGGAATCACCTGCCGGGCATGTCGGAAGCACCTCTCAGACATGTCAGAAAAACGTGCCAAGGACACCGGAAGCACCTGCCGAGCACGCCGGAACCACCTGCTCGACTCGCCAGAACCACCTGTCAGTCATGCAAAAATCACCTGCCAGCTTCGCCACAACCAGTTGGTGAACACTTCTCCATCACCTGCCGGGCTTGCTGGAACCACCTGCCGGTCATGTCAAAATCACCTGCCAACTACGCCAGAACCACTTGTCGACAATGCGGAAACACCTGTCGGGCCGGCCAGAACTACATCTCAGA
Organism: Equus caballus; assembly: GCF_041296265.1. NCBI lineage: Eukaryota > Metazoa > Chordata > Mammalia > Perissodactyla > Equidae > Equus > Equus caballus. The sequence continues at coordinate 11,023,964 of NW_027222394.1, read as the reverse complement.
CGTGCCAGAACCTTGTGCATGTGATGCCGGAACCACACCCCGAACAGACGGAAACCACCTGCCAGACCCGCCTGAACCACCTGCCGAGCACGCCGGAGCCACCTGTTTGACTCACCGGAAGCACCTGCCAGACAGGCCAAAATCAACAGCTGGCTATGCGAGAACCATCTGGCGGACAGTCCGGAATCACCTGCCGGGCATGCAGGAACCACCTCTCAGATGTAACGGAACCACGAGCCGGACACGCTGGAACCACGTCCTGGACAGACTGGAACCACCTGCAGAGCACTCCGGAACCACCTGCTCGATTCGCACGACCCACGTGCTGGACACGCCAAAATGAACTTTCGGCTACACCAGAACCACTTACCCGACACTCCAGAATCACCTGCCTGGCATGCCAGAACCACCTCTCACACGTTCCAGAAGCACGTGCCGGACATGCCGGAACGACCTATTGGACAGAACGGAACCACCTGCTGAACACGCCACAGCCACCTGCTCGACTCGCCGGATCCACCGGCCGGAGAGGCCAATATCAACTGCTGGCTATGCCAGAACCACCTGGGGGACAGTCCGGAATCCCCTGCCAGCCATGGCGGAACCACCTCTCAGACGTACAAGAACCACGTGCCGGACAAGCTGGAAACACTTATTGGACAGACTGGAACCACCAGCCGGCCACGCCTGAACCACCTGCCGAGCACGATGGAACCACCTGCCGGACACACCAAAATCACCTGCGGGCTACACCAGAACCACTTGGAGAACTCTCAGGGATGACCTGCCGGGCATGCTGGAACCACCTCTCAGACGTACCAGAGGCACGTGGCGGACACCCCAGCACCACCTGCCGGACAGACCGCAACCACCTGCCGGACACGCCGGAACCACCGGCTCGACCCGCCGGAACCACCGCCGGACATGCAAAATCACCTGCCGGCTACGCCAGAACCACTTGGCCAACACTCCGGAATCACCTGACGGGCATGCCGGAACCACCTCTCAGACATGCCAGAACCACGTGCCAATGACCCCGGAAGCACCTGCCGAGCACGCCGGAACCACCTGCTCGACTCGCCAGAACCACCTGCCGGACACGCCAAAATCTCCTGCCGGCTACGCCACAACCACTCGGCAGACACTCCGGTATCAGCTGCCGGGCATGCCGGAACCACCTCTCTGAGGTGCCGGAACCACATGCCGGAGAGACTGGAAGCAACTGCCGAACTCGCCGGAAACACCTGCTGGACATGCTGGAACCACCTGCCTGACAGTCCAAAATCATATGCCGGCTATGCCAAAACCACTTGGTGGACACTCCAGAATCACCTGGAGGGCATGCCTGAACCACGTCACGGACAGACTGCAAACACCTGCCGGACACGCCGGAACCACAAGCTCGACTCGCCAGAATCACCTGCCGGACAAGCCAAAATCACCTGCCGGCTTCGCCACAACCAGTTGGTGAACACTTCCCCATCACCTGCCGGGCTTGCTGGAACCACCTGCCGGTCATGTCAAAATCACCTGCCAACTACGCCAGAAGCACTTGTCGAAACTGCGGAAACACCTGTCGGGCCGGCCAGAACTACATCTCAGACGTGCCAGAACCTTGTGCATGTGATGCCGGAATCACACCCCGAACAGACGGAAACAACCTTCCAGACCCGCCTGAACCACCTGCCGAGCACGCCGGAGCCACCTGTTCGACTCACCGCAAGCACCTGCCAGACAGGCCAAAATCAACAGCTGGCTATGCGAGAACCATCTGGCGGACAGTCCGGAATCACCTGCCAGGCATGTTGGAACCACCTCTCAGAGGTGCCACAACAACATGCTGGAGACTGCGGAAGCACCTGCTGAGAAGGCGGAAGTTCCTGATCCACTCCACAGAACCACCTGCTGGACACGCCAAAATCACCTGCCGGCTACGCCACAACCAGTTGGTGAACACTTCGGAATCAACTGCCGGGCTTGCTGGAAGCACCTGCCGGTCACGCCAATATCACCTGCCAGCTACGCCAGAACCGCTTGACGGACACTCCGGAAACACCTGTCGGGCCTGCCAGAACCACATCTCAGACGTGCCAGAACCATGTGCCCGAGATGCCGGAACCACACCCCGAACAGACTGAAACCACCTGCCAGACCCGCCTGAACCACCTGCCGAGCACACTGGAACCACCTGCTCGACTCGCCGGAACCACCTACCTGACACGCAAAAACCACCGGCCGGGTATGCCAGAACCACTTGGTGGTCACTCCAGAATCATCTGCCAGACATGCCAGAAGCAGCTCTCAGACACACCAGAACAACCTGCCGGAGACGCCAGAAGCACCTGCTGAGCATGCCTGAGCCACCTGCTCGACTCGCAAGAAACACCTGCCAGACGCGCCAAAATCACCTGCCTGCTACACGAGAAGCACTTGGCAGACAAGCCGGAATCACGTGAAGGGCATGCCGTCACAATCTCTCAGACGTGCCAGAACCTCGTGCCGTACACCCCAGAACACCCTGCCGGACAGAGTGGAACCACCTGCCGGACACGCCGGAACCACCGGCGCGACTCGCCAGAACCACCTGCCGCACACGCCAAAATCACCTGCCAGGTATGCCACAACCACTTTGTGGACACTCCGAAATCATCTGCCGGACATGCCAGAACCAGCTCTCAGACACACCAGAACCACATGCCGGACACGCCGGAAGCACCTGCTGAGCATGCCTGAGCCACCTGCTCGACTCGCAAGAAACACCTGCCGGACACGCCAAAATCACCTGCCGAGTACGCCAGAACCACTTGGCGGACACTCCGGAATCACAGGTCGGGCATGCCGGAACCACCTCTCAGACTTGCCAGAACCATGTTCCGGACACGCCGGTACCACCTGCCGAGTATGCCGGTACCACCTGATCCACTCCCGAGGACCACCTGCTGGACACGCCAAAATCACCTGCTGGCAACGCCAGAACCACTCGGCAGACACTCCGGAATAAGCTGCCGGGCATGCTGGAACCACCTCTTAGACATGCCAGAAGGACGTGTCGGACACGCCGGAAACACCTACCGGACAGACCGGAACCACCTGCCAGACATCCCGGAACCACCTGCCGAGCACGGCGGAACCACCTGCCGGACACGCCAAAATCACCTGCGGGCTACGCCAGGACCACTTGGATGACTCTCCGAAATGACCTGCCGGGCATGTTGGAACCACCTCTCAGACGTGCCAGAAGCACGTGGCGGACAGTCCGGAATCACCAGTTGGGCATACGCAACCACCTCTGAGACGTACCAGAACCACGTGCCGTGCACGCCGGAACCACCTACCGGACAGACCGGAATCAACTTTTGGGCATGCCGGAACCACCAGTCAGATGTGCCAGAAACACATGCCGCAGACGCCGGAAGCACCTGCCGAGCCCGTCGCAACCACCTGCTCAACTCGCCTGAACCACCTGCCGGACACGCCAAAATCACCTGCCCGCTACACCAGCACCACTTCAGGGACAAGCGGAATCACGTGAGGGGCATGCCTGCACAGCCTCTCAGACTGAACCTCGTGCCGGACACCACAGAACCACCTGCCGGACAGACCGGAACCACATGCCGGACACGCCGGAACCACCGGCTCGACCCGCCGGAACGACCGCTGGACATGCAAAGTCACCTGCCGGCTACGTCGGAAACACTTGGCGAACACTCCGGAATCACTTGCCAGGCATGCCGGAACCACCTCTCAGATATGCCAGAACCACGTGCCAATGACCCCGGAAGCACCTGCCGAGCACGCCGGAACCACCTGCTGGACTCGCCAGAACCACCTGCCGGACACACAAAAATCACCTGCCGGCTACGCCACAACTAGTTGGGGAACACTTCGGAATCACCTGCCGGGCTTGCTGGAAGCACCTGCCGGTCATGCCAAAATCACCTGCGAACTACGCCAGTAAGACCTGGCGGACACTGTGGAAACACTTGTCTGGCCGGCCGGAACCACATCTCACACGTGCCAGAACCATGTGCATGAGATGCTGGAACCACACCCGAACAGACGGAAAACACCTGCCAGACCCGTCTGAACAACCTACCGAGCACGCCGGAGCCACCTGCTCGACTCGCCGGAACCACCTATCTGACATGCCCAAATCACCAGCCGGGTATGCCAGAACCACTTGGCGGACACTCCGGAATCATCTGCCGGACATGCCGGAACCAGCTCTCAGACACACCAGAACCACGTGCCGGAGACTCCGGAAGCACCTGCCGAGCATGCCGGAGCCACCTGCTCGACTCGCCAGAAACGCCTGCCGGACACGCCAAAATCACCTGCCGGGTACGCCAGAACCACCTGGCGGACACTCCGAAACAACCTGTCGCGCATGCCGGAGCCACCTCTCAGACGTGCCGGAAGCACGTGCCGGAGACGCCGGAAGCACCTGCCGAGCACGTCGCAACCACCTGCTCAACTCACCTGAACCACCTGCCGGACACGCCAAAATCACCTGCCCGCTACAACAGCACCAATTCGGGGACAAGCCGGAATCACGTGAGGGGCATGCCGGCACAGCCACTCAGACTGAACCTCGTGCCGGACACCACAGAACCACCTGCCGGACAGACCGGAACCACCTGCCGGACACGCCGGAACCACCGGCTCGACCCGCCGGAACGACCGCTGGACATGCAAAATCACCTGCCGGCTATGCCAGAAACACTTGGCGAACACTCCAGAATCACCTGCCGGGCATGCCGGAACCACCTCTCAGACATGCCAGAACCACGTGCCAATGACCCCGGAAGCACCCGCCGAGCACGCCGGAACCACCTACCGGACAGACCGGAACCACCTGCCGAGCACGCCGGAGCCACCTGTTCGACTCGCTGGAACCACCTGCCGGACAGGCCAATATCAACTGCTGACTATGCCAGAACCACCTGGGGGACGGTACGGAATCACCTGCCAGCCATGGCGGAACCACCTCTCAGATGTACCAGAACCACCTGCCGGAGAACCTGGAAACACGTCCTGGACAGACTGGAACCACGTGACGGCCATGCCTGAACCACCAGCCGAGCACGCCGGAAGCACCTGCTCGACTCGCCAGAACCACCTGCCGATCACTCAAAAATCACCTGCCGGCTACGCCACAACCAGTTGGGGAACACTTCGGAATCACCTGCCGGGCTTGCTGGAACCACCTTCCGGTCATGCCAAAATCACCTGCCAACTACGCCAGTACCACTTGGCGGAAACTGTGGAAACACCTGTCGGGCCGGCCGGAACCACATCTCAGACGTGCCAGAACCATGTGCATGAGATGCTGGAACCACACCCAGAACAGACGGAAAACACCTGCCAGACCCGTCTGAACAACCTGCCGAGCACGCTGGAGCCACCTGCTCGACTCGCCGGAACCACCTACCTGACATGCCTAAATCACCAGCCGGGTATGCCAGAACCACTTGGCGGACACTCCGAAATCATCTGCCGGACATGCCGGAACCAGCTCTCAGACACACCAGAACCACGTGCCGGAGACGCCGGAAGCACCTGCCGAGCATGCCGGAGCCACCTGCTCGACTCGCCAGAAACACCTGCCGGACACGCCAAAATCACCTGCCGGGTACGCCAGAACCACCTGGCGGACACTCCGAAATCACCTGTCGCGCATGCCGGAACCGCCTCTCAGACGTGCCGGAAGCACGTGCCGGACACGCCGGAATCACCTACCGGACAGACCGGAACCACCTGCCGAGCACGCCGGAGCCACCTGTTCGACTCGCTGGAACCACCTGCCGGACAGGCCAATATCAACTGCTGGCTATGCCAGAACCACCTGGGGGACAGTCCGGGATCACCTGCCAACCATGGCGGAACCACCTCTCAGACGTACCAGAACCACCTGCCGGAGAAGCTGGAAACACGTCCTGGACAGACTGGAACCACGTGACGGCCATGCCTGAACCACCTGCCGAGCACGGCGGAACCACCTGCCGGACACGCCAAAATCACCTGCGGGCTACGCCAGAACCACTTGGACGACTCTCCGAAATGACCTGCCGGGCGTGTTGGAACCACCTCTCAGACGTGCCAGAAGCACGTGGCGGACAGTCCGGAATCACCTGTTGGGCATACGCAACCACCTCTGACACGTACTAGAACCACGTGCCGTGCACGCCGTGACCACCTACCGGACAGACCGGAATCAACTTTTGGGCATGCCGGAACCACCAGTCAGATGTGCCAGAAACACGTGCCGGAGACGCCGGAAGCACCTGCCGAGCACGTCGCAACCACCTGCTCAACTCGCCTGAACCACCTGCCGGACACGCCAAAATCACCTGCCCGCTACACCAGCACCACTTCGGGGACAAGCCGGAATCACGTGAGGGGCATGCCGGCACAGCCTCTCAGACTGAACCTCGTGCCGGACACCACAGAACCACCTGCCGGACAGACCGGAACCACCTGCCGGACACGCCGGAACCACCGGCTCGACCCGCCGGAACGACCGCTGGACATGCAAAATCACCTGCCGGCTATGCCAGAACCACTTTGCGAACACTCCGGAATCACTTGCCGGGCATGCAGGAACCACCTCTCAGACATGCCAGAACCCCGTGCCAATGACCCCGGAAGCACCAGCCGAGCACGCCGGAACCACCTGCTCGACTCGCCAGAACCACCTGCCGATCACTCAAAAATCACCTGCCGGCTACGCCACAACCAGTTGGTGAACACTTTGGAATCACCTGCCAGGCTTGCTGGAACCACCTGCCAGTCATGCCAAAATCACCTGCCAACTACGCCAGAACCGCTTGGCGGACACTGCGGAAACACCTGTCGGGCCGGCTGGAACCACATGTCAGACGTGCCAGAAACGTGTTCATGAGATGCTGGAACCACACCCCGAACAGACGGCTACCACCTGCCAGAACCGCCTGAACCACCTGCTGAGCACGCCGGAACCACGTGCTCGACTCACCGGTACCACCTCCCTGACACGCCAAAATCACCTGCTGGGTATGCCAGAACCACTTGGCGGACACTCCGGAATCATCTGCCGGACATGCCGGAACCAGCTCTCAGACACACCAGAACCAAGTGCCGGAGACGCCGGAATCACCTGCCGAGCATGCCGGAGCCGCCTGCTCGATTCGCCAGAAACACCTGCCGGACACGCCAAAATCATCTGCCGGGTATGCCAGAAACACCTGGCGGACACTCCGGAATCACCTGCCGCGCATGCCGGAACCACCTCTCAGACGTGCCGGAAGCACGTGCCGGACACGCCGGAATCACCTACCGGACAGACCGGAACCACCTGCCGAGCACGCCGGAGCCACCTGTTCGACTCGCTGGAACCACCTGCCGGACAGGCCAATATCCACTGCTGTCTTTGCCAGAACCACCTGGGGGACGGTCCGGTACCACCTGCCAGCCATGGCGGAACCACCTCTCAGATGTACCAGAACCACCTGCCGGAGAAGCTGGAAACACGTCCTGGACAGTCTGGAACCACCTGCCGGCCAAGCCTGAACCACCTGCCAAGCACAACGGAACAACCTGCCAGACACGCCAAAATCACCTGCGTGTTATGCCAGAACCACTTGGAGGACTCTCTGGGATGACCTGCCGGGCATGCCGGAACCACCTCTCAGACGTGCCAGAACCATGTGGCGGACAGTCCGGAATCACCTGTTGGGCATGCGCAACCACCTCTGAGACGTACCAGAACCACATGCCGTGCAGGCTGGAACCACCTACCGGACAGACCGGAATCACCTTTCGGGCATGCCGGAACCACCTGTCAGATGTGCCAGAAACACGTGCCGGAGACGCCGGAAGCACCTGCCAAGCACGTTGGAACCACCTGCTCAACTCGCCTGAACCACCTGCCGGACATGCCAAAATCACCTGCCGACTATGCCAGAGCCACTTGGCGAACACTCCGGAATCACTTGCCGGGCATGCAGGAACCACCTCTCAGACATGCCAGAACCCCGTGCCAATGACCCCGGAAGCACCAGCCGAGCACGCCGGAACCACCTGCTCGACTCGCCAGAACCACCTGCCGATCACGCAAAAATCACCTGCCGGCTACGCCACAACCAGTTGGTGAACACTTTGGAATCACCTGCCAGGCTTGCTGGAACCACCTGCCAGTCATGCCAAAATCACCTGCCAACTACGCCAGAACCGCTTGGCGGACACTGCGGAAACACCTGAAGGGCCGGCTGGAACCACATCTCAGACATGCCAGAAACGTGTTCATGAGATGCTGGAACCACACCCCGAACAGACGGATACCACCTGCCAGAACCGCCTGAACCACCTGCCGAGCACGCCGGAACCACCTGCCAGAAACGCCAAAATCACCTGCGGGCTACGCCAGAACCACTTGGACGACTCTCCGAAATGACCTGCCGGGCATGTTGGAACCACCTCTCCGACGTGCCAGAAGCATGTGGCGGAGAGTCCGGAATCACCTGTTGGGCAGACGCAACCACCTCTGAGACGTACCAGAACCACGAGCCGTGCACGCTGGAACCACCTACCGGACAGATCAGAATCAACATTTGGGCATGCCGGAACCACCAGTCGGATGTGCCAGAAACACATGCCGGAGACGACGGAAGCACCTGCCGAGAACGTCGCAACCACCTGCTCAACTTGACTTAACCACCTGCCGGACACGCCAAAATCACCTGCCCGCTACACCAGCACCACTTCGGCGACAAGCCGGAATCACGTGAGGGGCATGCCGGCACAGCCTCTCAGACTGAACCTCGTGCCGGACACCACAGAACCACCTGCCGGACAGACCGGGACCACCTGCCGGACACGCCGGAACCACCGGCTCGACCCGCCGGAACGACCGCTGGACGTGCAAAATCACATGCCGGCTATGCCGGAAACACTTGGCGAACACTCCGGAATCACCTGCCGGGCATGCCGGAACCACCTCTCAGATATGAAAGAACCACGTGCCAATGACCCCGGAAGCACCTGCCGAGCACGCCGGAACCACCTGCTCGACTCGCCAGAACCACCTGCCGGACACGCAAAAATCACCTGCCGGCTACGCCACAACCAGTTGGGGAACACTTCGGAATCACCTGCCGGGCTTGCTGGAACCACCTGCCGGTCATGCCAAAATCACCTGCCAACTACGCCAGTACCACATGGCGGACACTGTGGAAACACCTGTCGGGCCGGCCGGAACCACATCTCAGACGTGCCAGAACCATGTGCATGAGATGCTGGAACCACACCCCGAACAGACGGAAAACACCTGCCAGACCCGTCTGAACAACCTGCCGAGCACGCCGGAGCCACCTAGCTGACATGCCCAAATCACCAGCCGGGTATGCCAGAACCACTTGGCGGACACTCCGGAATCATCTGCCGGACATGCCGGAACCAGCTCTCAGACACACCAGAACCACGTGCCGGAGACGCCGGAAGCACCTGCCGAGCATGCCGGAGCCACCTGCTCGACTCGCCAGAAACACCTGCCGGACACGCCAAAATCACATGCCGGGTACGCCAGAACCACCTGGCGGACACTCCGAAACCACCTGTCGCGCATGCCGGAACCACCTCTCAGACGTGCCGGAAGCACGTGCCGGACACGCCGGAATCACCTACCGGACAGACCGGAACCACCTGCCGAGCACGCCGGAGCCACCTGTTCGACTCGCTGGAACCACCTGCCGGACAGGCCAATATCAACTGCTGGCTATGCCAGAACCACCTGGGGGACGGTCCGGAATCACCTGCCAGCCATGGCGGAACCACCTCTCAGACGTACCAGAACCACCTGCCGGAGAAGCTGGAAACACGTCCTGGACAGTCTGGAACCACCTGCCGGCCAAGCCTGAACCACCTGCCAAGCACAACTGAACAACCTGCCAGACACGCCGAAATCACCTGCGTGTTATGCCAGAACCACTTGGAGGCCTCTCTGGGATGACATGCCGGGCATGCCGGAACCACCTCTCAGACGTGCCAGAACCATGTGGCGGACAGTCCGGAATCACCTGTTGGGCATGCGCAACCACCTCTGAGACGTACCAGAACTACATGCCGTGCAGGCTGGAACCACCTACCGGACAGACCGGAATCACATTTCGGGCATGCCGGAACCACCTCTCAGAAGTGCCAGAACCATGTGGCGGACAGTCCGGAATCACCTGTTGGGCATGCGCAACCACCTCTGAGACGTACCAGAACCACATGCCGTGCAGGCTGGAACCACCTAACGGACAGACCAGAATCACCTTTCTGGCATGCCGGAACCACCTGTCAGATGTGCCAGAAACACGTGCCGGAGACGCCGGAAGCACCTGCCAAGCACGTTGGAACCACCTGCTCAACTCGCCTGAACCACCTGCCGGACATGCCAAAATCACCTGCCGACTATGCCAGAACCACTTGGCGAACATCCGGAATCACTTGCCGGGCATGCAGGAACCACCTCTCAGACATGCCAGAGCCCCGTGCCAATGACCCCGGAAGCACCAGCCGAGCACACCGGAACCACCTGCTCGACTCGCCAGAACCACCTGCCGATCACGCAAAAATCACCTGCCGGCTACGCCACAACCAGTTGGTGAACACTTTGGAATCACCTGCCAGGCTTGCTGGAACCACCTGCCAGTCATGCCAAAATCACCTGCCAACTACGCCAGAACCGCTTGGCGGACACTGCGGAAACACCTGAAGGGCCGGCTGGAACCACATCTCAGACGTGCCAGAAACGCGTTCATGAGATTCTGGAACCACACCCCGAACAGACGGATACCACCTGACAGAACCACCTGAACCACCTGCTGAGCACGCCGGAACCACCTGCTCGACTCACCGGTACCACCTCCCTGACACGCCAAAATCACCTGCTGGGTATGCCAGAACCACTTGGCGGACACTCCGGAATCATCTGCCGGACATGCCGGAACCAGCTCTCAGACACACTAGAACCAAGTGCCGGAGACGCCGGAAGCACCTGCCGAGCATGCCGGAGCCACCTGCTCGACTCGCGAGAAACACCTGCCGGACACGCCAAAATCACCTGCCGGGTATGCCAGAACCACCTGGCGGACACTACGGAATCACCTGCCGCGCATGCCAGAACCACCTCTCAGACGTGCCGGAAGCACGTGCCAGACACGCCGGAAACACCTACCGGACAGACCGGAACCACCTGCCAAGAACGCCGGAGCCACCTGTTCGACTCGCTGGAACCACCTGCCGGACAGGCCAATATCAACTGCTGGCTATGCCAGAACCACCTGGGGGACGGTCCGGGATCACCTGCCAGCCATGGCGGAACCACCTCTCAGACGTACCAGAACCACCTGCCGCAGAAGCTGGAAACACGTCCTGGACAGACTGGAACCACGTGACGGCCATGCCTGAACCACCTGCCGAGCACGGCGGAACCACCTGCCGGACACGCCAAAATCACCTGCGGGCTACGCCAGAACCACTTGGACGACTCTCCGAAATGACCTGCCGGGCATGTTGGAACCACCTCTCAGACGTGCCAGAAGCACGCGGCGGACAGTCCGGAATCACCTGTTGGGCATATGCAACCACCTCTGAGACGTACCAGAACCACGTGCCGTGCACGCCGGAACCACCTACCGGACAGACCGGAATCAACTTTTGGGCATGCCGGAACCACCAGTCAGATGTGCCAGAAGCACGTGCCTGAGACGCCGGAAGCACCTGCCGAGCACGTCGCAACCACCTGCTCAACTCGCCTGAACCACCTGCCGGACACGCCAAAATCACCTGCCCGCTACACCAGCACCACTTCGGGGACAAGCCGGAATCACGTGAGGGGCATGCCGGCACAGCCTCTCAGACTGAACCTCGTGCCGGACACCACAGAACCACCTGCCGGACAGACCGGAACCACCTGCCGGACACGCCGGAACCACCGGCTCGACCCGCCGGAACGACCACTGGACATGCAAAATCACCTGCCGGCTACGCCGGAAACACTTGGCTAACACTCCGGAATCACCTGCCAGGCATGCCGGAACCACCTCTCAGATATGCCAGAACCACGTGCCAATGACCCCGGAAGCACCTGCCGAGCACGCCGGAACCACCTGCTCGACTCGCCAGAACCCCATGCCGGACACGCAAAAATCACCTGCCGGCTACGCCACAACCAGTTGGGGAACACTTCGGAATCACCTGCCGGGCTTGCTGGAACCACCTTCCGGTCATGCCAAAATCACCTGCCAACTACGCCAGTACCACTTGGCGGACACTGTGGAAACACCTGTCGGGCCGGCCGGAACCACATCTCAGACGTGCCAGAACCATGTGCATGAGATGCTGGAACCACACCCCGAACAGACGGAAAACACCTGCCAGACCCGTCTGAACAACCTGCCGAGCACGCCGGAGCCACCTGCTCGACTCGCCGGAACCACCTACCTGACATGCCCAAATCACCAGCCGGGTATGCCAGAACCACTTGGCGGACACTCCGGAATCATCTGCCGGACATGCCGGAACCAGCTCTCAGACACACCAGAACCACGTGCCGGAGACGCCGGAAGCACCTGCCGAGCATGCCGGAGCCACCTGCTCGACTCGCCAGAAACACCTGCTGGACACACCAAAATCACCTGCCAGGTACGCCAGAACCACCTGGCAGACACTCCGAAATCACCTGTCGCGCATGCCGGAACCACCTCTCAGACGTGCCGGAAGCACGTGCCGGACACGCCGGAATCACCTACCGGACAGACCGGAACCACCTGCCGAACACACCGGAGCCACCTGTTCGACTCGCAGGAACCACCTGCCGGACAGGCCAATATCAACTGCTGGCTATGCCAGAACCACCTGGGGGACGGTCCGGTACCACCTGCCAGCCATGGCGGAACCACCTCTCAGACGTACCACAACCACCTGCCGGAGAACCTGGAAACACGTCCTGGACAGTCTGGAACCACCTGCCGGCCAAGCCTGAACCACCTGCCGAGCACGGCGGAACCACCTGCCGGACACGCCAAAATCACCTGCGGGCTACGCCAGAACCACTTGGACGACTCTCCGAAATGACCTGCCGGGCGTGTTGGAACCACCTCTCAGACGTGCCAGAAGCACGTGGCGGACAGTCCGGAATCACCTGTTGGGCATACGCAACCACCTCTGACACATACCAGAACCACGTGCCGTGCACGCCGTGACCACCTACCGGACAGACCGGAATCAACTTTTGGGCATGCCGGAACCACCAGTCAGATGTGCCAGAAACACGTGCCGGAGACGCCGGAAGCACCTGCCGAGCACGTCGCAACCACCTGCTCAACTCGCCTGAACCACCTGCCGGACACGCCAAAATCACCTGCCCGCTACACCAGCACCACTTCGGGGACAAGCCGGAATCACGTGAGGGGCATGCCGGCACAGCCTCTCAGACTGAACCTCGTGCCGGACACCACAGAACCACCTGCCGGACAGACCGGAACCACCTGCCGGACACGCCGGAACCACCGGCTCGACCCGCCGGAACGACCGCTGGACATGCAAAATCACCTGCCGGCTATGCCAGAACCACTTTGCGAACACTCCGGAATCACTTGCCGGGCATGCAGGAACCACCTCTCAGACATGCCAGAACCCCGTGCCAATGACCCCGGAAGCACCAGCCGAGCACGCCGGAACCACCTGCTCGACTCGCCAGAACCACCTGCCGATCACTCAAAAATCACCTGCCGGCTACGCCACAACCAGTTGGTGAACACTTTGGAATCACCTGCCAGGCTTGCTGGAACCACCTGCCAGTCATGCCAAAATCACCTGCCAACTACGCCAGAACCGCTTGGCGGACACTGCGGAAACACCTGTCGGGCCGGCTGGAACCACATGTCAGACGTGCCAGAAACGTGTTCATGAGATGCTGGAACCACACCCCGAACAGACGGCTACCACCTGCCAGAACCGCCTGAACCACCTGCTGAGCACGCCGGAACCACGTGCTCGACTCACCGGTACCACCTCCCTGACACGCCAAAATCACCTGCTGGGTATTCCAGAACCACTTGGCGGACACTCCGGAATCATCTGCCGGACATGCCGGAACCAGCTCTCAGACACACCAGAACCAAGTGCCGGAGACGCCGGAATCACCTGCCGAGCATGCCGGAGCCGCCTGCTCGACTCGCCAGAAACACCTGCCGGACACGCCAAAATCATCTGCCGGGTATGCCAGAAACACCTGGCGGACACTCCGGAATCACCTGCCGCGCATGCCGGAACCACCTCTCAGACGTGCCGGAAGCACGTGCCGGACACGCCGGAATCACCTACCGGACAGACCGGAACCACCTGCCGAGCACGCCGGAGCCACCTGTTCGACTCGCTGGAACCACCTGCCGGACAGGCCAATATCCACTGCTGTCTTTGCCAGAACCACCTGGGGGACGGTCCGGTACCACCTGCCAGCCATGGCGGAACCACCTCTCAGATGTACCAGAACCACCTGCCGGAGAAGCTGGAAACACGTCCTGGACAGTCTGGAACCACCTGCCGGCCAAGCCTGAACCACCTGCCAAGCACAACGGAACAACCTGCCAGACACGCCAAAATCACCTGCGTGTTATGCCAGAACCACTTGGAGGACTCTCTGGGATGACCTGCCGGGCATGCCGGAACCACCTCTCAGACGTGCCAGAACCATGTGGCGGACAGTCCGGAATCACCTGTTGGGCATGCGCAACCACCTCTGAGATGTACCAGAACCACATGCCGTGCAGGCTGGAACCACCTACCGGACAGACCGGAATCACCTTTCGGGCATGCCGGAACCACCTGTCAGATGTGCCAGAAACACGTGCCGGAGACGCCGGAAGCACCTGCCAAGCACGTTGGAACCACCTGCTCAACTCGCCTGAACCACCTGCCGGACATGCCAAAATCACCTGCCGACTATGCCAGAGCCACTTGGCGAACACTCCGGAATCACTTGCCGGGCATGCAGGAACCACCTCTCAGACATGCCAGAACCCCGTGCCAATGACCCCGGAAGCACCAGCCGAGCACGCCGGAACCACCTGCTCGACTCGCCAGAACCACCTGCCGATCACGCAAAAATCACCTGCCGGCTACGCCACAACCAGTTGGTGAACACTTTGGAATCACCTGCCAGGCTTGCTGGAACCACCTGCCAGTCATGCCAAAATCACCTGCCAACTACGCCAGAACCGCTTGGCGGACACTGCGGAAACACCTGAAGGGCCGGCTGGAACCACATCTCAGACATGCCAGAAACGTGTTCATGAGATGCTGGAACCACACCCCGAACAGACGGATACCACCTGCCAGAACCGCCTGAACCACCTGCCGAGCACGCCGGAACCACCTGCCAGAAACGCCAAAATCACCTGCGGGCTACGCCAGAACCACTTGGACGACTCTCCGAAATGACCTGCCGGGCATGTTGGAACCACCTCTCCGACGTGCCAGAAGCATGTGGCGGAGAGTCCGGAATCACCTGTTGGGCAGACGCAACCACCTCTGAGACGTACCAGAACCACGAGCCGTGCACGCTGGAACCACCTACCGGACAGATCAGAATCAACATTTGGGCATGCCGGAACCACCAGTCGGATGTGCCAGAAACACATGCCGGAGACGCCGGAAGCACCTGCCGAGAACGTCGCAACCACCTGCTCAACTTGACTTAACCACCTGCCGGACACGCCAAAATCACCTGCCCGCTACACCAGCACCACTTCGGCGACAAGCCGGAATCACGTGAGGGGCATGCCGGCACAGCCTCTCAGACTGAACCTCGTGCCGGACACCACAGAACCACCTGCCGGACAGACCGGGACCACCTGCCGGACACGCCGGAACCACCGGCTCGACCCGCCGGAACGACCGCTGGACGTGCAAAATCACATGCCGGCTATGCCGGAAACACTTGGCGAACACTCCGGAATCACCTGCCGGGCATGCCGGAACCACCTCTCAGATATGAAAGAACCACGTGCCAATGACCCCGGAAGCACCTGCCAAGCACGCCGGAACCACCTGCTCGACTCGCCAGAACCACCTGCCGGACACGCAAAAATCACCTGCCGGCTACGCCACAACCAGTTGGGGAACACTTCGGAATCACCTGCCGGGCTTGCTGGAACCACCTGCCGGTCATGCCAAAATCACCTGCCAACTACGCCAGTACCACATGGCGGACACTGTGGAAACACCTGTCGGGCCGGCCGGAACCACATCTCAGACGTGCCAGAACCATGTGCATGAGATGCTGGAACCACACCCCGAACAGACGGAAAACACCTGCCAGACCCGTCTGAACAACCTGCCGAGCACGCCGGAGCCACCTAGCTGACATGCCCAAATCACCAGCCGGGTATGCCAGAACCACTTGGCGGACACTCCGGAATCATCTGCCGGACATGCCGGAACCAGCTCTCAGACACACCAGAACCACGTGCCGGAGACGCCGGAAGCACCTGCCGAGCATGCCGGAGCCACCTGCTCGACTCGCCAGAAACACCTGCCGGACACGCCAAAATCACCTGCCGGGTACGCCAGAACCACCTGGCGGACACTCCGAAACCACCTGTCGCGCATGCCGGAACCACCTCTCAGACGTGCCGGAAGCACGTGCCGGACACGCCGGAATCACCTACCGGACAGACCGGAACCACCTGCCGAGCACGCCGGAGCCACCTGTTCGACTCGCTGGAACCACCTGCCGGACAGGCCAATATCAACTGCTGGCTATGCCAGAACCACCTGGGGGACGGTCCGGAATCACCTGCCAGCCATGGCGGAACCACCTCTCAGACGTACCAGAACCACCTGCCGGAGAAGCTGGAAACACGTCCTGGACAGTCTGGAACCACCTGCCGGCCAAGCCTGAACCACCTGCCAAGCACAACTGAACAACCTGCCAGACACGCCGAAATCACCTGCGTGTTATGCCAGAACCACTTGGAGGCCTCTCTGGGATGACATGCCGGGCATGCCGGAACCACCTCTCAGACGTGCCAGAACCATGTGGCGGACAGTCCGGAATCACCTGTTGGGCATGCGCAACCACCTCTGAGACGTACCAGAACTACATGTCGTGCAGGCTGGAACCACCTACCGGACAGACCGGAATCACATTTCGGGCATGCCGGAACCACCTCTCAGAAGTGCCAGAACCATGTGGCGGACAGTCCGGAATCACCTGTTGGGCATGCGCAACCACCTCTGAGACGTACCAGAACCACATGCCGTGCAGGCTGGAACCACCTAACGGACAGACCAGAATCACCTTTCTGGCATGCCGGAACCACCTGTCAGATGTGCCAGAAACACGTGCCGGAGACGCCGGAAGCACCTGCCAAGCACGTTGGAACCACCTGCTCAACTCGCCTGAACCACCTGCCGGACATGCCAAAATCACCTGCCGACTATGCCAGAACCACTTGGCGAACATCCGGAATCACTTGCCGGGCATGCAGGAACCACCTCTCAGACATGCCAGAGCCCCGTGCCAATGACCCCGGAAGCACCAGCCGAGCACACCGGAACCACCTGCTCGACTCGCCAGAACCACCTGCCGATCACGCAAAAATCACCTGCCGGCTACGCCACAACCAGTTGGTGAACACTTTGGAATCACCTGCCAGGCTTGCTGGAACCACCTGCCAGTCATGCCAAAATCACCTGCCAACTACGCCAGAACCGCTTGGCGGACACTGCGGAAACACCTGAAGGGCCGGCTGGAACCACATCTCAGACGTGCCAGAAACGCGTTCATGAGATTCTGGAACCACACCCCGAACAGACGGATACCACCTGACAGAACCACCTGAACCACCTGCTGAGCACGCCGGAACCACCTGCTCGACTCACCGGTACCACCTCCCTGACACGCCAAAATCACCTGCTGGGTATGCCAGAACCACTTGGCGGACACTCCGGAATCATCTGCCGGACATGCCGGAACCAGCTCTCAGACACACTAGAACCAAGTGCCGGAGACGCCGGAAGCACCTGCCGAGCATGCCGGAGCCACCTGCTCGACTCGCGAGAAACACCTGCCGGACACGCCAAAATCACCTGCCGGGTATGCCAGAACCACCTGGCGGACACTACGGAATCACCTGCCGCGCATGCCAGAACCACCTCTCAGACGTGCCGGAAGCACGTGCCAGACACGCCGGAAACACCTACCGGACAGACCGGAACCACCTGCCAAGAACGCCGGAGCCACCTGTTCGACTCGCTGGAACCACCTGCCGGACAGGCCAATATCAACTGCTGGCTATGCCAGAACCACCTGGGGGACGGTCCGGGATCACCTGCCAGCCATGGCGGAACCACCTCTCAGACGTACCAGAACCACCTGCCGCAGAAGCTGGAAACACGTCCTGGACAGACTGGAACCACGTGACGGCCATGCCTGAACCACCTGCCGAGCACGGCGGAACCACCTGCCGGACACGCCAAAATCACCTGCGGGCTACGCCAGAACCACTTGGACGACTCTCCGAAATGACCTGCCGGGCATGTTGGAACCACCTCTCAGACGTGCCAGAAGCACGCGGCGGACAGTCCGGAATCACCTGTTGGGCATATGCAACCACCTCTGAGACGTACCAGAACCACGTGCCGTGCACGCCGGAACCACCTACCGGACAGACCGGAATCAACTTTTGGGCATGCCGGAACCACCAGTCAGATGTGCCAGAAGCACGTGCCTGAGACGCCGGAAGCACCTGCCGAGCACGTCGCAACCACCTGCTCAACTCGCCTGAACCACCTGCCGGACACGCCAAAATCACCTGCCCGCTACACCAGCACCACTTCGGGGACAAGCCGGAATCACGTGAGGGGCATGCCGGCACAGCCTCTCAGACTGAACCTCGTGCCGGACACCACAGAACCACCTGCCGGACAGACCGGAACCACCTGCCGGACACGCCGGAACCACCGGCTCGACCCGCCGGAACGACCACTGGACATGCAAAATCACCTGCCGGCTACGCCGGAAACACTTGGCTAACACTCCGGAATCACCTGCCAGGCATGCCGGAACCACCTCTCAGATATGCCAGAACCACGTGCCAATGACCCCGGAAGCACCTGCCGAGCACGCCGGAACCACCTGCTCGACTCGCCAGAACCCCATGCCGGACACGCAAAAATCACCTGCCGGCTACGCCACAACCAGTTGGGGAACACTTCGGAATCACCTGCCGGGCTTGCTGGAACCACCTTCCGGTCATGCCAAAATCACCTGCCAACTACGCCAGTACCACTTGGCGGACACTGTGGAAACACCTGTCGGGCCGGCCGGAACCACATCTCAGACGTGCCAGAACCATGTGCATGAGATGCTGGAACCACACCCCGAACAGACGGAAAACACCTGCTAGACCCGTCTGAACAACCTGCCGAGCACGCCGGAGCCACCTGCTCGACTCGCCGGAACCACCTACCTGACATGCCCAAATCACCAGCCGGGTATGCCAGAACCACTTGGCGGACACTCCGGAATCATCTGCCGGACATGCCGGAACCAGCTCTCAGACACACCAGAACCACGTGCCGGAGACGCCGGAAGCACCTGCCGAGCATGCCGGAGACACCTGCTCGACTCGCCAGAAACACCTGCTGGACACACCAAAATCACCTGCCAGGTACGCCAGAACCACCTGGCAGACACTCCGAAATCACCTGTCGCGCATGCCGGAACCACCTCTCAGACGTGCCGGAAGCACGTGCCGGACACGCCGGAATCACCTACCGGACAGACCGGAACCACCTGCCGAACACACCGGAGCCACCTGTTCGACTCGCATGAACCACCTGCCGGACAGGCCAATATCAACTGCTGGCTATGCCAGAACCACCTGGGGGACGGTCCGGTACCACCTGCCAGCCATGGCGGAACCACCTCTCAGACGTACCACAACCACCTGCCGGAGAACCTGGAAACACGTCCTGGACAGTCTGGAACCACCTGCCGGCCAAGCCTGAACCACCTGCCAAGCACAACGGAACAACCTGCCAGACACGCCAAAATCACCTGCGTGTTATGCCAGAACCACTTGGAGGCCTCTCTGGGATGACCTGCCGGGCATGCCGGAACCACCTCTCAGACGTGCCAGAACCATGTGGCGGTCAGTCCGGAATCACCTGTTGGGCATGCGCAACCACCTCTGAGACGTACCAGAACCACATGCCGTGCAGGCTGGAACCACCTACCGGACAGACCGGAATCACCTTTCGGGCATGCCGGAACCACCTGTCAGATGTGCCAGAAACACGTGCCGGAGACGCCGGAAGCACCTGCCGAGCACGTCGCAACCACCTGCTCAACTCGCCTGAACCACCTGCCGGACACGCCAAAATCACCTGCCGACTATGCCAGAACCACTTGGCGAACACTCCAGAATCAATTGCCGGGCATGCAGGAACCACCTCTCGGACATGCAAGAACCCCGTGCCAATGACCCCGGAAGCACCAGCCGAGCACGCCGGAACCACCTGCTCGACTCGCCAGAACCACCTGCCGATCACGCAAAAATCACCTGCCGGCTACGCCACAACCAGTTGGTGAACACTTTGGAATCACCTGCCAGGCTTGCTGGAACCACCTGCCAGTCATGCCAAAATCACCTGCCAACTACGCCAGAACCGCTTGGCGGACACTGCGGAAACACCTGTCGGGCCGGCTGGAACCACATCTCAGACGTGCCAGAAACGTGTTCATGAGATGCTGGAACCACACCCCGAACAGACGGATACCACCTGACAGAACCGCCTGAACCACCTGCTGAGCACGCAGGAACCACCTGCTCGACTCACCGGTACCACCTCCCTGACATGCCAAAATCACCTGCTGGGTATGCCAGAACCACTTGGCGGACACTCCGGAATCATCTGCCGGACATGCCGGAACCAGCTCTCAGACACACCAGAACCAAGTGCCGGAGACGCCGGAAGCACCTGCCGAGCATGCCGGAGCCACCTGCTCGACTCGCCAGAAACACCTGCCGGACACACCAAAATCACCTGCCCGGTATGCCAGAACCACCTGGCGGACACTACGGAATCACCTGCCGCGCATGCCGGAACCACCTCTCAGACGTGCCGGAAGCACGTGCCAGACACGCCGGAAACACCTACCGGACAGACCGGAACCACCTGCCAAGAACGCCGGAGCCACTTGTTCGACTCGCTGGAACCACCTGCCGGACAGGCCAATATCAACTGCTGGCTATGCCAGAACCACCTGGGGGACGGTCCGGAATCTCCTGCCAGCCATGGCGGAACCACCTCTCAGACGTACCAGAACCACCTGCCGGAGAAGCTGGAAACACGTCCTGGACAGACTGGAACCACGTGACGGCCATGCCTGAACCACCTGCCGAGCACGGCGGAACCACCTGCCGGACACGCCAAAATCACCTGCGGGCTACGCCAGAACCACTTGGACGACTCTCCGAAATGACCTGCCGGGCATGCTGGAACCACCTCTCAGACGTGCCAGAAGCACGTGGCGGACAGTCCGGAATCACCTGTTGGGCATACGCAACCACCTCTGAGACGTACCAGAACCACGTGCCGTGCACGCCGGAACCACCTACCGGACAGACCGGAATCAACTTTTGGGCATGCCGGAACCACCAGTCAGATGTGCCAGAAACACGTGCCGGAGACGCCGGAAGCACCTGCCGAGCACGTCGCAACCACCTGCTCAACTCGCCTGAACCACCTGCCGGACACGCCAAAATCACCGGCCCGCTACACCAGCACCACTTCGGGGACAAGCCGGAATCACGTGAGGGGCATGCCGGCACAGCCTCTCAGACTGAACCTCGTGCCGGACACCACAGAACCACCTGCCGGACAGACCGGAACCACCTGCCGGACACGCCGGAACCACCGGCTCGACCCGCCGGAACGACCGCTGGACATGCAAAATCACCTGCCGGCTACGCCGGAAAAACTTGGCGAACACTCCGGAATCACATGCCGGGCATGCCGGAACCACCTCTCAGATATGCCAGAACCACGTGCCAATGACCCCGGAAGCACCTGCCGAGCACGCCGGAACCACATGCTCGACTCGCCAGAACCACCTGCCGGACACGCAAAAATCACCTGCCGGCTACGCCACAACCAGTTGGGGAACACTTCGGAATCACCTGCCGGGCTTGCTGGAACCACCAGCCAGTCATGCCAAAATCACCTGCCAACTACGCCAGTACCACTTGGCGGGCACTGTGGAAACACCTGCCGGGCCGGCCGGAACCACATCTCAGACGTGCCAGAACCATGTGCATGAGATGCTGTAACCACACCCCGAACAGACGGAAAACACCTGCCAGAACCGCCTGAACCACCTGCTGAGCACGCCGGAACCACGTGCTCGACTCACCGGTACCACCTCCCTGACACGCCAAAATCACCTGCTGGGTATGCCAGAACCACTTGGCGGACACTCCGGAATCATCTGCCGGACATGCCGGAACCAGCTCTCAGACACACCAGAACCAAGTGCCGGAGACGCCGGAATCACCTGCCGAGCATGCCGGAGCCGCCTGCTCGACTCGCCAGAAACACCTGCCGGACACGCCAAAATCATCTGCCGGGTATGCCAGAAACACCTGGCGGACACTCCGGAATCACCTGCCGCGCATGCCGGAACCACCTCTCAGACGTGCCGGAAGCACGTGCCGGACACGCCGGAATCACCTACCGGACAGACCGGAACCACCTGCCGAGCACGCCGGAGCCACCTGTTCGACTCGCTGGAACCACCTGCCGGACAGGCCAATATCCACTGCTGTCTTTGCCAGAACCACCTGGGGGACGGTCCGGTACCACCTGCCAGCCATGGCGGAACCACCTCTCAGATGTACCAGAACCACCTGCCGGAGAAGCTGGAAACACGTCCTGGACAGTCTGGAACCACCTGCCGGCCAAGCCTGAACCACCTGCCAAGCACAACGGAACAACCTGCCAGACACGCCAAAATCACCTGCGTGTTATGCCAGAACCACTTGGAGGACTCTCTGGGATGACCTGCCGGGCATGCCGGAACCACCTCTCAGACGTGCCAGAACCATGTGGCGGACAGTCCGGAATCACCTGTTGGGCATGCGCAACCACCTCTGAGACGTACCAGAACCACATGCCGTGCAGGCTGGAACCACCTACCGGACAGACCGGAATCACCTTTCGGGCATGCCGGAACCACCTGTCAGATGTGCCAGAAACACGTGCCGGAGACGCCGGAAGCACCTGCCAAGCACGTTGGAACCACCTGCTCAACTCGCCTGAACCACCTGCCGGACATGCCAAAATCACCTGCCGACTATGCCAGAACCACTTGGCGAACACTCCGGAATCACTTGCCGGGCATGCAGGAACCACCTCTCAGACATGCCAGAACCCCGTGCCAATGACCCCGGAAGCACCAGCCGAGCACGCCGGAACCACCTGCTCGACTCGCCAGAACCACCTGCCGATCACGCAAAAATCACCTGCCGGCTACGCCACAACCAGTTGGTGAACACTTTGGAATCACCTGCCAGGCTTGCTGGAACCACCTGCCAGTCATGCCAAAATCACGTGCCAACTACGCCAGAACCGCTTGGCGGACACTGCGGAAACACCTGAAGGGCCGGCTGGAACCACATCTCAGACATGCCAGAAACGTGTTCATGAGATGCTGGAACCACACCCCGAACAGACGGATACCACCTGCCAGAACCGCCTGAACCACCTGCCGAGCACGCCGGAACCACCTGCCAGAAACGCCAAAATCACCTGCGGGCTACGCCAGAACCACTTGGACGACTCTCCGAAATGACCTGCCGGGCATGTTGGAACCACCTCTCCGACGTGCCAGAAGCATGTGGCGGAGAGTCCGGAATCACCTGTTGGGCAGACGCAACCACCTCTGAGACGTACCAGAACCACGAGCCGTGCACGCTGGAACCACCTACCGGACAGATCAGAATCAACATTTGGGCATGCCGGAACCACCAGTCGGATGTGCCAGAAACACATGCCGGAGACGCCGGAAGCACCTGCCGAGAACGTCGCAACCACCTGCTCAACTTGACTTAACCACCTGCCGGACACGCCAAAATCACCTGCCCGCTACACCAGCACCACTTCGGCGACAAGCCGGAATCACGTGAGGGGCATGCCGGCACAGCCTCTCAGACTGAACCTCGTGCCGGACACCACAGAACCACCTGCCGGACAGACCGGGACCACCTGCCGGACACGCCGGAACCACCGGCTCGACCCGCCGGAACGACCGCTGGACGTGCAAAATCACATGCCGGCTATGCCGGAAACACTTGGCGAACACTCCGGAATCACCTGCCGGGCATGCCGGAACCACCTCTCAGATATGAAAGAACCACGTGCCAATGACCCCGGAAGCACCTGCCGAGCACGCCGGAACCACCTGCTCGACTCGCCAGAACCACCTGCCGGACACGCAAAAATCACCTGCCGGCTACGCCACAACCAGTTGGGGAACACTTCGGAATCACCTGCCGGGCTTGCTGGAACCACCTGCCGGTCATGCCAAAATCACCTGCCAACTACGCCAGTACCACATGGCGGACACTGTGGAAACACCTGTCGGGCCGGCCGGAACCACATCTCAGACGTGCCAGAACCATGTGCATGAGATGCTGGAACCACACCCCGAACAGACGGAAAACACCTGCCAGACCCGTCTGAACAACCTGCCGAGCACGCCGGAGCCACCTAGCTGACATGCCCAAATCACCAGCCGGGTATGCCAGAACCACTTGGCGGACACTCCGGAATCATCTGCCGGTCATGCCGGAACCAGCTCTCAGACACACCAGAACCACGTGCCGGAGACGCCGGAAGCACCTGCCGAGCATGCCGGAGCCACCTGCTCGACTCGCCAGAAACACCTGCCGGACACGCCAAAATCACCTGCCGGGTACGCCAGAACCACCTGGCGGACACTCCGAAACCACCTGTCGCGCATGCCGGAACCACCTCTCAGACGTGCCGGAAGCACGTGCCGGACACGCCGGAATCACCTACCGGACAGACCGGAACCACCTGCCGAGCACGCCGGAGCCACCTGTTTGACTCGCTGGAACCACCTGCCGGACAGGCCAATATCAACTGCTGGCTATGCCAGAACCACCTGGGGGACGGTCCGGAATCACCTGCCAGCCATGGCGGAACCACCTCTCAGACGTACCAGAACCACCTGCCGGAGAAGCTGGAAACACGTCCTGGACAGTCTGGAACCACCTGCCGGCCAAGCCTGAACCACCTGCCAAGCACAACTGAACAACCTGCCAGACACGCCGAAATCACCTGCGTGTTATGCCAGAACCACTTGGAGGCCTCTCTGGGATGACATGCCGGGCATGCCGGAACCACCTCTCAGACGTGCCAGAACCATGTGGCGGACAGTCCGGAATCACCTGTTGGGCATGCGCAACCACCTCTGAGACGTACCAGAACTACATGCCGTGCAGGCTGGAACCATCTATCGGACAGACCGGAATCACATTTCGGGCATGCCGGAACCACCTCTCAGAAGTGCCAGAACCATGTGGCGGACAGTCCGGAATCACCTGTTGGGCATGTGCAACCACCTCTGAGACGTACCAGAACCACATGCCGTGCAGGCTGGAACCACCTAACGGACAGACCAGAATCACCTTTCTGGCATGCCGGAACCACCTGTCAGATGTGCCAGAAACACGTGCCGGAGACGCCGGAAGCACCTGCCAAGCACGTTGGAACCACCTGCTCAACTCGCCTGAACCACCTGCCGGACATGCCAAAATCACCTGCCGACTATGCCAGAACCACTTGGCGAACATCCGGAATCACTTGCCGGGCATGCAGGAACCACCTCTCAGACATGCCAGAGCCCCGTGCCAATGACCCCGGAAGCACCAGCCGAGCACACCGGAACCACCTGCTCGACTCGCCAGAACCACCTGCCGATCACGCAAAAATCACCTGCCGGCTACGCCACAACCAGTTGGTGAACACTTTGGAATCACCTGCCAGGCTTGCTGGAACCACCTGCCAGTCATGCCAAAATCACCTGCCAACTACGCCAGAACCGCTTGGCGGACACTGCGGAAACACCTGAAGGGCCGGCTGGAACCACATCTCAGACGTGCCAGAAACGTGTTCATGAGATTCTGGAACCACACCCCGAACAGACGGATACCACCTGACAGAACCGCCTGAACCACCTGCTGAGCACGCCGGAACCACCTGCTCGACTCACCGGTACCACCTCCCTGACACGCCAAAATCACCTGCTGGGTATGCCAGAACCACTTGGCGGACACTCCGGAATCATCTGCCGGACATGCCGGAACCAGCTCTCAGACACACTAGAACCAAGTGCCGGAGACGCCGGAAGCACCTGCCGAGCATGCCGGAGCCACCTGCTCGACTCGCCAGAAACACCTGCCGGACACGCCAAAATCACCTGCCGGGTATGCCAGAACCACCTGGCGGACACTGCGGAATCACCTGCCGCGCATGCCAGAACCACCTCTCAGACGTGCCGGAAGTACGTGCCAGACACGCCGGAAACACCTACCGGACAGACCGGAACCACCTGCCAAGAACGCCGGAGCCACCTGTTCGACTCGCTGGAACCACCTGCCGGACAGGCCAATATCAACTGCTGGCTATGCCAGAACCACCTGGGGGACGGTCCGGGATCACCTGCCAGCCATGGCGGAACCACCTCTCAGACGTACCAGAACCACCTGCCGGAGAAGCTGGAAACACGTCCTGGACAGACTGGAACCACGTGACGGCCATGCCTGAACCACCTGCCGAGCACGGCGGAACCACCTGCCGGACACGCCAAAATCACCTGCGGGCTACGCCAGAACCACTTGGACGACTCTCCGAAATGACCTGCCGGGCATGTTGGAACCACCTCTCAGACGTGCCAGAAGCACGCGGCGGACAGTCCGGAATCACCTGTTGGGCATATGCAACCACCTCTGAGACGTACCAGAACCACGTGCCGTGCACGCCGGAACCACCTACCGGACAGACCGGAATCAACTTTTGGGCATGCCGGAACCACCAGTCAGATGTGCCAGAAGCACGTGCCTGAGACGCCGGAAGCACCTGCCGAGCACGTCGCAACCACCTGCTCAACTCGCCTGAACCACCTGCCGGACACGCCAAAATCACCTGACCGCGACACCAGCACCACTTCGGGGACAAGCCGGAATCACGTGAGGGGCATGCCGGCACAGCCTCTCAGACTGAACCTCGTGCCGGACACCACAGAACCACCTGCCGGACAGACCGGAACCACCTGCCGGACACGCCGGAACCACCGGCTCGACCCGCCGGAACGACCACTGGACATGCAAAATCACCTGCCGGCTACGCCGGAAACACTTGGCTAACACTCCGGAATCACCTGCCAGGCATGCCGGAACCACCTCTCAGATATGCCAGAACCACGTGCCAATGACCCCGGAAGCACCTGCCGAGCACGCCGGAACCACCTGCTCGACTCGCCAGAACCCCATGCCGGACACGCAAAAATCACCTGCCGGCTACGCCACAACCAGTTGGGGAACACTTCGGAATCACCTGCCGGGCTTGCTGGAACCACCTTCCGGTCATGCCAAAATCACCTGCCAACTACGCCAGTACCACTTGGCGGACACTGTGGAAACACCTGTCGGGCCGGCCGGAACCACATCTCAGACGTGCCAGAACCATGTGCATGAGATGCTGGAACCACACCCCGAACAGACGGAAAACACCTGCCAGACCCGTCTGAACAACCTGCCGAGCACGCCGGAGCCACCTGCTCGACTCGCCGGAACCACCTACCTGACATGCCCAAATCACCAGCCGGGTATGCCAGAACCACTTGGCGGACACTCCGGAATCATCTGCCGGACATGCCGGAACCAGCTCTCAGACACACCAGAACCACGTGCCGGAGACGCCGGAAGCACCTGCCGAGCATGCCGGAGCCACCTGCTCGACTCGCCAGAAACACCTGCCGGACACACCAAAATCACCTGCCGGGTACGCCAGAACCACCTGGCAGACACTCCGAAATCACCTGTCGCGCATGCCGGAACCACCTCTCAGACGTGCCGGAAGCACGTGCCGGACACGCCGGAATCACCTACCGGACAGACCGGAACCACCTGCCGAACAAACCGGAGCCACCTGTTCGACTCGCAGGAACCACCTGCCGGACAGGCCAATATCAACTGCTGGCTATGCCAGAACCACCTGGGGGACGGTCCGGTACCACCTGCCAGCCATGGCGGAACCACCTCTCAGACGTACCACAACCACCTGCCGGAGAACCTGGAAACACGTCCTGGACAGTCTGGAACCCCCTGCCGGCCAAGCCTGAACCACCTGCCAAGCACAACGGAACCACCTGCCGGACACGCCAAAATCACCTGCGGGCTACGCCAGAACCACTTGGACGACTCTCCGAAATGACCTGCCGGGCATGTTGGAACCACCTCTCAGACGTGCCAGAAGCACGTGGCGGACAGTCCGGAATCACCTGTTGGGCATACGCAACCACCTCTGACACGTACCAGAACCACGTGCCGTGCACGCCGGAACCACCTACCGGACAGACCGGAATCAACTTTTGGGCATGCCGGAACCACCAGTCTGATGTGCCAGAAACACGTGCCGGAGACGCCGGAAGCACCTGCCGAGCACGTCGCAAACACCTGCTCAACTCGCCTGAACCACCTGCCGGACACGCCAAAATCACCTGCCCGCTACACCAGCACCACTTCGGGGACAAGCCGGAATCACGTGAGGGGCATGCCGGCACAGCCTCTCAGACTGAACCTCGTGCCGGACACCACAGAACCACCTGCCGGACAGACCGGAACCACCTGCCGGACACGCCGGAACCACCGGCTCGACCCGCCGGAACGACCGCTGGACATGCAAAATCACCTGCCGGCTACGCCGGAAGCACTTGGCGAACATTCCGGAATCACCTGCCGGGCATGCCGGAACCACCTCTCAGATATGCCAGAACCACGTGCCAATGACCCCGGAAGCACCTGCCGAGCACGCCGGAACCACCTGCTCGACTCGCCAGAACCCCCTGCCGGACACGCAAAAATCACCTGCTGGCTACGCCACAACCAGTTGGGGAACACTTCGGAATCACCTGCCGGGCTTGCTGGAACCACCTGCCGGTCATGCCAAAATCACCTGCCAACTACGCCAGTACCACTTGGCGGACACTGTGGAAACACCTGTCGGGCCGGCCGGAACCACATCTCAGACGTGCCAGAACCATGTGCATGAGATGCTGGAACCACACCCCGAACAGACGGAAAACACCTGCCAGACCCGTCTGAACAACCTGCCGAGCACGCCGGAGCCACCTGCTCGACTCTCCGGAACCACTTACCTGACCTGCCGAAATCACCAGCCGGGTATGCCAGAACCACTTGGCGGACACTCCGGAATCATCTGCCGGACATGCCGGAACCAGCTCTCAGACACACCAGAACCACGTGCCGGAGACGCCGGAAGCACCTGCCGAGCATGCCGGAGCCACCTGCTCGACTCACCAGAAACACCTGCCGGACACGCCAAAATCACCTGCAGGGTACGCCAGAACCACCTGGCGGACACTCCGAAATCACCTGTCGCGCATGCCGGAACCACCTCTCAGACGTGCCGGAAGCACGTGCCGGACACGCCGGAATCACCTACCGGACAGACCGGAACCACCTGCCGAGCACGCCGGAGCCACCTGTTCGACTCGCTGGAACCACCTTCCGGACAGGCCAATATCAACTGCTGGCTATGCCAGAACCACCTGGGGGACGGTCCGGAATCACCTGCCAGCCATGGCGGAACCACCTCTCAGACGTACCAGAACCACCTGCCGGACAAGCTGGAAACACGTCCTGGAAAGTCTGGAACCACCTGCCGGCCAAGCCTGACCCACCTGCCAAGCACAACGGAACAACCTGCCAGTCACGCCAAAATCACCTGCGTGTTATGCCAGAAGCACTTGGAGGACTCTCTGGGATGACCTGCCGGCATGCCGGAACCACCTCTCAGACGTGCCAGAACCATGTGGCGGACAGTCCGGAATCACCTGTTGGGCATGCGCAACCACCTCTGAGACATACCAGAACCACATGCCGTGCAGGCTGGAACCACCTACCGGACAGACCGGAATCACCTTTCGGGCATGCCGGAACCACCTGTCAGATGTGCCAGAAACACGTGCCGGAGACGCCGGAAGCACCTGCCAAGCACGTTGGAACCACCTGCTCAACTCGCCTGAACCAACTGCCGGACATGCCAAAATCACCTGCCGACTATGCCAGAACCACTTGGCGAACACTCCAGAATCACTTGCCGGGCATGCAGGAACCACCTCTCGGACATGCCAGAACCCCGTGCCAATGACCCCGGAAGCACCAGCCGAGCACGCCGGAACCACCTGCTCGACTCGCCAGAACCACCTGCCGATCACGCAAAAATCACCTGCCGGCTACGCCACAACCAGTTGGTGAACACTTTGGAATCACCTGCCAGGCTTGCTGGAACCACCTGCCAGTCATGCCAAAATCACCTGCCAACTACGCCAGAACCGCTTGGCGGACACTGCGGAAACACCTGTCGGGCCGGCTGGAACCACATCTCAGACGTGCCAGAAACGTGTTCATGAGATGCTGGAACCACACCCCGAACAGACGGATACCACATGACAGAACCGCCTGAACCACCTGCTGAGCACGCAGGAACCACCTGCTCGACTCACCGGTACCACCTCCCTGACATGCCAAAATCACCTGCTGGGTATGCCAGAACCACTTGGCGGACACTCCGGAATCATCTGCCGGACATGCCGGAACCAGCTCTCAGACACACCAGAACCAAGTGCCGGAGACGCCGGAAGCACCTGCCGAGCATGCCGGAGCCACCTGCTCGACTCGCCAGAAACACCTGCCGGACACGCCAAAATCACCTGCCCGGTATGCCAGAACCACCTGGCGGACACTACGGAATCACCTGCCGCGCATGCCGGAACCACCTCTCAGACGTGCCGGAAGCACGTGCCAGACACGCCGGAAACACCTACCGGACAGACCGGAACCACCTGCCAAGAACGCCGGAGCCACCTGTTCGACTCGCTGGAACCACCTGCCGGACAGGCCAATATCAACTGCTGGCTATGCCAGAACCACCTGGGGGACGGTCCGGAATCACCTGCCAGCCATGGCGGAACCACCTCTCAGACGTACCAGAACCACCTGCCGGAGAAGCTGGAAACACGTCCTGGACAGACTGGAACCACGTGACGGCCATGCCTGAACCACCTGCCGAGCACGGCGGAACCACCTGCCGGACACGCCAAAATCACCTGCGGGCTACGCCAGAACCACTTGGACGGCTCTCCGAAATGACCTGCCGGGCATGTTGGAACCACCTCTCAGACGTGCCAGAAGCACGTGGCGGACAGTCCGGAATCACCTGTTGGGCATACGCAACCACCTCTGAGACGTACCAGAACCACGTGCCGTGCACGCCGGAACCACCTACCGGACAGACCGGAATCCACTTTTGGGCATGCCGGAACCACCAGTCAGATGTGCCAGAAACACGTGCCGGAGACGCCGGAAGCACCTGCCGAGCACGTCGCAACCACCTGCTCAACTCGCCTGAACCACCTGCCGGACACGCCAAAATCACCGGCCCGCTACACCAGCACCACTTCGGGGACAAGCCGGAATCACGTGAGGGGCATGCCGGCACAGCCTCTCAGACTGAACCTCGTGCCGGACACCACAGAACCACCTGCCGGACAGACCGGAACCACCTGCCGGACACGCCGGAACCACCGGCTCGACCCGCCGGAACGACCGCTGGACATGCAAAATCACCTGCCGGCTACGCCGGAAAAACTTGGCGAACACTCCGGAATCACATGCCGGGCATGCCGGAACCACCTCTCAGATATGCCAGAACCACGTGCCAATGACCCCGGAAGCACCTGCCGAGCACGCCGGAACCACCTGCTCGACTCGCCAGAACCACCTGCCGGACACGCAAAAATCACCTGCCGGCTACGCCACAACCAGTTGGGGAACACTTCGGAATCACCTGCCGGGCTTGCTGGAACCACCAGCCAGTCATGCCAAAATCACCTGCCAACTACGCCAGTACCACTTGGCGGGCACTGTGGAAACACCTGCCGGGCCGGCCGGAACCACATCTCAGACGTGCCAGAACCATGTGCATGAGATGCTGGAACCACACCCCGAACAGACGGAAAACACCTGCCAGACCCGTCTGAACAACCTGCCGAGCACGCCGGAGCCACCTGCTCGACTCGCCGGAACCACCTACCTGACACGCAAAAACCACAGTCCGGGTATGCCAGAACCACTTGGTGGTCACTCCGGAATCATCTGCCAGACATGCCAGAAGCAGCTCTCAGACACACCAGAACAACCTGCCGGAGACGCCAGAAGCACCTGCTGAGCATGCCTGAGCCACCTGCTCGACTCGCAAGAAACACCTGCCACACACGCCAAAATCACCTGCCTGCTACACCAGAAGCACTTGGCAGACAAGCCGGAATCACGTGAAGGGCATGCCGTCACAATCTCTCAGACGTGCCAGAACCTCGTGCCGGACACCCCAGAACACCCTGCCGGACAGAGTGGAACCACCTGCTGGACACGCCGGAACCACCGGAGCGACTCGCCGGAACCACCCCCGGACATGCAAAATCACCTGCCGGCTACGCCAGAAACACTTGGCGAACACACCGGAATCACCTGCCGGGCATGTCAGAAGCACCTCTCAGACACGGCAGAACCACGTGCCAATGAAACCGGAAGCACCTGCCGAGCACGCCGGAACCACCTGCTCAACTCGCCAGAACCACCTGCCGCACACGCCAAAATCACCTGCCAGGTATGCCACAACCACTTTGTGGACACTCCGAACTCATCTGCGGGACATGCCAGAAGCAGCTCTCAGACACACCAGAACCACATGCCGGACACGCCGGAAGCACCTGCTGAGCATGCCTGAGCCACCTGCTCGACTCGCAAGAAACACCTGCCGGACACGCCAAAATCACCTGCCGAGTACGCCAGAACCACTTGGCGGACACTCCGGAATCACAGGTCGGGCATGCTGGAACCACCTCTCAGACTTGCCAGAACCATGTTCCGGACACGCCGGTACCACCTGCCGAGTATGCCGGAACCACCTGATCCACTCCCGAGGACCACCTGCTGGACACGCCAAAATCACCTGCTGGCTACGCCAAAACCACTCGGCAGACACTCCGGAATAACCTGCCGGGCATGCCGGAACCACCTCTTAGACATGCCAGAAGGACGTGTCGGACACGCCGGAAACACCTACCGGACAGACCGGAACCACCTGCCAGGCATCCCGGAACCACCTGCCGAGCACGCCGGAGCCGCCTGCTCGATAGGCTGGAACCACCTGCCAGACAGGCCAAAATCAACAGCTGGCTATGCTAGAAACACCTGGCGGACAGTCCAAAATCACCTGCCTGGCATGCAGGAACCACCTCTCAGACGTAACAGAACCACGTTCCGGACACGCTGGAACCACATCCTGGACAGACTGGAACCACCTGCCGAGCTCGCCGGAACCACCTGCTCGACTGGCAGGACAATCATGCCGGACACGCCAAAAGGAACTGCCGGCTACACCAGAACCACTTAACCGACACTCCAGAATCACCTGCCTGGCATGCCAGAACCACCTCTCAGACGTGCCAGAAGCACGTGCCGGACATGCCGGAACGACCTACGGGACAGACCGGAACCACCTGCCTGACATGCCGGAACCACCTGCCGAGCACGCCAGAGCCACCTGCTCCCCTTGCCGGAACCACCTGCCAGACAGGCCAAAATCAACAGCTGGCTGTGCGAGAACCACCTGGGGGACAGTCCGGAATCACCTGCCAGCCATGGCGGAACCACCTCTCAGACGTACCAGAACCACGTGCCGGACAATCTGGAAACACGTACTGGACAGACTGGAACCACCTGCCGGCCACGCCTGAACCACCTGCCGAGCACGACGGAACCACCTGCTGGACACGCCAAAATCACCTGCGGTCTACTCCAGAACCACTTGGAGGACTCTCCGGGATGACCTGCCGGGCATGCTGGAACCACCT
Organism: Equus caballus; assembly: GCF_041296265.1. NCBI lineage: Eukaryota > Metazoa > Chordata > Mammalia > Perissodactyla > Equidae > Equus > Equus caballus. The sequence continues at coordinate 10,989,688 of NW_027222394.1, read as the reverse complement.
CTCAGACGTGCCAGAACCATGTGGCAGACAGTCCGGAATCACCTGTTGGGCATGGGGACCCACCTCAGAGACGTACCAGAACCACCTGCCAGACACGCCAAAATCACCTGCCAGCTACGCCAGAACGACATGGCGGACACTCCGGAATCACCTGCCGGGCATGCCAGCACAACCTCTCAGAAGTGCCAGAAGCACGTGCTGGACTGGCCGGAACCATCTCCCGGACAGACTGGAACCACAGGAAACACTCGCCGGAACCACCTGCTTGACTCACCGGTCCCACCTGCAGGACACACCAAAATCACCTGCCCGCTACACCAGAACCACTTGGGGCACAAGCTGGAATGACGTGAAGGGCATGCCGGCACAACCTCACAGACGTGCCTGAACCTCCTGCCGGACACCTCAGAACCACCAGCCAGACAGACTGCAACCACCTGCCGGACACACGGGAACCACCGGCTCGACCCGCCGGAACCACTGCCAGACATGCAAAATCACCTGCCGGCTACACCAGAAGCACTTGGCAAACACTCCGGAATCACCTGCCGGGCATGCCGGAACCACATCTCGGACATGCCAGAACCACGTGCCAATGACACCAGAAGCACCTGCCGAGCATGCCGGAACCACCTGCTCGACTCGCCAGAACCACCTGCCGGACACGCCAAAATCACCTGCCGGCTACGCCACAACCAGTTGGGGAACACTTCGGAATCACCTGCCGGGCTTGCTGGAACCACCTTCCGGTCATGCCAAAATCACCTGCCAACTACGCCAGTACCACTTGGCGGACACTGTGGAAACACCTGTCGGGCCGGCCGGAACCACATCTCAGACGTGCCAGAACCACGTGCATGAGATGCTGGAACCACACCCCGAACAGACGGAAAACACCTGCCAGACCCGTCTGAACAACCTGCCGAGCACGCCGGAACCACCTGCTCGACTCACCGGTACCACCTCCCTGACACGCCAAAATCACCTGCTGGGTATGCCAGCACCACTTGGCGGACACACCGGAATCATCTGCCAGACATGACGGAACCAGCTCTCAGACACACCAGAACCCAGTGCCGGAGACGCCGGAAGCACCTGCCGAGCATGCCGGAGCCACCTGCTCGACTCGCCAGAAACACCTGCCGGACACGCCAAAATCACCTGCCTGGTGCGCCAGAACCACCTGGCGGACACTACGGAATCACCTGCCGCGCATGCCGGAACCACCTCTCAGATATGCCAGAACCATGTGGCGGACAGTCCGGAATCACCTGTTGGGCATGCGCAACCACCTCTGAGACGTACCAGAACCACATGCCGTGCAGGCTGGAGCCACCTACCGGACAGACTGGAATCACCTTTCGGGCATGCCGGAACCACCTGTCAGATGTGCCAGAAACACGTGCCGGAGACGCTGGAACCACCTGCCAAGCACGTTGGAACCACCTGCTCAACTCACCTGAACCACCTGCCGGACATGCCAAAATCACCTGCCGACTATGCCAGAACCACTTGGCGAACACTCCGGAATCACTTGCCGGGCATGCAGGAACCACCTCTCAGACATGCCAGAACCCCGTGCCAATGACCCCGGAAGCACCAGCCGAGCACGCCGGAACCACCTGCTCGACTCGCCAGAACCACCTGCCGATCACGCAAAAATCACCTGCCGGCTACGCCACAACCAGTTGGTGAACACTTTGGAATCACCTGCCAGGCTTGCTGGAACCACCTGCCAGTCATGCCAAAATCACCTGCCAACTACGCCAGAACCACTTGGCGGACACTGCGGAAACACCTGTCGGGCCGGCTGGAACCACATCTCAGACGTGCCAGAAACGTGTTCATGAGATGCTGGAACCACACCCCGAACAGACGGATACCACCTGCCAGAACCGCCTGAACCACCTGCTGAGCACGCCGGAACCACCTGCTCGACTCACCGGTACCACCTCCCTGACACGCCAAAATCACCTTCTGGGTATGCCAGAACCACTTGGCGGACACTCCGGAATCATCTGCCGGACATGCCGGAACCAGCTCTCAGACACACCAGAACCAAGTGCCGGAGACGCCGGAAGCACCTGCCGAGCATGCCGGAGCCACCTGCTCGACTCGCAAGAAACACCTGCCGGACACGCCAAAATCACCTGCCTGGTGCGCCAGAACCACCTGGCGGACACTACGGAATCACCTGCCGCACATGCCGGAACCACCTCTCAGACGTGCCGGAAGCACGTGCCGGACACGCCGGAAACACCTACCGGACAGACCGGAACCACCTGCCAAGAACGCCGGAGCCACCTGTTCGACTCGCTGGAACCACCTGCCGGACAGGCCAATATCAACTGCTGGCTATGCCAGAACCACCTGGGGGACAGTCCGGGATCACCTGCCAGCCATGGCGGAACCACCTCTCAGACGTACCAGAACCACCTGCCGGAGAAGCTGGAAACACGTCCTGGACAGACTGGAACCACGTGACGGCCATGCCTGAACCACCTGCCGAGCACGGCGGAACCACCCGCCGGACACGCCAAAATCACCTGCGGGCTACGCCAGAACCACTTGGACGACTCTCCGAAATGACCTGCCGGGCATGTTGGAACCACCTCTCAGACGTGCCAGAACCACGTGGCAGACAGTCCGGAATCACCTGTTGGGCATACGCAACCACCTCTGAGACGTACCAGAACCACGTGCCGTGCACGCCGGAACCACCTAGCGGACAGACCGGAATCAACTTTTGGGCATGTCGGAACCACCAGTCAGATGTGCCAGAAACACGTGCCGGAGACGCCGGAAGCACCTGCCGAGCACGTCGCAACCACCTGCTCAACTCGCCTGAACCACCTGCCGGACACGCCAAAATCACCTGCCCGCTACACCAGCACCACTTCGGGGACAAGCCGGAATCACGTGAGGGGCATGCCGGCACAGCCTCTCAGACTGAACCTCGTGCCGGACACCACAGAACCACATGCCGGACAGACCGGAACCACCTGCCGGACACGCCGGAACCACCGGCTCGACCCGCCGTAACGACCGCTGGACATGCAAAATCAACTGCCGGCTACGCCGGAAACACTTGTCGAACACTCCGGAATCACCTGCCGGGCATGCCGGAACCACCTCTCAGATATGCCAGAACCACGTGCCAATGACCCCGGAAGCACCTGCCGCGCACGCCGGAACCACCTGCTCGACTCGCCAGAACCACCTGCCGGACACGCAAAAATCACCTGCCGGCTAAGCCACAACCAGTTGGGGAACACTTGAGAATCACCTGCCTGGCTTGCTGGAACCACCAGCCGGTCATGCCAAAATCACCTGCCAACTACGCCAGTACCACTTGGCGGACACTGTGGAAACACCTGTCGGTCCGGCCGGAACCACATCTCAGACGTGCCAGAACCATGTGCATGAGATGCTGGAACCACACCCCGAACAGACGGAAAACACCTGCCAGACCCGTCTGAACAACCTGCCGAGCACGCCGGAGCCACCTGCTCGACTCGCCGGAACCACCTACCTGACATGCCCAAATCACCAGCCGGGTATGCCAGAACCCCTTGGCGGACACTCCGGAATCATCTGCCGGACATGCCGGAACCAGCTCTCAGACACACCAGAACCACGTGCCGGAGACGCCGGAAGCACCTGCCGAGCATGCCGGAGCCACCTGCTCGACTCGCCAGAAACACCTGCCGGACACGCCAAAATCACCTGCCGGGTACGCCAGAACCACCTGGCGGACACTCCGAAACCACCTGTCGCGCATGCCGGAACCACCTCTCAGACGTGCCGGAAGCACGTGCCGGACACGCCGGAATCACCTACCGGACAGACCGGAACCACCTGCCGAGCACGCCGGAGCCACCTGTTCGACTCGCTGGAACCACCTGCCGGACAGGCCAATATCAACTGCTGGCTATGCCAGAACCACCTGGGGGACGGTCCGGAATCACCTGCCAGCCATGGCGGAACCACCTCTCAGACGTACCAGAACCACCTGCCGGAGAAGCTGGAAACACGTCCTGGACAGTCTGGAACCACCTGCCGGCCAAGCCTGAACCACCTGCCAAGCACAACGGAACAACCTGCCAGACACGCCAAAATCACCTGCGTGTTATGCCAGAACCACTTGGAGGACTCTCTGGGATGACCTGCCGGGCATGCCGGAACCACCTCTCAGACGTGCCAGAACCATGTGGCGGACAGTCCGGAATCACCTGTTGGGCATGCGCAACCACCTCTGAGACGTACCAGAACCACATGCCGTGCAGGCTGGAACCACCTACCGGACAGACCGGAATCACCTTTCGGGCGTGCCGGAACCACCTGTCAGATGTGCCAGAAACACGTGCCGGAGACGCCGGAAGCACCTGCCAAGCACGTTGGAACCACCAGCTCAACTCTCCTGAACCACCTGCCGGACATGCCAAAATCACCTGCCGACTATGCCAGAACCACTTGGCGAACACTCCGGAATCACTTGCCGGGCATGCAGGAACCACCTCTCAGACATGCCAGAACCCCGTGCCAATGACCCCGGAAGCACCAGCCGAGCACGCCGGAACCACCTGCTCGACTCGCCAGAACCACCTGCCGATCACGCAAAAATCACCTGCCGGCTACGCCACAACCAGTTGGTGAACACTTTGGAAATCACCTGCCAGGCTTGCTGGAACCACCTGCCAGTCATGCCAAAATCACCTGCCAACTACGCCAGAACCGCTTGGCGGACACTGCGGAAACACCGTTCGGGCCGGCTGGAACCACATCTCAGACGTGCCAGAAACGTGTTCATGAGATGCTGGAACCACACCCCGAACAGACGGATACCACCTGCCTGAACCGCCTGAACCACCTGCTGAGCACGCCGGAACCACCTGCTCGACTCACCGGTACCACCTCCCTGACATGCCAAAATCACCTGCTGGGTATGCCAGAACCACTTGGCGGACACTCCGGAATCATCTGCCGGACATGCCGGAACCAGCTCTCAGACACACCAGAACCAAGTGCCGGAGACGCCGGAAGCACCTGCCGAGCATGCCGGAGCCACCTGCTCGACTCGCCAGAAACACCTGCCGGACACGCCAAAATCAACTGCCGGGTACGCAGGAACCGCCTGGCGGACACTACGGAATCACCTGCCGCGCATGCCGGAACCACCTCTCAGACGTGCCGGAAGCACGTGCCGGACACGCCGGAAACACCTACCGGACAGACCGGAACCACCTGCCAAGAACGCCGGAGCCACCTGTTCGACTCGCTGGAACCACCTGCCGGACAGGCCAATATCAACTGCTGGCTATGCCAGAACCACCTGGGGGACAGTCCGGGATCACCTGCCAGCAATGGCGGAACCACCTCTCAGACGTACCAGAACCACCTGCCGGAGAAGCTGGAAACACGTCCTGGACAGACTGGAACCACGTGACGGCCATGCCTGAACCACCTGCCGAGCACGGCGGAACCACCTGCCGGACACGCCTAAATCACCTGCGGGCTATGCCAGAACCACTTGGACGACTCTCCGAAATGACCTGCCGGGCATGTTGGAACCACCTCTCAGACATGCCAGAACCATGTGGCGGACAGTCCGGAATCACCTGTTGGGCATACGCAACCACCTCTGAGACGTACCAGAACCACGTGCCGTGCACGCCGGAACCACCTACCGGACAGACCGGAATCAACTTTTGGGCATGCCGGAACCACCAGTCAGATGTGCCAGAAACACGTGCCGGAGACGCCGGAAGCACCTGCCGAGCACGTCGCAACCACCTGCTCAACTCGCCTGAACCACCTGCCGGACACGCCAAAATCACCTGCCCGCTACAACAGCACCACTTCGGGGACAAGCCGGAATCACGTGAGGGGCATGCCGGCACAGCCTCTCAGACTGAACCTCGTGCCGGACACCACAGAACCACCTGCCGGACAGACCGGAACCACCTGCCGGACACGCCGGAACCACCGGCTCGACCCGCCGTAACGACCGCTGGACATGCAAAATCACCTGCCGGCTACGCCGGAAAAACTTGCCGAACACTCCGGAATCACCTGCCGGGCATGACGGAACCACCTCTCAGATATGCCAGAACCACGTGACAATGACCCCGGAAGCACCTGCCGAGCACGCCGGAACCACCTGCTCGACTCGCCAGAACCACCTGCCGGACACGCCAAAATCACCTGCCGGCTACGCCACAACCAGTTGGGGAACACTTCGGAATCACCTGCCGGGCTTGCTGGAACCACCTGCCGGTCATGCCAAAATCACCTGCCAACTACGCCAGTACCACTTGGCGGACACTGTGGAAACACCTGTCGGGCCGGCCGGAACCACATCTCAGACGTGCCAGAACAATGTGCATGAGATGCTGGAACCACACCCCGAACAGACGGAAAACACCTGCCAGACCCGTCTGAACAACCTGCCGAGCACGCCGGAGCCACCTGCTCGACTCGCCGGAACCACCTACCTGACATGCCCAAATCACCAGCCGGGTATGCCAGAACCACTTGGCGGACACTCCGGAATCATCTGCCGGACATGCCGGAACCAGCTCTCAGACACACCAGAACCACGTGCCGGAGACGCCGGAAGCACCTGCCGAGCATGCCGGAGCCACCTGCTCGACTCGCCAGAAACACCTGCCGGACACGCCAAAATCACCTGCCGGGTACGCCAGAACCACCTGGCGGACACTCCGAAACCACCTGTCGCGCATGCCGGCACCACCTCTCAGACGTGCCGGAAGCACGTGCCGGACACGCCGGAATCACCTACCGGACAGACCGGAACCACCTGCCGAGCACGCCGGAGCCACCTGCCGGAGAAGCTGGAAACACGTCCTGGACAGTCTGGAACCACCTGCTGGCCAAGCCTGAACCACCTGCCAAGCACAACGGAACAACCTGCCCGACACGCCAAAATCACCTGCGTGTTATGCCAGAACCACTTGGAGGACTCTCTGGGATGACCTGCCGGGCATGCCGGAACCACCTCTCAGACGTGCCAGAACCATGTGGCGGACAGTCCGGAATCACCTGTTGGGCATGCGCAACCACCTCTGAGACGTACCAGAACCACATGCCGTGCAGGCTGGAACCACCTACCGGACAGACCGGAATCACCTTTCGGGCATGCCGGAACCACCTGTCAGATGTGCCAGAAACACGTGCCGGAGACGCCGGAAGCACCTGCCAAGCACGTTGGAACCACCTGCTCAACTCGCCTGAACCACCTGCCAGACATGCCAAAATCACCTGCCGACTATGCCAGAACCACTTGGCGAACACTCCGGAATCACTTGCCGGGCATGCAGGAACCACCTCTCAGACATGCCAGAACCCCGTGCCAATGACCCCGGAAGCACCAGCCGAGCACGCCGGAACCACCTGCCGATCACGCAAAAATCACCTGCCGGCTACGCCACAACCAGTTGGTGAACACTTTGGAATCACCTGCCAGGCTTGCTGGAACCACCTGCCGGTCATGCCAAAATCACCTGCCAACTACGCCAGAACCACTTGGCGGACACTGCGGAAACACCTGTCGGGCCGGCTGGAACCACATCTCAGACGTGCCAGAAACGTGTTCATGAGATGCTGGAACCACACCCCGAACAGACGGATACCACCTGCCAGAACCGCCTGAACCACCTGCTGAGCACGCCGGAACCACCTGCTCGACTCACCGGTACCACCTCCCGGACACGCCAAAATCACCTGCTGGGTATGCCAGAACCACTTGGCGGACACTCCGGAATCATCTGCCGGACATGCCGGAACCAGCTCTCAGACACACCAAGTGCCGGAAACGCTGGAAGGACCTGCCGAGCATGCCGGAGCCACCTGCTCGACTCGCCAGAAACACCTGCCGGACACGCCAAAATCACCTGCCGGGTATGCCAGAACCACATGGCGGACACTACGGAATCACCTGCCGCGCATGCCGGAACCACCTCTCAGACGTGCCGGAAGCACGTGCCGGACACGCCGGAAACACCTACCGGACAGACCGGAACGACCTGCCAAGAACGCCGGAGCCACCTGTTCGACTCGCTGGAACCACCTGCCGGACAGGCCCATATCAACTGCTGGCTATGCCAGAACCACCTGGGGGACGGTCCGGAATCACCTGCCAGCCATGGCGGAACCACCTCTCAGACGTACCATAACCACCTGCCGGAGAAGCTGGAAACACGTCCTGGACAGACTGGAACCACGTGACGGCCATGCCTGAACCACCTGCCGAGCACGGCGGAACCACCTGCCGGACACGCCAAAATCACCTGCGGGCTACGACAGAACCACTTGGACGACTCTCCGAAATGACCTGCCGGGCATGTTGGAACCACCTCTCAGACGTGCCAGAAGCACGTGGCGGACAGTCCGGAATCACCTGTTGGGCATACGCAACCACCTCTGAGACGTACCTGAACCACGTGCCGGAGACGCCGGAAGCACCTGCCGAGCATGCCGGAGCCACCTGCTCGACTCGCCAGAAACACCTGCCGGACACGCCAAAATCACCTGCCGGGTACGCCAGAACCACCTGGCGGACACTCCGAAATCACCTGTCGCGCATGCTGGAACCACCTCTCAGACGTGCCGGAAGCACGTGACGGACACGCCGGAAACAGCTACCGGACAGACCGGAAACACCTGCCGAGCACGCCGGAGCCACCTGTTCGACTCGCTGGAACCACCAGCCGGACAGGCCAATATCAACTGCTGGCTATGCCAGAACCACCTGGGGGACGGTCCGGAATCACCTGCCAGCCATGGCGGAACCACCTCTCAGACGTACCAGAACCACCTGCCGGAGAAGCTGGAAAAACGTCCTGGACAGTCTGGAACCACCTGCCGGCCAGGCCTGAACCACCTGCCAAGCACAACGTAACAACCTGCCAGACACGCCAAAATCACCTGCGTGTTATGCCAGAACCACTTGGAGGACTCTCTGGGATGACCTGCCGGGCATGCCGGAACCACCTCTCAGACGTGCCAGAACCATGTGGCGGACAGTCCGGAATCACCTGTTGGGCATGCGCAACCACCTCTGAGACGTACCAGAACCACATGCCGTGCAGGCTGGAACCACCTCCCGGACAGCCCGGAATCACCTTTCGGGCATGCCGGAACCACCTGTCAGATGTGCCAGAAACACGTGCCGGAGACGCCGGAAGCACCTGCCAAGCACGTTGGAACCACCTGCTCAACTCGCCTGAACCACCTGCCGGACATGCCAAAATCACCTGCCGACTATGCCAGAACCACTTGGCGAACACTCCGGAATCACTTGCCGGGCATGCAGGAACCACCTCTCAGACATGCCAGAACCCCGTGCCAATGACCCCGGAAGCACCAGCCGAGCACGCCGGAACCACCTGCTCGACTCGCCAGAACCACCTGCCAATCACGCAAAAATCACCTGCCGGCTACGCCACAACCAGTTGGTGAACACTTTGGAATCACCTGCCAGGCTTGCTGGAACCACCTGCCAGTCATGCCAAAATCACCTGCCAACTACGCCAGAACCGCTTGGCGGACACTGCGGAAACACCTGTCGGGCCGGGTGGAACCACATCTCAGACGTGCCAGAAACGTGTTCATGAGATGCTGGAACCACACCCCGAACAGACGGATACCACCTGCCAGAACCGCCTGAACCACCTGCTGAGCACGCCGGAACCACCTGCTCGACTCACCGGTACCACCTCCCTGACACGCCAAAATCACCTGCTGGGTATGCCAGAACCACTTGGCGGACACTCCGGAATCATCTGCCGGACATGCCAGAACCAGCTCTCAGACACACCAGAACCAAGTGCCGGAGACGCCGGAAGCATCTGCCGAGCATGCCGGAGCCACCTGCTCGACTCGCCAGAAACACCTGCCGGACACGCCAAAATCAACTGCCGGGTACGCAGGAACCACCTGGCGGACACTACGGAATCACCTGCCGCGCATGCCGGAACCACCTCTCAGACGTGCCGGAAGCACGTGCCGGACACGCCGGAAACACCTACCGGACAGACCGGAACCACCTGCCAAGAACGCCGGAGCCACCTGTTCGACTCGCTGGAACCACCTGCCGGACAGGCCAATATCAACTGCTGGCTATGCCAGAACCACCTGGGGGACAGTCCGGGATCACCTGCCAGCAATGGCGGAACCACCTCTCAGACGTACCAGAACCACCTGCCGGAGAAGCTGGAAACACGTCCTGGACAGACTGGAACCACGTGACGGCCATGCCTGAACCACCTGCCGAGCACGGCGGAACCACCCGCCGGACACGCCAAAATCACCTGCGGGCTACGCCAGAACCACTTAGACGACTCTCCGAAATGACCTGCCGGGCATGTTGGAACCACCTCTCAGACGTGCCAGAAGCACGTGGCGGACAGTCCGGAATCACCTGTTGGGCATACGCAACCACCTCTGAGACGTACCAGAACCACGTGCCGTGCACGCCGGAACCACCTACCGGACAGACCGGAATCAACTTTTGGGCATGCCGGAACCACCAGTCAGATGTGCCAGAAACACGTGCCGGAAGCCCCTCCCGAGCACGTCGCAAGCACCTGCTCAACTCGCCTGAACCACCTGCCGGACACGCCTAAATCACCTGCCCGCTACACCAGCACCACTTCGGGGACAAGCCGGAATCACGTGAGGGGCATGCCGGCACAGCCTCTCAGACTGAACCTCGTGCCGGACACCACAGAACCACCTGCCGGACAGACCGGAACCACCTGCCGGACACGCCGGAACCACCGGCTCGACCCGCCGGAACGACCGCTGGACATGCAAAATCACCTGCCGGCTACGCCGGAAACACTTGGCGAACACTCCGGAATCACCTGCCGGGCATGCCGGAACCACCTCTCAGATATGCCAGAACCACGTGCCAATGACCCCGGAAGCACCTGCCGAGCACGCCGGAACCACCTGCTCGACTCGCCAGAACCACCTGCCGGACACGCCAAAATCACCTGCCGGCTACGCCACAACCAGTTGGGGAACACTTCGGAATCACCTGCCGGGCTTGCTGGAACCACCTGCCGGTCATGCCAAAATCACCTGCCAACTACGCCAGTACCACTTGGCGGACACTGTGGAAACACCTGTCGGGCCGGCCGGAACCACATCTCAGACGTGCCAGAACCATGTGCATGAGATGCTGGAACCACACCCCGAACAGACGGAAAACACCTGCCAGACCCGTCTGAACAACGTGCCGAGCACGCTGGAGCCACCTGCTCGACTCGCCGGAACCACCTACCTGACATGCCCAAATCACCAGCCGGGTATGCCAGAACCACTTGGCGGACACTCCGGAATCATCTGCCAGACATGCCGGAACCAGCTCTCAGACACACCAGAACCAAGTGCCGGAGACGCCAGAAGCACCTGCCGAGCATGCAGGAGCCACCTGCTCGACTCGCCAGAAACACCTGCCGGACACGCCAAAATCACCTGCCGGGTACGCCAGAACCACCTGGCGGACACTCCGAAACCACCTGTCGCGCATGCCGGAACCACCTCTCAGACGTGCCGGAAGCACGTGCCGGACACGCCGGAATCACCTACCGGACAGACCGGAACCACCTGCCAAGAACGCCGGAGCCACCTGTTCGACTCGCTGGAACCACCTGCCGGACAGGCCAATATCAACTGCTGGCTATGCCAGAACCACCTGGGGGACAGTCCGGGATCACCTGCCAGCCATGGCGGAACCACCTCTCAGACGTACCAGAACCACCTGCCGGAGAAGCTGGAAACACGTCCTGGACAGACTGGAACCACGTGACGGCCATGCCTGAACCACCTGTCGGACACGCCAAAACCACCTGCGGGCTACGCCAGAACCACTTGGACGACTCTCCGAAATGACCTGCCGGGCATGTTGGAACCACCTCTCAGACGTGCCAGAAGCACGTGGCGGACAGTCCGGAATCACCTGTTGGGCATACGCAACCACCTCTGAGACGTACCAGAACCACGTGCCGTGCACGCCGGAACCACCTACCGGACAGACCGGAATCAACTTTTGGGCATGCCGGAACCAACAGTCAGATGTGCCAGAAACACGTGCCGGAGACGCCGGAAGCGCCTGCCGAGCATGTCGCAAGAACCTGCTCAACTCGCCTGAACCACCTGCCGGACACGCCAAAATAACCTGCCCGCTACACCAGCACCACTTCGGGGACAAGCCGGAATCACGTGAGGGGCATGCCGGCACAGCCTCTCAGACTGAACCTCGTGCCGGACACCACAGAACCACCTGCCGGACAGACCGGAACCACCTGCCGGACACGCCGGAACCACCGGCTCGACCCGCCGGAACGACCGCTGGACATGCAAAATCACCTGCCGGCTACGCCGGAAACACTTGGTGAACACTCCGGAATCACCTGCCGCGCATGCCGGAACCACGTCTCAGATATGCCAGAACCACGTGCCAATGACCCCGGAAGCACCTGCCGAGCACGCCGGAACCACCTGCTCGACTCGCCAGAACCACCTGCCGGACACGCCAAAATCACCTGCCGGCTACGCCACAACCAGTTGGGGAACACTTCGGAATCACCTGCCTGGCTTGCTGGAACCACCTGCCGGTCATGCCAAAATCACCTGCCAACTACGCCAGTACCACTTGGCGGACACTGTGGAAACACCTGTCGGGCCGGCCGGAACCACATCTCAGACGTGCCAGAACCATGTGCATGAGATGCTGGAACCACACCCCGAACAGACGGAAAACACCTGCCAGACCCGTCTGAACAACGCGCCGAGCACGCCGGAGCCACCTGCTCGACTCGCCGGAACCACCTACCTGACATGCCCAAATCACCAGCCGGGTATGCCAGAACCACTTGGCGGACACTCCGGAATCATCTGCCGGACATGCCGGAACCAGCTCTCAGACACACCAGAACCAAGTGCCGGAGACGCCGGAAGCACCTGCCGAGCATGCCGGAGCCACCTGCTCGACTCGCCAGAAACACCTGCCGGACACGCCAAAATCACCTGCCGGGTACGCCAGAACCACCTGGCGGACACTCCGAAACCACCTGTCGCGCATGCCGGAACCGCCTCTCAGACGTGCCAGAAGCACGTGTCGGACACGCCGGAATCACCTACCGGACAGACCGGAACCACCTGCCGAGCACGCCGGAGCCACCTGTTCGACTCGCTGGAACCACCTGCCGGACAGGCCAATATCAACTGCTGGCTATGCCAGAACCACTTGGGGGACGGTCCGGAATCACCTGCCAGCCATGGCGGAACCACCTCTCAGACGTACCAGAACCACCTGCTGGAGAAGCTGGAAACACGTCCTGGACAGTCTGGAACCACCTGCCGGCCAAGCCTGAACCACCTGCCAAGCACAACGGAACAACCTGCCAGACACGCCAAAATCACCTGCGTGTTATGCCAGAACCACTTGGAGGACTCTCTGGGATGACCTGCCGGGCATGCCGGAACCACCTCTCAGACGTGCCAGAACCATGTGGCGGACAGTCCGGAATCACCTGTTGGGCATGCGCAACCACCTCTGAGACGTACCAGAACCACATGCCGTGCAGGCTGGAACCACCTCCCGGACAGCCCGGAATCACCTTTCGGGCATGCCGGAACCACCTGTCAGATGTGCCAGAAACACGTGCCGGAGACGCCGGAAGCACCTGCCAAGCACGTTGGAACCACCTGCTCAACTCGCCTGAACCACCTGCCGGACATGCCAAAATCACCTGCCGACTATGCCAGAACCACTTGGCGAACACTCCGGAATCACTTGCCGGGCATGCAGGAACCACCTCTCAGACATGCCAGAACCCCGTGCCAATGACCCCGGAAGCACCAGCCGAGCACGCCGGAACCACCTGCTCGACTCGCCAGAACCACCTGCCGATCACGCAAAAATCACCTGCCGGCTACGCCACAACCAGTTGGTGAACACTTTGGAATCACCTGCCAGGCTTGCTGGAACCACCTGCCAGTCATGCCAAAATCACCTGCCAACTACGCCAGAACCGCTTGGCGGACACTGCGGAAACACCTGTCGGGCCGGCTGGAACCACATCTCAGACGTGCCAGAAACGTGTTCATGAGATGCTGGAACCACACCCCGAACAGACGGATACCACCTGCCAGAACCGCCTGAACCACCTGCTGAGCACGCCGGAACCACCTGCTCGACTCACCGGTACCACCTCCCTGACACGCCAAAATCACCTGCTGGGTATGCCAGAACCACTTGGCGGACACTCCGGAATCATCTGCCGGACATGCCAGAACCAGCTCTCAGACACACCAGAACCAAGTGCCGGAGACGCCGGAAGCATCTGCCGAGCATGCCGGAGCCACCTGCTCGACTCGCCAGAAACACCTGCCGGACACGCCAAAATCAACTGCCGGGTACGCAGGAACCACCTGGCGGACACTCCGAAACCACCTGTCGCGCATGCCGGAACCACCTCTCAGACGTGCCGGAAGCACGTGCCGGACACGCCGGAATCACCTACCGGACAGACCGGAACCACCTGCCGAGCACGCCGGAGCCACCTGTTCGACTCGCTGGAATCACCAGCCGGACAGGCCAATATCAACTGCTGGCTATGCCAGAAACACCTGGGGGACGGTCCGGAATCACCTGCGAGCCATGGCGGAACCACCTCTCAGACGTACCAGAACCACCTGCCGGAGAAGCTGGAAACACGTCCTGGACAGTCTGGAACCACCTGCCGGCCAAGCCTGAACCACCTGCCAAGCACAACGGAACAACCTGCCAGACACGCCAAAATCACCTGCGTGTTATGCCAGAACCACTTGGAGGACTCTCTGGGATGACCTGCCGGGCATGCCGGAACCACCTCTCAGACGTGCCAGAACCATGTGGCGGACAGTCTGGAATCACCTGTTGGGCATGCGCAACCACCTCTGAGACGTACCAGAACCACATGCCGTGCAGGCTGGAACCACCTCCCGGACAGACCGGAATCACCTTTCGGGCATGCCGGAACCACCTGTCAGATGTGCCAGAAACACGTGCCGGAGACGCCGGAAGCACCTGCCAAGCACGTTGGAACCACCTGCTCAACTCGCCTGAGCCACCTGCCGGACATGCCAAAATCACCTGCCGACTATGCCAGAACCACTTGGCGAACACTCCGGAATCACTTGCCGGGCATGCAGGAACCACCTCTCAGACATGCCACAACCCCGTGCCAATGACCCCGGAAGCACCAGCCGAGCACGCCGGAACCACCTGCTCGACTCGCCAGAACCACCTGCCGATCACGCAAAAATCACCTGCCGGCTACGCCACAACCAGTTGGTGAACACTTTGGAATCACCTGCCAGGCTTGCTGGAACCACCTGCCAGTCATGCCAAAATCACCTGCCAACTACGCCAGAACCGCTTGGTGGACACTGCGGAAACACCTTTCGGGCCGGCTGGAACCACATCTCAGACGTGCCAGAAACGTGTTCATGAGATGCTGGAACCACACCCCGAACAGACGGATACCACCTGCCAGAACCGCCTGAACCACCTGCTGAGCACGCCGGAACCACCTGCTCGACTCACCGGTACCACCTCCCTGACACGCCAAAATCACCTGCTGGGTATGCCAGAACCACTTGGCGGACACTCCGGAATCATCTGCCGGACATGCCGGAGCCAGCTCTCAGACACACCAGAACCAAGTGCCGGAGACGCCGGAAGCACCTGCCGAGCATGCCGGAGCCACCTGCTCGACTCGCCAGAAACACCTGCCGGACACGCCAACATCACCTGCCGGGTACGCAAGAACCACCTGGCGGACACTACGGAATCACCTGCCGCGCATGCCGGAACCACCTCTCAGACGTGCCGGAAGCACGTGCCGGACACGCCGGAAACACCTACCGGACAGACCGGAACCACCTGCCAAGAACGCCGGAGCCACCTGTTCGACTCGCTGGAACCACCTGCCGGACAGGCCAATATCAACTGCTGGCTATGCCAGAACCACCTGGGGGACAGTCCGGGATCACCTGCCAGCCATGGCGGAACCACCTCTCAGACGTACCAGAACCACCTGCCGGAGAAGCTGGAAACACGTCCTGGACAGACTGGAACCACGTGACGGCCATGCCTGAACCACCTGCCGAGCACGGCGGAACCACCCGCCGGACACGCCAAAATCACCTGCGGGCTACGCCAGAACCACTTGGACGACTCTCCGAAATGACCTGCCGGGCATGTTGGAACCACCTCTCAGACGTGCCAGAAGCACGTGGCGGACAGTCCGGAATCACCTGTTGGGCATACGCAACCACCTCTGAGACGTACCAGAACCACGTGCCGTGCACGCCGGAACCACCTACCGGACAGACCGGAATCAACTTTTGGGCATGCCGGAACCACCAGTCAGATGTGCCAGAAACACGTGCCGGAGATGCCGGAAGCACCTCCCGAGCACGTCGCAACCACCTGCTCAACTCGCCTGAACCACCTGCCGGACGCGCCTAAATCACCTGCCCGCTACACCAGCACCACTTCGGGGACAAGCCGGAATCACGTGAGGGGCATGCCGGCACAGCCTCTCAGACTGAACCTCGTGCCGGACACCACAGAACCACCTGCCGGACACACCGGAACCACCTGCCGGACACGCCGGAACCACCGGCTCGACCCGCCGGAACGACCGCTGGACATGCAAAATCACCTGCCGGCTACGCCGGAAACACTTGGCGAACACTCCGGAATCACCTGCCGGGCATGCCGGAACCACCTCTCAGATATGCCAGAACCACGTGCCAATGACCCCGGAAGCACCTGCCGAGCACGCCGGAACCACCTGCTCGACTCGCCAGAACCACCTGCCGGACACGCCAAAATCACCTGCCGGCTACGCCACAACCAGTTGGGGAACACTTCGGAATCACCTGCCGGGCTTGCTGGAACCACCTGCCGGTCATGCCAAAATCACCTGCCAACTACGCCAGTACCACTTGGCGGACACTGTGGAAACACCTGTCGGGCCGGCCGGAACCACATCTCAGACGTGCCAGAACCATGTGCATGAGATGCTGGAACCACACCCCGAACAGACGGAAAACACCTGCCAGACCCGTCTGAACAACGTGCCGAGCACGCTGGAGCCACCTGCTCGACTCGCCGGAACCACCTACCTGACATGCCCAAATCACCAGCCGGGTATGCCAGAACCACTTGGCGGACACTCCGGAATCATCTGCCGGACATGCCGGAACCAGCTCTCAGACACACCAGAACCAAGTGCCGGAGACGCCGGAAGCACCTGCCGAGCATGCCGGAGCCACCTGCTCGACTCGCCAGAAACACCTGCCGGACACGCCAAAATCACCTGCCGGGTACGCCAGAACCACCTGGCGGACACTCCGAAACCACCTGTCGCGCATGCCGGAACCGCCTCTCAGACGTGCCAGAAGCACGTGTCGGACACGCCGGAATCACCTACCGGACAGACCGGAACCACCTGCCGAGCACGCCGGAGCCACCTGTTCGACTCGCTGGAACCAC
This sequence comes from Equus caballus, assembly GCF_041296265.1. Taxonomy (NCBI): domain Eukaryota; kingdom Metazoa; phylum Chordata; class Mammalia; order Perissodactyla; family Equidae; genus Equus; species Equus caballus. The sequence goes on along the minus strand of NW_027222394.1, from coordinate 10,972,110 downwards.
CTGCCGGACAGGCCAATATCAACTGCTGGCTATGCCAGAACCACTTGGGGGACGGTCCGGAATCACCTGCCAGCCATGGCGGAACCACCTCTCAGACGTACCAGAACCACCTGCTGGAGAAGCTGGAAACACGTCCTGGACAGTCTGGAACCACCTGCCGGCCAAGCCTGAACCACCTGCCAAGCACAACGGAACAACCTGCCAGACACGCCAAAATCACCTGCGTGTTATGCCAGAACCACTTGGAGGACTCTCTGGGATGACCTGCCGGGCATGCCGGAACCACCTCTCAGACGTGCCAGAACCATGTGGCGGACAGTCCGGAATCACCTGTTGGGCATGCGCAACCACCTCTGAGACGTACCAGAACCACATGCCGTGCAGGCTGGAACCACCTCCCGGACAGCCCGGAATCACCTTTCGGGCATGCCGGAACCACCTGTCAGATGTGCCAGAAACACGTGCCGGAGACGCCGGAAGCACCTGCCAAGCACGTTGGAACCACCTGCTCAACTCGCCTGAACCACCTGCCGGACATGCCAAAATCACCTGCCGACTATGCCAGAACCACTTGGCGAACACTCCGGAATCACTTGCCGGGCATGCAGGAACCACCTCTCAGACATGCCAGAACCCCGTGCCAATGACCCCGGAAGCACCAGCCGAGCACGCCGGAACCACCTGCTCGACTCGCCAGAACCACCTGCCGATCACGCAAAAATCACCTGCCGGCTACGCCACAACCAGTTGGTGAACACTTTGGAATCACCTGCCAGGCTTGCTGGAACCACCTGCCAGTCATGCCAAAATCACCTGCCAACTACGCCAGAACCGCTTGGCGGACACTGCGGAAACACCTGTCGGGCCGGCTGGAACCACATCTCAGACGTGCCAGAAACGTGTTCATGAGATGCTGGAACCACACCCCGAACAGACGGATACCACCTGCCAGAACCGCCTGAACCACCTGCTGAGCACGCCGGAACCACCTGCTCGACTCACCGGTACCACCTCCCTGACACGCCAAAATCACCTGCTGGGTATGCCAGAACCACTTGGCGGACACTCCGGAATCATCTGCCGGACATGCCAGAACCAGCTCTCAGACACACCAGAACCAAGTGCCGGAGACGCCGGAAGCATCTGCCGAGCATGCCGGAGCCACCTGCTCGACTCGCCAGAAACACCTGCCGGACACGCCAAAATCAACTGCCGGGTACGCAGGAACCACCTGGCGGACACTCCGAAACCACCTGTCGCGCATGCCGGAACCACCTCTCAGACGTGCCGGAAGCACGTGCCGGACACGCCGGAATCACCTACCGGACAGACCGGAACCACCTGCCGAGCACGCCGGAGCCACCTGTTCGACTCGCTGGAATCACCAGCCGGACAGGCCAATATCAACTGCTGGCTATGCCAGAAACACCTGGGGGACGGTCCGGAATCACCTGCCAGCCATGGCGGAACCACCTCTCAGACGTACCAGAACCACCTGCCGGAGAAGCTGGAAACACGTCCTGGACAGTCTGGAACCACCTGCCGGCCAAGCCTGAACCACCTGCCAAGCACAACGGAACAACCTGCCAGACACGCCAAAATCACCTGCGTGTTATGCCAGAACCACTTGGAGGACTCTCTGGGATGACCTGCCGGGCATGCCGGAACCACCTCTCAGACGTGCCAGAACCATGTGGCGGACAGTCTGGAATCACCTGTTGGGCATGCGCAACCACCTCTGAGACGTACCAGAACCACATGCCGTGCAGGCTGGAACCACCTCCCGGACAGACCGGAATCACCTTTCGGGCATGCCGGAACCACCTGTCAGATGTGCCAGAAACACGTGCCGGAGACGCCGGAAGCACCTGCCAAGCACGTTGGAACCACCTGCTCAACTCGCCTGAGCCACCTGCCGGACATGCCAAAATCACCTGCCGACTATGCCAGAACCACTTGGCGAACACTCCGGAATCACTTGCCGGGCATGCAGGAACCACCTCTCAGACATGCCACAACCCCGTGCCAATGACCCCGGAAGCACCAGCCGAGCACGCCGGAACCACCTGCTCGACTCGCCAGAACCACCTGCCGATCACGCAAAAATCACCTGCCGGCTACGCCACAACCAGTTGGTGAACACTTTGGAATCACCTGCCAGGCTTGCTGGAACCACCTGCCAGTCATGCCAAAATCACCTGCCAACTACGCCAGAACCGCTTGGTGGACACTGCGGAAACACCTTTCGGGCCGGCTGGAACCACATCTCAGACGTGCCAGAAACGTGTTCATGAGATGCTGGAACCACACCCCGAACAGACGGATACCACCTGCCAGAACCGCCTGAACCACCTGCTGAGCACGCCGGAACCACCTGCTCGACTCACCGGTACCACCTCCCTGACACGCCAAAATCACCTGCTGGGTATGCCAGAACCACTTGGCGGACACTCCGGAATCATCTGCCGGACATGCCGGAGCCAGCTCTCAGACACACCAGAACCAAGTGCCGGAGACGCCGGAAGCACCTGCCGAGCATGCCGGAGCCACCTGCTCGACTCGCCAGAAACACCTGCCGGACACGCCAACATCACCTGCCGGGTACGCAAGAACCACCTGGCGGACACTACGGAATCACCTGCCGCGCATGCCGGAACCACCTCTCAGACGTGCCGGAAGCACGTGCCGGACACGCCGGAAACACCTACCGGACAGACCGGAACCACCTGCCAAGAACGCCGGAGCCACCTGTTCGACTCGCTGGAACCACCTGCCGGACAGGCCAATATCAACTGCTGGCTATGCCAGAACCACCTGGGGGACAGTCCGGGATCACCTGCCAGCCATGGCGGAACCACCTCTCAGACGTACCAGAACCACCTGCCGGAGAAGCTGGAAACACGTCCTGGACAGACTGGAACCACGTGACGGCCATGCCTGAACCACCTGCCGAGCACGGCGGAACCACCCGCCGGACACGCCAAAATCACCTGCGGGCTACGCCAGAACCACTTGGACGACTCTCCGAAATGACCTGCTGGGCATGTTGGAACCACCTCTCAGACGTGCCAGAAGCACGTGGCGGACAGTCCGGAATCACCTGTTGGGCATACGCAACCACCTCTGAGACGTACCAGAACCACGTGCCGTGCACGCCGGAACCACCTACCGGACAGACCGGAATCAACTTTTGGGCATGCCGGAACCACCAGTCAGATGTGCCAGAAACACGTGCCGGAGATGCCGGAAGCACCTCCCTAGCACGTCGCAAGCACCTGCTCAACTCGCCTGAACCACCTGCCGGACGCGCCTAAATCACCTGCCCGCTACACCAGCACCACTTCGGGGACAAGCCAGAATCACGTGAGGGGCATGCCGGCACAGCCTCTCAGACTGAACCTCGTGCCGGACACCACAGAACCACCTGCCGGACAGACCGGAACCACCTGCCGGACACGCCGGAACCACCGGCTCGACCCGCCGGAACGACCGCTGGACATGCAAAATCACCTGCCGGCTACGCCGGAAACACTTGGCGAACACTCCGGAATCACCTGCCGGGCATGACGGAACCACCTCTCAGATATGCCAGAACCACGTGCCAATGACCCCGGAAGCACCTGCCGAGCACGCCGGAACCACCTGCTCGACTCGCCAGAACCACCTGCCGGACACGCCAAAATCACCTGCTGGCTACGCCACAACCAGTTGGGGAACACTTCGGAATCACCTGCCGGGCTTGCTGGAACCACCTGCCGGTCATGCCAAAATCACCTGCCAACTACGCCAGTACCACTTGGCGGACACTGTGGAAACACCTGTCGGGCCGGCCGGAACCACATCTCAGACGTGCCAGAACCATGTGCATGAGATGCTGGAACCACACCCCGAACAGACGGAAAACACCTGCCAGACCCGTCTGAACAACGTGCCGAGCACGCTGGAGCCACCTGCTCGACTCGCCGGAACCACCTACCTGACATGCCCAAATCACCAGCCGGGTATGCCAGAACCACTTGGCGGACACTCCGGAATCATCTGCCGGACATGCCGGAACCAGCTCTCAGACACACCAGAACCACGTGTCGGAGACGCCGGAAGCACCTGCCGAGCATGCCAGAGCCACCTGCTCGACTCGCCAGAAACACCTGCCGGACACGCCAAAATCACCTGCCGGGTACGCCGGAACCACCTGGCGGACACTCCGAAACCACCTGTCGCGCATGCCGGAACCACCTCTCAGACGTGCCGGAAGCACGTGCCGGACACGCCGGAATCACCTACCGGACAGACCGGAACCACCTGCCGAGCACGCCGGAGCCACCTGTTCGACTCGCTGGAATCACCAGCCGGACAGGCCAATATCAACTGCTGGCTATGCCAGAAACACCTGGGGGACGGTCCGGAATCACCTGCGAGCCATGGCGGAACCACCTCTCAGACGTACCAGAACCACCTGCCGGAGAAGCTGGAAACACGTCCTGGACAGTCTGGAACCACCTGCCGGCCAAGCCTGAACCACCTGCCAAGCACAACGGAACAACCTGCCAGACACGCCAAAATCACCTGCGTGTTATGCCAGAACCACTTGGAGGACTCTCTGGGATGACCTGCCGGGCATGCCGGAACCACCTCTCAGACGTGCCAGAACCATGTGGCGGACAGTCTGGAATCACCTGTTGGGCATGCGCAACCACCTCTGAGACGTACCAGAACCACATGCCGTGCAGGCTGGAACCACCTCCCGGACAGACCGGAATCACCTTTCGGGCATGCCGGAACCACCTGTCAGATGTGCCAGAAACACGTGCCGGAGACGCCGGAAGCACCTGCCAAGCACGTTGGAACCACCTGCTCAACTCGCCTGAGCCACCTGCCGGACATGCCAAAATCACCTGCCGACTATGCCAGAACCACTTGGCGAACACTCCGGAATCACTTGCCGGGCATGCAGGAACCACCTCTCAGACATGCCAGAACCCCGTGCCAATGACCCCGGAAGCACCAGCCGAGCACGCCGGAACCACCTGCTCGACTCGCCAGAACCACCTGCCGATCACGCAAAAATCACCTGCCGGCTACGCCACAACCAGTTGGTGAACACTTTGGAATCACCTGCCAGGCTTGCTGGAACCACCTGCCAGTCATGCCAAAATCACCTGCCAACTACGCCAGAACCGCTTGGTGGACACTGCGGAAACACCTTTCGGGCCGGCTGGAACCACATCTCAGACGTGCCAGAAACGTGTTCATGAGATGCTGGAACCACACCCCGAACAGACGGATACCACCTGCCAGAACCGCCTGAACCACCTGCTGAGCACGCCGGAACCACCTGCTCGACTCACCGGTACCACCTCCCTGACACGCCAAAATCACCTGCTGGGTATGCCAGAACCACTTGGCGGACACTCCGGAATCATCTGCCGGACATGCCGGAGCCAGCTCTCAGACACACCAGAACCAAGTGCCGGAGACGCCGGAAGCACCTGCCGAGCATGCCGGAGCCACCTGCTCGACTCGCCAGAAACACCTGCCGGACACGCCAACATCACCTGCCGGGTACGCAAGAACCACCTGGCGGACACTACGGAATCACCTGCCGCGCATGCCGGAACCACCTCTCAGACGTGCCGGAAGCACGTGCCGGACACGCCGGAAACACCTACCGGACAGACCGGAACCACCTGCCAAGAACGCCGGAGCCACCTGTTCGACTCGCTGGAACCACCTGCCGGACAGGCCAATATCAACTGCTGGCTATGCCAGAACCACCTGGGGGACAGTCCGGGATCACCTGCCAGCCATGGCGGAACCACCTCTCAGACGTACCAGAACCACCTGCCGGAGAAGCTGGAAACACGTCCTGGACAGACTGGAACCACGTGACGGCCATGCCTGAACCACCTGCCGAGCACGGCGGAACCACCCGCCGGACACGCCAAAATCACCTGCGGGCTACGCCAGAACCACTTGGACGACTCTCCGAAATGACCTGCTGGGCATGTTGGAACCACCTCTCAGACGTGCCAGAAGCACGTGGCGGACAGTCCGGAATCACCTGTTGGGCATACGCAACCACCTCTGAGACGTACCAGAACCACGTGCCGTGCACGCCGGAACCACCTACCGGACAGACCGGAATCAACTTTTGGGCATGCCGGAACCACCAGTCAGATGTGCCAGAAACACGTGCCGGAGATGCCGGAAGCACCTCCCTAGCACGTCGCAAGCACCTGCTCAACTCGCCTGAACCACCTGCCGGACGCGCCTAAATCACCTGCCCGCTACACCAGCACCACTTCGGGGACAAGCCAGAATCACGTGAGGGGCATGCCGGCACAGCCTCTCAGACTGAACCTCGTGCCGGACACCACAGAACCACCTGCCGGACAGACCGGAACCACCTGCCGGACACGCCGGAACCACCGGCTCGACCCGCCGGAACGACCGCTGGACATGCAAAATCACCTGCCGGCTACGCCGGAAACACTTGGCGAACACTCCGGAATCACCTGCCGGGCATGACGGAACCACCTCTCAGATATGCCAGAACCACGTGCCAATGACCCCGGAAGCACCTGCCGAGCACGCCGGAACCACCTGCTCGACTCGCCAGAACCACCTGCCGGACACGCAAAAATCACCTGCCGGCTACGCCACAACCAGTTGGGGAACACTTCGGAATCACCTGCCGGGCTTGCTGGAACCACCTGCCGGTCATGCCAAAATCACCTGCCAACTACGCCAGTACCACTTGGCGGACACTGTGGAAACACCTGTCGGGCCGGCCGGAACCACATCTCAGACGTGCCAGAACCATGTGCATGAGATGCTGGAACCACACCCCGAACAGACGGAAAACACCTGCCAGACCCGTCTGAACAACGTGCCGAGCACGCTGGAGCCACCTGCTCGACTCGCCGGAACCACCTACCTGACATGCCCAAATCACCAGCCGGGTATGCCAGAACCACTTGGCGGACACTCCGGAATCATCTGCCGGACATGCCGGAACCAGCTCTCAGACACACCAGAACCACGTGTCGGAGACGCCGGAAGCACCTGCCGAGCATGTCAGAGCCACCTGCTCGACTCGCCAGAAACACCTGCCGGACACGCCAAAATCACCTGCCGGGTACGCCAGAACCACCTGGCGGACACTCCGAAACCACCTGTCGCGCATGCCGGAACCACCTCTCAGACGTGCCGGAAGCACGTGCCGGACACGCCGGAATCACCTACCGGACAGACCGGAACCACCTGCCGAGCACGCCGGAGCCACCTGTTCGACTCGCTGGAACCTCCTTCCGGACAGGCCAATATCAACTGCTGGCTATGCCAGAACCACTTGGGGGACGGTCCGGAATCACCTGCCAACCATGGCGGAACCACCTCTCAGACGTACCAGAACCACCTGCTGGAGAAGCTGGAAACACGTCCTGGACAGTCTGGAACCACCTGCCGGCCAAGCCTGAACCACCTGCCAAGCACAACGGAACAACCTGCCAGACACGCCAAAATCACCTGCGTGTTATGCCAGAACCACTTGGAGGACTCTCTGGGATGACCTGCCGGGCATGCCGGAACCACCTCTCAGACGTGCCAGAACCATGTGGCGGACAGTCCGGAATCACCTGTTGGGCATGCGCAACCACCTCTGAGACGTACCAGAACCACATGCCGTGCAGGCTGGAACCACCTCCCGGACAGCCCGGAATCACCTTTCGGGCATGCCGGAACCACCTGTCAGATGTGCCAGAAACACGTGCCGGAGACGCCGGAAGCACCTGCCAAGCACGTTGGAACCACCTGCTCAACTCGCCTGAACCACCTGCCGGACATGCCAAAATCACCTGCCGACTATGCCAGAACCACTTGGCGAACACTCCGGAATCACTTGCCGGGCATGCAGGAACCACCTCTCAGACATGCCAGAACCCCGTGCCAATGACCCCGGAAGCACCAGCCGAGCACGCCGGAACCACCTGCTCGACGCGCCAGAACCACCTGCCGGGCACGCAAAAATCACCTGCCGGCTACGCCACAACCAGTTGGGGAACACTTCGGAATCACCTGCCGGGCTTGCTGGAACCACCCGCCGGTCATGCCAAAATCACCTGCCAACTACGCCAGTACCACTTGGCGGACACTGTGGAAACACCTGTCGGGCCGGCCGGAACCACATCTCAGACGTGCCAGAACCATGTGCATGACAGGCTGGAACCACACCCCGAACAGACGGAAAACACCTGCCAGACCCGTCTGAACAACCTGCCGAGCATGCCGGAGCCACCTGCTCGACTCGCCAGAAACACCTGCCGGACACGCCAAAATCACCTGCCGGGTACGCCAGAACCACCTGGCGGACACTCCGAAACCACCTGTCGCGCATGCCGGAACCACCTCTCAGACGTGCCGGAAGCACGTGCCGGACACGCTGCAATCACCTACCGTACAGACCGGAACCACCTGCCGAGCACGCCGGAGCCACCCGTTCGACTCGCTGGAACCACCTGCCGGACAGGCCAATATCAACTGCTGGCTATGCCAGAACCACCTGGGGGACGGTCCGGAATCACCTGCCAGCCATGGCGGAACCACCTCTCAGACATACCAGAACCACCTGCCGGAGAAGCTTGAAACACGTCCTGGACAGTCTGGAACCACCTGCCGGCCAAGCCTGAACCACCTGCCATGCACAATGGAACAACCTGCCAGACACGCCAAAATCACCTGCGTGTTATGCCAGAACCACTTGGAGGACTCTCTGGGATGACCTGCCGGGCATGCCGGAACCACCTCTCAGACGTGCCAGAACCATGTGGCGGACAGTCCGTAATCACCTGTTGGGCATGCGCAACCACCTCTGAGACGTACCAGAACCACATGCCGTGCAGGCTGGAACCACCTACCGGACAGACCGGAATCACCTTTCGGGCATGCCGGAACCACCTGTCAGATGTGCCAGAAACACGTGCCGGAGACGCCGGAAGCACCTGCCAAGCACGTTGGAACCACCTGCTCAACTCGCCTGAACCACCTGCCGGACATGCCAAAATCACCTGCCGACTATGCCAGAACCACTTGGCGAACACTCCGGAATCACTTGCCGGGCATGCAGGAACCACCTCTCAGACATGCCAGAACCCCGTGCCAATGACCCCGGAAGCACCAGCCGAGCACGCCGGAACCACCTGCTCGACTCGCCAGAACCACCTGCCGATCACGCAAAAATCACCTGCCGGCTACGCCACAACCAGTTGGTGAACACTTTGGAATCACCTGCCAGGCTTGCTGGAACCACCTGCCAGTCATGCCAATATCACATGCCAACTACGCGAGAACCGCTTGGCGGACACTGCGGAAACACCTGTCGGGCCAGCTGGAACCACATCTCAGACGTGCCAGAACCGTGTTCATGAGATGCTGGAACCACACCCCGAACAGACGGATACCACCTGCCAGAACCGCCTGAACCACCTGCTGAGCACGCCGGAACCACCTGCTCGACTCACCGGTACCACCTCCCTGACACGTCAAAATCACCTGCTGGGTATGCCAGAACCACTTGGCGGACACTCCAGGATCATCTGCCGGACATGCTGGAACCAGCTCTCAGACACACCAGAACCAAGTGCCGGAGACGCCGGAAGCACCTGCCGAGCATGCCGGAGCCACCTGCTCGACTCGCCAGAAACACCTGCCGGACACTCCAAAATCACCTGCCGGTTACGCCAGAACCACCTGGCGGACACTCCGAAACCACCTGCCGCGCATGCCGGAACCACCTCTCAGACGTGCCGGACACGCCGAAAACACCTACCGGACAGACCAGAACCACCTGCCAAGAACGCCGGAGCCACCTGTTCGACTCGCTGGAACCACCTGCCGGACAGGCCAATATCAACTGCTGGCTATGCCAGAACCACCTGGGGGACAGTCCGGGATCAACTGCCAGCCATGGCGGAACCACCTCTCAGACGTACCAGAACCACCTGCCGGAGAAGCTGGAATCACGTCCTGGACAGTCTGGAACCACGTGACGGCCATGCCTGAACCACCTGCCGAGCACGGCGGAACCACCTGCCGGACACGCCAAAATCACCTGCGGGCTACGCCAGAACCACTTGGACGACTCTCCGAAATGACCTGCCGGGCATGTTGGAACCACCTCTCAGACGTGCCAGAACCACGTGGCGGACAGTCCGGAATCACCTGTTGGGCATACGCAACCACCTCTGAGACGTACCAGAACCACGTGCCGTGCACGCCGGAACCACCTACCGGACAGACCGGAATCAACTTTTGGGCATGCCGGAACCACCAGTCAGATGTGCCAGAAACACGTGCCGGAGACGCCGGAAGCACCTGCCGAGCACGTCGCAACCACCTGCTCAACTCGCCTGAACCACCTGCCAGACACGCCAAAATCACCTGCCCGCTACACCAGCACCAATTCGGGGACAAGCCGGAATCACGTGAGGGGCATGCCGGCACAGCCTCTCAGACTGAACCTCGTGCCGGACACCACAGAACCACCTGCCGGACAGACCGGAACCACCGGCTCGACCCGCCGAACGACCGCTGGACATGCAAAATCACCTGCCGGCTACGCCGGAAACACTTGGCGAACACTCCGGAATCACCTGCCGGGCATGCCGGAACCACCTCTCAGATATGCCAGAACCACGTGCCAATGACCCCGGAAGCACCTGCCGAGCACGCCGGAACCACCTGCTCGACTCGCCAGAACCACCTGCCGATCACGCAAAAATCACCTGCCGGCTACGCCACAACCAGTTGGGGAACACTTCGGAATCACCTGCCGGGCTTGCTGGAACCACCTGCCGGTCATGCCAAAATCACCTGCCAACTACGCCAGAACCGCTTGCCGGACACTGCGGAAACACCTGTCGGGCCGGCTGGAACCACATCTCAGACGTGCCAGAAACGTGTTCATGAGATGCTGGAACCACACCCCGAACAGACGGATACCACCTGCCAGAACCGCCTGAACCACCTGCTGAGCACGCCGGAACCACCTGCTCGACTCACCGGTACCACCTCCCTGACACGCCAAAATCACCTGCTGGGTATGCCAGAACCACTTGGCGGACACTCCGGAATCATCTGCCGGACATGCCGGAACCAGCTCTCAGACACACCAGAACCAAGTGCCGGAGACGCCGGAAGCACCTGCCGAGCATGCCGGAGCCACCTGCTCGACTCGCCAGAAACACCTGCCGGACACGCCAAAATCACCTGCCTGGTGCGCCAGAACCACCTGGCGGACACTACGGAATCACCTGCCGCGCATGCCGGAACCACCTCTCAGACGTGCCGGAAGCACGTGCCGGACACGCCGGAAACACCTACCGGACAGACCGGAACCACCTGCCAAGAACGCCGGAGCCACCTGTTCGACTCGCTGGAACCACCTGCCGGACAGGCCAATATCAACTGCTGGCTATGCCAGAACCACCTGGTGGACAGTCCGGGATCACCTGCCAGCCATGGCGGAACCACCTCTCAGACGTACCAGAACCACCTGCCGGAGAAGCTGGAAACACGTCCTGGACAGACTGGAACCACGTGACGGCCATGCCTGAACCACCTGCCGAGCACGGCGGAAACACCTGCCGGACACGCCAAAATCACCTGCGGGCTACGCCAGAACCACTTGGACGACTCTCCGAAATGACCTGCCGGGCATGTTGGAACCACCTCTCAGACGTGCCAGAACCACGTGGCGGACAGTCCGGAATCACCTGTTGGGCATGCGCAACCACCTCTGAGACGTACCAGAACCATGTGCCGTGCACGCCGGAACCACCTAGCGGACAGACCGGAATCAACTTTTGGGCATGTCGGAACCACCAGTCAGATGTGCCAGAAACACGTGCCGGAGACGCCGGAAGCACCTGCCGAGCACGTCAAAACCACCTGCTCAACTCGCCTGAACCACCTGCCGGACACGCCAAAATCACCTGCCCGCTACACCAGCACCACTTCGGGAACAAGCCGGAATCACGTGAGGGGCATGCCGGCACAGCCTCTCAGACTGAACCTCGTGCCGGACACCACAGAACCACCTGCCGGACAGACCGGAACCACCTACCGGACACGCCGGAACCACCGGCTCGACCCGCCGGAACGACCGCTGGACATGCAAAATCACCTGCCGGCTACGCCGGAAAAACTTGGCGAACACTCCGGAATCACCTGCCGGGCATGCCGGAACCACCTCTCAGATATGCCAGAACCACGTGCCAATGACCCCGGAAGCACCTGCCGAGCACGCCGGAACCACCTGCTCGACTCGCCAGAACCACCTGCCGGACACGCCAAAATCACCTGCCGGCTACGCCACAACCAGTTGGGGAACACTTCGGAATCACCTGCCGGGCTTGCTGGAACCACCTGCTGGTCATGCCAAAATCACCTGCCAACTACGCCAGTACCACTTGGCGGACACTGTGGAAACACCTGTCGGGCCGGCCGGAACCACATCTCAGACGTGCCAGAACCATGTGCATGAGATGCTGGAACCACACCCCGAACAGACGGAAAACACCTGCCAGACCCGTCTGAACAACCTGCCGAGCACGCCGGAGCCACCTGCTCGACTCGCCGGAACCACCTACCTGACATGCCCAAATCACCAGCCGGGTATGCCAGAACCACTTGGCGGACACTCTGGAATCATCTGCCGGACATGCCGGAACCAGCTCTCAGACACACCAGAACCACGTGCCGGAGACGCCGGAAGCACCTGCCGAGCATGCCGGAGCCACCTGCTCGACTCGCCAGAAACACCTGCCGGACACGCCAAAATCACCTGCCGGGTACGCCAGAACCACCTGGCGGACACTCCGAAAACACCTGTCGCGCATGCCGGAACCACCTCTCAGACGTGCCGGAAGCACGTGCCGGACACGCCGGAATCACCTACCGGACAGACCGGAACCACCTGCCGAGCACGCCGGAGCCACCTGTTCGACTCGCTGGAACCACCTGCCGGACAGGCCAATATCAACTGCTGGCTATGCCAGAACCACCTGGGGGACGGTCCGGAATCACCTGCCAGCCATGGCGGAACCACCTCTCAGACGTACCAGAACCACCTGCCGGAGAAGCTGGAAACACGTCCTGGAAAGTCTGGAACCACCTGCCGGCCAAGCCTGAACCACCTGCCAAGCACAACGGAACAACCTGCCAGACACGCCAAAATCACCTGCGTGTTATGCCAGAACCACTTGGAGGACTCTCTGGGATGACCTGCCGGGCATGCCGGAACCACCTCTCAGACGTGCCAGAACCATGTGGCGGACAGTCCGGAATCACCTGTTGGGCATGCGCAACCACCTCTGAGACGTACCAGAACCACATGCCGTGCAGGCTGGAACCACCTACCGGACAGACCGGAATCACCTTTCGGGCATGCCGGAACCACCTGTCAGATGTGCCAGAAACACGTGCCGGAGACGCCGGAAGCACCTGCCAAGCACGTTGGAACCACCTGCTCAACTCGCCTGAACCACCTGCCGGACATGCCAAAATCACCTGCCGACTATGCCAGAACCACTTGGCGAACACTCCGGAATCACTTGCCGGGCATGCAGGAACAACCTCTCAGACATGCCAGAACCCCGTGCCAATGACCCCGGAAGCACCAGCCGAGCACGCCGGAACCACCTGCTCGACTCGCCAGAACCACCTGCCGATCACGCAAAAATCACCTGCCGGCTACGCCACAACCAGTTGGTGAACACTTTGGAATCACCTGCCAGGCTTGCTGGAACCACCTGCCAGTCATGCCAAAATCAGCTGCCAACTACGCCAGAACCGCTTGGCGGACACTGCGGAAACACCTGTCGCGCATGCCGGAACCACCTCTCAGACGTGCCGGAAGCACGTGCCGGACACGCCGGAATCACCTACCGGACAGACCGGAACCACCTGCCGAGCACGCCGGAGCCACCTGTTCGACTCGCTGGAACCACCTGCCGGACAGGCCAATATCAACTGCTGGCTATGCCAGAACCACCTGGGGGACGGTCCGGAATCACCTGCCAGCCATGGCGGAACCACCTCTCAGACGTACCAGAACCACCTGCTGGAGAAGCTGGAAACACGTCCTGGACAGTCTGGAACCACCTGCCGGCCAAGCCTGAACCACCTGCCAAGCACAACGGAACAACCTGCCAGACACGCCAAAATCACCTGCGTGTTATGCCAGAACCACTTGGAGGACTCTCTGGGATGACCTGCCGGGCGTGCCGGAACCACCTCTCAGACGTGCCAGAACCATGTGGCGGACAGTCCGGAATCACCTGTTGGGCATGCGCCACCACCTCTGAGACGTACCAGAACCACATGCCGTGCAGGCTGGAACCACCTACCGGACAGACCGGAATCACCTTTCGGGCATGCCGGAACCACCTGTCAGATGTGCCAGAAACACGTGCCGGAGACGCCGGAAGCACCTGCCAAGCACGTTGGAACCACCTGCTCAACTCGCCTGAGCCACCTGCCGGACATGCCAAAATCACCTGCCGACTATGCCAGAACCACTTGGCGAACACTCCGGAATCACTTGCCGGGCATGCAGGAACCACCTCTCAGACATGCCAGAACCCCGTGCCAATGACCCCAGAAGCACCAGCCGAGCACGCCGGAACCACCTGCTCGACTCGCCAGAACCACCTGCCGATCACGCAAAAATCACCTGCCGGCTACGCCACAACCAGTTGGTGAACACTTTGGAATCACCTGCCAGGCTTGCTGGAACCACCTGCCAGTCATGCCAAAATCACCTGCCAACTACGCCAGAACCGCTTGGCGGACACTGCGGAAACACCTGTCGGGCCGGCTGGAACCACATCTCAGACGTGCCAGAAACGTGTTCATGAGATGCTGGAACCACACCCCGAACAGACGGATACCACCTGCCAGAACCGCCTGAACCACCTGCTGAGCACGCCGGAACCACCTGCTCCACTCGCCGGAACCACTTCCCTGACACGCCAAAATCACCTGCTGGGTATGCCAGAACCACTTGGCGGACACTCCAGAGTCATCTGCCAGACATGCCGGAACCAGCTCTCAGACACACCAGAACCAAGTGCCGGAGACGCCGGAAGCACCTGCCGAGCATGCCGGAGCCACCTGCTCGACTCGCCAGAAACACCTGCCGGACACGCCAAAATCACCTGCCGGGTACGCCAGAACCACCTGGCGGACACTACGGAATCACCTGCCGCGCATGCCGGAACCACCTCTCAGACGTGCCGGAAGCACGTGCCGGACAAGCCGGAAACACCTACCGGTCAGACCGGAACCACCTGCCAAGAACGCCGGAGCCACCTGTTCGACTCGCTGGAACCACCTGCCGGACAGGCCAATATCAACTGCTGGCTATGCCAGAACCACCTGGGGGACAGTCCGGGATCACCTGTGAGCCATGGCGGAACCACCTCTCAGACGTACCAGAACCACCTGCCGGAGAAGCTGGAAACACGTCCTGGACAGTCTGGAACCACGTGACGGCCATGCCTGAACCACCTGCCGAGCACGGCGGAACCACCTGCCGGACACGCCAAAATCACCTGCGGGCTACGCCAGAACCACTTGGACGACTCTCCGAAATGACCTGCCAGGCATGTTGGAACCACCTCTCAGACGTGCCAGAAGCACGTGGCGGACAGTCCGGAATCACCTGTTGGGCATACGCAACCACCTCTGAGACGTACCAGAACCACGTGCCGTGCACGCCGGAACCACCTACCGGACAGACCGGAATCAACTTTTGGGCATGCCGGAACCACCAGTCAGATGTGCCAGAAACACGTGCCGGAGACGCCGGAAACACCTGCCGAGCACGTCGCAAGCACCTGCTCAACTCGCCTGAACCACCTGCCGGACACGCCAAAATCACCTGCCCGCTACACCAGCACCACTTCGGGGACAAGCCGGAATCACGTGAGGGGCATGCCGGCACAGCCTCTCAGACTGAACCTCGTGCCGGACACCACAGAACCACCTGCCGGACAGACCGGAACCACCTGCCGGACACGCCGGAACCACCGGCTCGACCTTCCGGAACGACGGCTGGACATGCAAAATCACCTGCCGGCTACGCCGGAAACACTTGGCGAACACTCCGGAATCACCTGCCGGGCATGCCGGAACCACCTCTCAGATATGACAGTACCACGTGCCAATGACCCCGGAAGCACCTGCCGAGCACGCCGGAACCACCTGCTCGACGCGCCAGAACCACCTGCCGGGCACGCAAAAATCACCTGCCGGCTACGCCACAACCAGTTGGGGAACACTTCGGAATCACCTGCCGGGCTTGCTGGAACCACCTGCCGGTCATGCCAAAATCACCTGCCAACTACGCCAGTACCACTTGGCGGACACTTTGGAAACACCTGTCGGGCCGGCCGGAACCACATCTCAGACGTGCCAGAACCATGTGCATGACATGCTGGAACCACACCCCGAACAGACGGAAAACACCTGCCAGACCCGTCTGAACAACCTGCCGAGCATGCCGGAGCCACCTGCTCGACTCGCCAGAAACACCTGCCGGACACGCCAAAATCACCTGCCGAGTACGCCAGAACCACCTGGCGGACACTCCGAAACCACCTGTCGCGCATGCCGGAACCACCTCTCAGACGTGCCGGAAGCACGTGCCGGACACGCCGGAATCACCTACCGGACAGACCGGAACCACCTGCCGAGCACGCCGGAGCCACCTGTTCGACTCGCTGGAACCACCTGCCGGACAGGCCAATATCAACTGCTGGCTATGCCAGAACCACTTGGGGGACGGTCCGGAATCACCTGCCAGCCATGGCGGAACCACCTCTCAGACGTACCAGAACCACCTGCCGGAGAAGCTGGAAACACGTCCTGGACAGTCTGGAACCACCTGCCGGCCAAGCCTGAACCACCTGCCAAGCACAACGGAACAACCTGCCAGACACGCCAAAATCACCTGCGTGTTATGCCAGAACCACTTGGAGGACTCTCTGGGATGACCTGCCGGGCATGCCGGAACCACCTCTCAGACGTGCCAGAACCATGTGGCGGACAGTCCGGAATCACCTGTTGGGCATGCGCAACCACCTCTGAGACGTACCAGAACCACATGCCGTGCAGGCTGGAACCACCTCCCGGACAGCCCGGAATCACCTTTCGGGCATGCCGGAACCACCTGTCAGATGTGCCAGAAACACGTGCCGGAGACGCCGGAAGCACCTGCCAAGCACGTTGGAACCACCTGCTCAACTCGCCTGAACCACCTGCCGGACATGCCAAAATCACCTGCCGACTATGCCAGAACCACTTGGCGAACACTCCGGAATCACTTGCCGGGCATGCAGGAACCACCTCTCAGACATGCCAGAACCCCGTGCCAATGACCCCGGAAGCACCAGCCGAGCACGCCGGAACCACCTGCTCGACTCGCCAGAACCACCTGCCGATCACGCAAAAATCACCTGCCGGCTACGCCACAACCAGTTGGTGAACACTTTGGAATCACCTCTCAGGCTTGCTGGAACCACCTGCCAGTCATGCCAAAATCAGCTGCCAACTACGCCAGAACCGCTTGGAGGACACTGCGGAAACACCTGTCGGGCCGGCTGGAACCACATCTCAGACGTGCCAGAAACGTGTTCATGAGATGCTGGAACCACACCCCGAACAGACGGATACCACCTGCCAGAACCGCCTGAACCACCTGCTGAGCACGCCGGAACCACCTGCTCGACTCACCGGTACCACCTCCCTGACACGCCAAAATCACCTGCTGGGTATGCCAGAACCACTTGGCGGACACTCCGGAATCATCTGCCGGACATGCCGGAACCAGCTCTCAGACACACCAGAACCAAGTGCCGGAGACGCCGGAAGCACCTGCCGAGCATGCCGGAGCCACCTGCTCGACTCGCCAGAAACACCTGCCGGACACGCCAAAATCACCAGCCGGGTACGCAAGAACCACCTGGCGGACACTACGGAATCACCTGCCGCGCATGCTGGAACCACCTCTCAGACGTGCCAGAAGCACGTGCCGGACACGCCGGAAACACCTACCGGACAGACCGGAAACACCTGCCAAGAACGCCGGAGCCACCTGTTCGACTCGCTGGAACCACCTGCCGGAAAGGCCAATATCAACTGCTGGCTATGCCAGAACCACCTGGGGGACAGTCCGGGATCACCTGCCAGCCATGGCGGAACCACCTCTCAGACGTACCAGAACCACCTGCCAGAGAAGCTGGAAACACGTCCTGGACAGACTGGAACCACGTGACGGCCATGCCTGAACCACCTGCCGAGCACGGCGGAACCACCTGCCGGACACGCCAAAATCACCTGCGGGCTACGCCAGAACCACTTGGACGACTCTCCGAAATGACCTGCCGGGCATGTTGGAACCACCTCTCAGACGTGCCAGAAGCACGTGGCGGACAGTCCGGAATCACCTGTTGGGCATACGCAACCACCTCTGAGACGTACCAGAACCACGTGCCGTGCACGCCGGAACCACCTACCGGACAGACCGGAATCAAATTTTGGGCATGCCGGAACCAACAGTCAGATGTGCCAGAAACACATGCCGGAGACGCCGGAAGCACCTGCCGAGCATGTCGCAAGCACCTGCTCAACTCGCCTGAACCACCTGCCGGACACGCCAAAATCACCTGCCCGCTACACCAGCACCACTTCGGGGACAAGCCGGAATCACGTGAGGGG